>NC_056728.1:622312517-622637517 GCF_019279795.1 Protopterus annectens | reverse complement strand
GCTAAGCTATGTACACATGTCCGATGCCCGACTCCAACCAGATGTTCCAGCACAGACAACGTGCGGTCAATGACAATGTCTCACCACATCAGTGAAATGATCCATGGCGTCACCAATGTGGTGGAGGGAGTCACAGATGTCAAACTGTGCTGCATCCATAATCCTGATCATCCATCTGGTGTTGCATTTGGAACATGCCTGTGCCTCCATTATGGACCGAAACATACATCGAGTGACCCATGATGTGACATCTGTGACAGGTGGCGGATGGGCAGCAGTCCTCCTTTGAGCACCCCTGTCAATCTGCCTGTGTGTGACCTCGGTAGCACTCTGGCTATGGCCAGTGTCTATGCTCACTGATGGCATAATTCCCATACTCTCCTGTTCAATGTAGCCACACTCTGGCTGCGAAATATCTGTGGCTTCAGGGGACTGGGTATGTGTGGGTATATTGACTGTGTGTGGGGACAATGGGGGAGGAAGTGATATCTCCACCCATGGGACAGATTCAGCCCACAACAACCCCACTTGTGCCTCAGTGTGGCCACCATCATCATCAGAGTCTGATGAGACACTGACATCAGGTTGTGAGGGGGGCAGACTCCAACCCCCACATTCACCTATGAGGAGGAAGAAAAATAAGTACATTACTACCTGCACTATTATGTATGGTAATCCACACACACACACAGACACACACAGATGAGGAGCCACATCTGCATTAAACATACCACATCTTATTTCTGATCCTATGCACAACACACAGACTACAACATACACAGACAAGACAGGCCCTTATAACATGCACTGCAGCTACGTCCAGTTAATGTTGCCAGTACTATACACCTGTGAGATAAGCAATATGTCAGTGTATCTGATAGACCTACACCTAAAACACAGTGTGCCCATCTTGAGTATACTATGCCCAAGACGGGCACACTGCCACAGGTATGTACCATCTCCATATTGTGTGTTAACAGGCATCTGTCAGTGATTGACTCCTGTATAGCAGACTGCATAGACCTTCTCAACAATAAGTGCAAATGTGTTACTGTTGCTGCAAATACACAATGCACTTCAGTTAACCCCTCCGAAATAGAACATACAAGTATTGCACTCTGGATAAGCAAAACAGTTGTGCCTAGGTAAAAATGGCAGCTCTTAACAGTCTTATGGTATATTTGATCCATAAGACAACAGTATCACACTTACCCGGTACAGGACCTTGGACTCCAGACACACCTGACGTATGTACCCATGGAAATGTGAGGGAGAGGTATTGCCAGCAATACCAAATATGGCATTGTTATAGAGTAATATGTGCATATACCAACAAGTACAATAGCTAACATGATACTGCCTACATTACTGACATTCTGAGTATGTGTGCACAACTGTGCATTAAAAGGAAACCCCTCCCCCAAAGCAGATAGACCTGACATCCGTGTACTGGTATGCAGAGGCTTTCACAATGACTGATACAGTATTACAGTGATGAACAACACAGGAAACCTACCTGGACGCTCCTCTGATGTGGATGCTGTGGCACTCACCTACATGATGTATGGGGTGATGGATGGTTGGGAGCCGGTGGATGAACCCAGGTTTGCCAGAAATTCCTCTGTGATTGAGAGTGGTTGTTTTGCTGCAGGCCCTCCACCAGTGGCAGCATGGTCCCTGGCCACAGCGGCAGCCCTTTGCCATGTAGCATTGACTATATCTGTTGCCTGGTGTCGGACCTGCTCATAGGTTCTGTCCTGTAGCCCTATTTGGTTGACTGCTATGACAAGGTCAGCCCACAGTGCTGCATGTTGTTCATGATGCTGGTGACTCCTGGACAGCAGGATGCTATGATACAGTCTGAGGCCATCCAGTATAACATTGTTTTCAGCATCTGAAAATGGTGGGTGCCTCCTTCGATACATCCATCCTGAAAGACATCAAGAGGGGAACACATACAGGACCAGATACATAGATATCCACAATGTACAGACCCTGCACAACCAAAATGACCTGCACTATCCACTGCTACCTCCCATGTCATACCTCGCAGTCTATCAATGCACTACGTATGTGGCTATCACCAACATAGTAGCAATACCAGTATGTGGCTGTGTGCCATGACAGAATGCACTGTATGTCTCCACACGCATCAGTGCCATCTACTGTGGTGTGTCCCCTATGGGCATAGTCCCACTACTATGTCATACAGCCACTGTCAGACACATAAGTGTGTGTTATTTTATGTATATGGGGACAGTCCAGTGACACCAGTATGCCACAATGATAGACAGCAATGCAAACCTGATATAGCATATCTTCCCTGTAGGCATCATACCTGTCCAGTACACAGATGTTTGCAGCATGTGTACGTGTCCCTGATATATGTGGTCCTGTTGGCACAAACATGTGGATGCCTGGCAAACGGTTGGCCAATAATTGCTGGTTGTTGTCAGCATATAGAGAATCTGGTTGTCACACAGTAGAACTCCCAGAAAAAGCTTATGCTACAGTAATATCTGTTACTCTATTCATACTCTTGCTTTGTATGACCAATATGTACACTCTGTCACTGAGGTTGGGCCTGTTTCCCCTCACTAATAATGGCTCTAACCAGAATTCCTGCCATAGGGGGTTGCCAGGTATGTCAGCCATAGCTGTCAAGTGGTGAGATACGAATGTTGACAAAACAGTGACCTAGCCAGAGTACATCAGGGACAGTCAGGGACACCTTTACAATGTATCAACTATTCCTGTGTGACATTCACAGACTGAGAGGAGTTGAATGACAGTACATCATGTGATATGACAGCTGTATCCACCCTTACATACTGACAATATGTGTAACTCACAATCCAGTAGCTTTTGTACAGGAGCCGACCATTGTAGGAGGGAGGGAGAGAGTGGGCCAGAGCTGTGATTTCATTCACAGCTGGCACAGTTGAGAGGCATGCCTGTAGCTGTTGGACAACAGAGTATCACCAACATGTTACTCCCAGAGGTACCAACTTAAAAGAAATGTTGGAAATGAAACAGACCAAACAAACGGGTTTAAATGTGAACAATAAAAAAGAAGGCACATATAAATGTGGAATGTGCAAACAATGCCCAGCGATATTTAATGGACACAAATTATATTTACCATCAAGAAAATTTTTGTGTCAATCGAGGGGCTATTATAATTGTAATGCTAAATTTATTGTTTACTTGGGCTTATGTATGAAATGCAAAAGTTTTTACATAGGAAAAACGGAGAGAACTTTAAGAAGATGAATTTATGAGCATTTTTATGATATAACTAAAAAAAAGGAAACTAATGCTTTTTATAGACATTCTCTTTTTTGTCCTGATATGGAGATCAAATTCATCATTTTGGAACAGGTAAAAGCAGATGTTAGGGGGGGTGATTGGGAGACCCTGTTGGAACACAAAGAATTGATATGGCAGCTAAGATTAGATGCAGGAAGACGGCCAGGTCTAAATGATGCTTGCAGTATTAGCAGCGTCTTGAAATTAAGGAAAGCAAAATTATAAATTTAAGGCCATAGTGTCTGTAGGATCAATTGAAAGGGTTCTCCAGAGAGTAAGTTGCATGACAATTATTGACAGGCAACATAAATTTTGAATTTTTAAATTATTAAACAGGCATGTGGTTTAATATATACCTGCTCGACTATTATTTATAAGAAGGTCTGAGCATGTAAATGTATATATGTGGTTTATTAATTTGATGTGTGCAGATGGATTTATTTTATTATTATGTGCATTTAATGGAAATTGTACGAGTTTAAAAACCAGTGTGTTTGGCAGTGTTTTGCATTTTTATTATGTAGCAAGTTTCATTCTGCAAAAACTGTTTGAAAATATCCTTTGGGAAAAAGAAAGAAAAAACGGTTTAGTAATTTGATGTTTGTAGATGGATTTATTTATTTTACTGTGCATATTCAATAGCAACTTAATGAGTTAAAAAACGAATGGGTTTTGCAGCGTTTTGCATTTTCAACATGTAACAACTTTCATTTTGCAAAGGCTGTTTAAAAACATCCCTTGTAGGAAAAGGAAATGAAGGGTTAAATGGAAAAAAAATTTTCCAATTAACCAATTAATTACACAATTAGCTGAATTTTAAATGTATATAAGGAGTGTTCATTTGAAGGTTATTTTATCTTGAAAAAGCTCAGCAAAGGGCTGAGCGAAAGCGCTTGATGGGATTGTTGGTGTGAATATTCTACAATAAAGCGAAGGTTTTTTACTCTACTGGCAGCCTTTTATTTTCTACTTGTGTGGAAGAAGGAGTACCAGCAGTTGTTTTGGACTTTTTTGCTTCTGGATTTCCAGCGCCACCTTTGCAGCCGTGGAGCAATTTGTTTTACTGGCTTTTTGTCCTTTCTGGCAGTTTTTACTCCCAGAGATGTACTACGGGCCTACTGTTGTAATACCTATTCCTCATAACTGCATCCTCCCATCAGCATCCTATTATATGGGGACATGTATGACATATCTGGTAGAGTGACATAATCCGCATGTGAACAAATCCTCTTGAAATCAGCTTGGTAACTCATACTCTGTCTTGGTAAAGCAACTTACAGAGCTGTTTCCCATAGGCAGTTGCTTGACTTTTGTAGGTCATGCTGATTAACAAGTAATTGCCTGTGCACCAATCTGTGGCTCAGACTTGCTAATTGCATCCAGAACAGCTGGGTAGCACTTTCATTAGCCAATGACATGGCACCACAGTGCAATATTTAAGGCCTTCATGTAGGCCTTGGCCCCATTCTTAGTCTTTGAGATGGACATTAGTGAGGTGTGGAAGTATCACAGAGGGTAGGTACAAATACTGTCCACTGTTGAGATTTATGAGATATGTCCACAGTTTTGCATGTTATGTTTGGCCATTGTCAAATGACATTAAGATTATCTGGCAGTTCAGTGTTAAATATTGTGGGTTGAGGTCAGTAAGGGGGAAGAGACGTGAGTGTCGGACGTCATACCCATAAAAATATGCATGCTGCTGCAGTAGCTGCTAGTCTATCAGCTCAGTATGTGTGTAGGGGCAAACTATGAAACATGTCCCTGTTGCTAGATCTATGCCCCCTTTATGTATGGGTGTTGACTGCATCACTTGTTCTAGGGGTTGTGAGGTATGGTAGGTCTGTAGCAGGTAGCTTAACATACAGCTGCATATGTTGCAAGTTGCAGCAGCACACATAAGGGGGAGTGTGAACACTTTGGAGGACAGAAAGGTGTATGTGTCACTGAGGGAGCAGTGTCACTCTGTCGTTACAGCAGAGCCAGGGTGAGGGTACCCATAACAGTCCAGTTGAGGCATGTGCTTAAGGTTCATCTGTTATGTAACAGTGCCAATCAGAGAGTAATGGGTGACATATAGGTAGGCTATACGAATATGTGCAGTGTGTCCCTACTTACAGGCTTTTGACTTGCAAACATGGGTAGCAGTTAATTCGGTAGCAGCAACCTGTTTTGGTTAAAATTGCATAACTCAGTCATTATTTGCTGTATTCACAAGAATGTAATTGAAGTGCAACACACTGAATTCGAACCCAGGACTGTGGGTGGCAAAATGTACTGCATGCAAGGCATTTAACAAACTGAGCTACTGAGTCAATGCTGCAACAGGTGTATTTGCAAGATATATGTACATGCATACAGTCTGTGACACAGGATTTGCATTAGCATGTGTTTTCTGAAGGGTATGAAGTGTGACACTCAAATGTTTGTCAAAATTTTCTAACCTCAATCTTTCATGACTTGCCAGTACTTTACCAGACATATGTTTTTGTGAAAACCATGCCAAAACTAAGGGACAAAACTGTGGACATTCTGGAACAGCCTGTACAGTTGACAGATATGCCTGGTATCCCAGGCCTCACATACATCCATAATTATTTATTTGGCGGTGTACTGGTGTAGTGTCTACATCACAGTCATGAGTACACTCCCATTTTTCCCATTATATGTACTTGCAGTGTGTCAGTGACAATCAGTATATGTTGGTGGAAACACCTGCTTTAATTCAGAGCCTAATGGGCTAATGCATTATGCTGTAGGTGACAGGAGCCCAGGTTTGAGATGTGGCAGGGAAGATTATTTTGCAGATGTGCCTAACACTGTGAGAAAAACATAAGATGGTTAAAACAGTTTAAAGCGGGTTTGTGTGGAGCGCCACTTAACTCCGCTTAAACCACGCTAAAAATATAAAAAGAAATGAAAAGGGGATGATTGGAAAGTGGTGAAATGGGGAAAAGCAGGGGGAAAAACATACTGAAAGGCAGGTAGGGTTGTGCAGGAAGGGTGTAGAAAAGGAACATAGCTTTCCATTTCTTCTACAGCAACAGCTGTGCAGGTTTTACAGGATTTGGAATTTGAAGCCTCACACCCCAGAGAGAGGTGTTTGGGCAACATAAATGTGTGCATTAATTAATTTAATAATTAGTTGCGTCCAGTGGACACATGCAAAATGAAGTGCTATGTATGGGGCAATATTTTTTTGTGGGACAGTTTTTTTGAGGAGAGAGTGGACTGTTGGGGAAGGGAAATAGGTACATGAGGGGAGGTAGGTTGTGTAGAAGAGGTTGCATTTGCGGAAAGACAAGACAGCATACAGGGGAGGTGTGTGACACATGATGGGGGTAAACACCTTGGATGGGAAGGGTGTTGTAGAATCAGAGGTGCATGTGCCCCCATATGGCAGCAGTGTGACTGAGCTCCCCACCAATGGGCAGTCAACACTGCTCCTTCACTGCCTCAGAGGTGGCTGTGCTGGAGGCTGGGCCACCAGACCCCTCCAGGTTGGCTAGTCTGCCCTCAATCTGGCACAGGCGTTGCTCAAACCCACGATGAACTATCCTGCGCACCATCACTGGCAGCTGATCCTTGGTGACAACCCCCCCTCCACCCCCCACTCCCAGGGGGGATGGGCCCCATCCCCTGAGGCGGTTCCACCTGTAGGTGGTGCACACCCAGCAAAGGGGGCACCACCGGCCTAGGTCCCAGATGTGCTGGGACTCGGTGCCACGGCCAGCTGAGGTAGGGTAGGTGGATCACTAGGAACTGGCCTACCCAGTCGAGCTGTGGTGCTGAGGTATTTCAATGTGTATAGGTAATGAGCAAAACATTTAATTAGTTATAACAGCATGTCAGAACATTGCAACTAACCCAGTAACATAATGCATAGTATATGGAACACGACAATAAGTAAGATACAGTCAATATAGTAACAGCATGCCAGGAACAGTTACTGCATACGGCCAACTACATAGGTAATTCAACAAGATATGTTAATATGCAACCATTGTAATACATAACAATAATAAAACACAAGGCCCAACATAACATTTAGAGAACAACATATGCTAATAGTAAACCATAACCAATGTATAACAATAATAAATTATGATGAAGATAAGGGGTGGGAGAGAGAGAAATACAGTCCATTAATACCGGTATAGGCTATATAGTTTGCAACAGTACTGTTATTTACTCTACAGGTCTGTCTTTCCTTTATGTATAACAGTGCCCTATAGCTGCTGTAGCACATACATACCTCACAAACTATCCGCATGGGACAGTATGGGGCAAACAGTAACAATTACAGGTACACAACTACAGAGGACTATTACATGTCAGGTGGACCTATATAACTACCAAGGTGTACTGTGGACTGATGTAGTGTGACTGGGCTATTGACATAACCATGCCGATGATAGATTTCTGACAGAGGGATTAGACAACAGTGATTACAGTCCGTGACAACATGGCACTTGAGTGACATGTATCGTGTACAGTACAGAGAGTAGACAGCTATCATGCCATCCTTGGCAGGCATGGGGTTAGACCATCAGCAAACATTCACAGACACACTAGGCATACAGCCATACCAAGATTACACATTTTATTTATTGTATTATCTTTATTACTATTGTACTTGTTGCCTTTATTTTATGACGTCTTATCACATTCCTGATCAATGCTGTTAGTCTGTTACATCTGAACACACAAATTATTAACCCCTAGTAAGGGCTACTCCACGCATTTACCTGTAATTCCTGTGGGGAGAACATCTGTTAACACTACATAACTGAATCAGTAATATTTACTAGTACTTGTCACTGGATTCGAACCCTGGTCTGTGTGTGACAAAATGTACATCAGACACAGCATTTAACAAACTGAGCTACTGAGCCATTGCTGACTACTAGCTGACTGATATTTCCCTTAAGCTCACCTGGAAACAAATATGACCTGGTAATATTACTACAGTTTTATACAAGACTGCAATGACAGATGAACACACATGCATGAGATTCATGCATGACAGAGATACTAGGTAAACTGTACATTAATACATGGAATGCAGGTGTACACAATAAACTCTTAGTGGCTGGAAATATCTGTGATGTGTACAAACCATATTGGAGTACTGGGTTGGCTACCTGAGCCATATACAGTTGCAGATAGTATACTTGCAGTCTACATGTATTACAGTTTTATACTTGCCTGCAGCATTGTACCTCGGAGCAGGAATGCATATAGCTGAAATGCAATGGTCAACACAAGACAGTCCTGATATACACAACATACCTTGGGTGTTCCTGGTATTGCTTCAGATGTCAGTGCAGAACAAATGTCATAATGCATATATCTTGCAGTACAGCTCTAAATCTCAACTTTAGCATAATACTCTTGCTTAGCTATATCTTGAGTCAGTTAGTGGTATTCTTTGTGTTTTATTTCAGAGCAGATGTCATACTTGACTTCACCTTGAATTATTTTCTGTTCCTCCTTTCTCCCTTTCCACTTTACTAAAGAAAAAAAACTTTGTTAGAATCTCCTTGTGTTCTGAGTGTGCTTCTCAAGCAATCTGGAAATATAGACCTGATAGGTATATTTCTGGCACTTTTTTAACTGTTCAGAGTTGAATAAAACAATAAATGAATTCAGTTCAGAATACAGTTTGAATAAATTGCATTTATTTAAACTGTATTTGCTTTAATACTGCTACACACTCAAGTGTGTTAGCTTGCACTGCACTTGAATTGTTTTACTGCTGTTTTAGCTGCTTTTCTGTAAAAAAAAATCTAAGCTTGTTTCCTGCCTTTCCTGTAACTAGCCTAGTTCAGATACATATTTGCTGTATACAGGACTGTTTGTAAGCTTCTGAGCTCCCCAAGCCTTTCTGTGTTGGAGGGAAGCCTTCTACCATATCATTGGGAGTGGTAAGCACTAGGTAGTGTATCTACCACAAGAGGAGTGGTTTCTGGCCCAGAAATTGTAGTTTATTGGCAGTTTGGGCAGTTTTTCCATATCTTCCAACTTTCTGGTTTAAAAGCCCATATTTGCACTTGTTTCCCACCTTTCCTGTAACTAGTCTAGTCCAGATACAGATTTGCTGTATCTAGGACTGTTTGTAAGCTTCTGAGCCCCCCAAGCCTTTCTGTATTAAAGGGAAGCCTTCTAGCTTATCAGTCAGAGTGGTAAGCACTAGGTAGCCTAGCTACCACAAAAGGAGTGGTTTCTGGCCCAGAAATTGTAGTTTATTGGCCGTTTGGGCAGTTGTTTCCATTTCTTTCAACTTTCTGGTTTAAAAGCCCACATTTGCTCTTGTTTCCTGCCTTTCCTGTAACTAGTCTAGTCCAGATACAGATTTGCTGTATCCAAGACTCTTTGTAAGCTTCTGAGCCCCCAAGCCTTTCTATGTCAGAGGGTAGCCTTCTAGCTTATCAGTGGGAGTGGTAAGCACTAGGTAGCTTATCTACCACAAGAGGAGTGGTTTCTGGCCCAGAAATTGTAATTTATTGGCTGTTTGGGCAGTCTTTCCATCTCTTTCAACTTTCTGGTTTAAAAGCCCATGTTTGTGCTTGTTTCCCACCTTTCCTGTAACTAGCCTAGTTCAGATATAGATTTGCTGTATCCAAGACTGTTTGTAAGCTTCTGAGTGGTACCAAAAAGTCTCCTCTTCAATGTTTCCCTTAGATCTGCTAGTTCTCTCCTCTCCTGCACTTTTACTAGCTTATTAGTCTAGCACTTTACCAGACCTCTTGTAGCAATTATTGTAGCACACAAAAGCGCTACCAGCACTAAACGTTCTAAAAGCAAACAGCTCCAGTACTTATTATTAATGCCCCCCCCCTTCAGGCATGTCTAAAGATCAGTTCCCTGTGCTTTCTCCTATTAACTTGGTGAATTTGGGCATCCTTAGGCAATGTAGCAACTGCCTCATGTACACCGACAACCATCTCCTCTTCCCTCCTAACAATCAGACTTGCGAGAGGTGCATTTATATATTCAAACTGGAAGCCACTCACTCTCCAGCCAAGACTGGAATAGCTGGTCAAGAGGAGAAGGTCAACACCTGCACCACACCATATAGAACATATAGTCCTCCAGAGCACGCACCAGCACTGCCTTCACATAAAAACACAAAACCACACACCCACCTTCATGGAGGCTCTCAATAAAAATCTACTCAAACAGCAGAGACCTCCAAGGCAGAAATGCACTCGGCCACCCCAACACAACACTAATCATGAGACACATAACTCTCTTAAATAGTGTGCCACTCAACAAAGCCCCTAAGGCAAAACAGCATGTCCAACACACTAGTCATAGGTGACTCGATAGTGAGGCACACTGATGTCCCACTCACTAGGTTGAATAAGGAGATAGTAACAGTCAGCTGCCTGCCAGGTGCCAGGATCCACCACATAATGGACGCACTCAGGTCCCTCAACAACAGGTACAAATATGACTCTGTCATTGTACATGTGGATTTGAATGACCTGAGACATACCTCCCTGGACTACATGAAAAGAGACATGGAGGAACTCTCGGATTATGTAGCCCAGGTGGGTATGTCCCTAGCCCTGAGCAGTCTCCTACCATCACCCAGAATGATATCACAGTACAAGCAGAAAATGATTGATTTCAACAATTGGCTAGTTTCTGGTGTCATTCTAAGGGGATCCAGTATCTCTCTACCTAGGATGACATGACTGACTGACCTCGATGCTTTGCCAGAGATGGACTGCATCTGTCACCTCTGGTCTTCTGGATACTGGCCAAGGCTCTTTCCACCTCTACAGTGCCTTTTTTAGGTGGTGTTCCAAAGACCAAATTACCACCATAACAGCTACAAACAAATGCAATCTGAGGGTCATGCTACTCAATGCTAGAAGTCTAAATCTCAAAATGCACTCGCTTAAAGCACTCCTTAAAATGGAGAACATCGACATTTGTGCTGTAACAGAGACCTGGTTCAAAGCAGCAGAAAGCACCCCTGCACTACCAGGCTATAACTCATTCCACACCTTTCAACCCCAGAACTTGGACTGAAGGTCCAGAGGTGGTGGTGTTTCCATATTCATAAAGGATGCGCACACCTCCAGACTGGTAGCTCAACATAACGCATCAGAGATACTTCAGCTGCAGCTAACATTAGGTAAGACAGCGATTCAGGTCATAGCCTGCTATAGGTCCCCAACCATGTCCCAAGACTCTCACTCCATGTTTATAAGCACCCTGAAGAATATTAGGGGCCAACCTAACACACTCACACTGAGCGACTTCAACTACCCCTCCATTAACTGGGGAAAACTACTCATGTACCAATACACTTGCACAATGTTCCCTGGAATTCATTAATTCCAATGCCCTGGACCAGCTTATTTTTACCCCCACTAGAGGTAGCAATATCCTTGACCTGGTCATTACTAACATGGGAGACCGTTGCTCTACACCAATAGTTAACTCCTCCCTGGTTAGATCCGACCACAAACTAATCACCTTGGAAATCCACATCCCGTCCCCCCACCCCCACCCCCCACAAAGGTAACCACCATGAAAAACTTCTCCAAAGCTAACTTTGGGATCCTAAAAACAGATGTGGCTAACTTCATGGCGCTCATGCAAATGGAGAATAGTTGCATGACTGCCGAATCATACACCAATGCACTGTACAAACACGAACACAAATGCATGGATCTTGCCATACCCAATAGAACCAAGATGCTCTCCTCCAAAAAAAGGAAGCCAATCTGGTTCCCCTGCCATAAACAAACTCTACAACAGAAGGAGGAAACTGATGCAGAATAAGGTGAAGTCCCAAGACTGGAAAAACTCCTTTATCAGACTCAACAAAAAGTTGAGATCCCTCATCAAATCCTCTAAAGCTAGCTTATGAAAACAGAATTGCAGCAGATAGTAAAGACAACCCACAAGGTCTTCTATAGTTATGTAAAGACTCTCCATGGCAATACCCAAATTTGCTCTGAGCTACTGAACAATGGTACCTCCAATACCAAGCCAAAAGATATTGCCAGTATACTGGCCGACAGATTCAGTGCCAACTTTACCCTTCTCTCCCCACCAAAGGACCCACCACAATACCAGTAGATTGCCATACACCCTGTATTACTACTCCAAAGGTTAAAACAGCACTGTCCAAGGCCAAGAATACAGCTTCTATGGGACCTGACAATATCTCTGGCTGTGTTCTACATGAACTACAGAGTGAACTGGCACCTCACCTGTGTGCCCTGTTCAATCACAAACTCACCTCAGGCTTTGTCCCTATCAAATGGCACATTGCTACAGTCATCCCTCTCTACAAAGGAGGAGTGACTACAGACCCTGGGAACTATCACCTTATTAGCCTGATGAATCCAATATGCAAAGCTATGGAACATATCATCGTGCACCTAATAAACAAAGATACAAGGAATCTCCAAACTCTTGAGCCCACACAGTTTGGTTTTGTGAAGGGTAGATCATGCCTGCTCAACCTGGTCAACTTCTTTGAGTCAGTCATCAGAGCTGTGGATGAAGGCAAGGTGGTTTATGCAGCCTACCTTGATCTGGCCAAGGCCTTTGATACCATTCCCCACTTAGGAATCATAAAAAAACTCATGAAGCTAGGCATCAACCCCTACTGTATATCAATAGGTGAGTTGCAAACTGGCTCAGTGATAGAACCCGCAGTGTGAAAGTAGTTGACTCCAAGTCAGACTGCCGACCAGTCATGAGTGTAGTCCCACAGGGTTCAGTCCTGGGTCCTCTCCTGTTTGGTATCTACTTCTCTGAAGTCCAGGCCAACATGAAGGGATTCTGGCTGACAAAGTTTGCAGACAATTTCAGGTTGGGAGCAGTGGCAGCTAGTGACTTAAAATCAATGGGGTCCTGCAGGAGACAGTTGAATGGGTGGGGCCAATGGGGAGGGGTGTGATCAACCAGAAAGGGGCAGAGCTATGCTCAAAACTACAAAAACTGGGACTTAAATATGCTGCCTTGGGTGCCAAACCATCATTATGAGAGTCCAATCAAGACAAAATAAAGTGTAGAAGAAAAACAATATTTCAGTGCATTGGCTACATGACAGCTTACTTAATATCTAGATAAAAACAAAAAGGTTGTGAGGCATGAAAAAATACATTACTTTTTAAATACATTACTGGAATGCCAGTCAAAATCAAGTATATAAAAAAAGCAGTACTCAACTCAAATTACTTCGCCTTGCACTGCAGTTCTAATTATAATTTATATTCAGCTTTATAAAAGTAACAAGTAACATGCTGAAAGTAGCAATATCTGTGATACCCCCACTTGTAAAAATGTTTCTTATCTGGAAAAGACCTGCTGCCTGACAACTATCTACTTGTTTCGTGGGGAAAACATGATCAAAGTAAAAAGTGAACAGCAAACAAGAAACAAGCTCAAGATAAATTGCTTAAAGGATTACTGCACAGGTTAAGGATCACACAAGATAGACTGGCATTCTGTTTAGTTTACTGACAAAGCCTGCAAAGATGACTGCAAGTCTCCAACAAATGTAGTGAGCTTCTGAAAATACTGAATCCTGTCCTTAATTACAAATACTGTCATATGCATTTCAATACCTAAGGCTTACACATTATCTAGTTATGTAACTATTCTCTGCATAGCAACAACAAAAATGCTTTCAATGTTGGTAATTCTTTAACAGTATGCTTATTAAAGCTTACTTGCATCTTACAATCTCAGACAAGCTTACCTGATGGTCATTAAAGCACTGCTACTTAAACACAGAGCAACAGGCACTTCAACAACATGCATTTCCTGAATAATGTTGTTGTTGCTTGTCTTTCGGCTTTTCCCAGTAAGGGGTCGGCACAGCGGAACTCCGGTCCGCTAATGATTGGCAGTAGATTTTTACAAAATGGCGAGGTGCCAGCCCGACGCCCAACCTTCAACGAAGGCACACCCATTTATACACGCATGCCTTTCGAACTCTACCCAACCGCGGGGAGGACATGCAGACTCTGCACAGAAGGCACTCCCAAGCCCAGCCAAGAACTGAACGGGAGATTCTCTCCTGCTGTGAGGTAACAACGCTACCGCTGTACCACCACGGTATACCTATGCATTTCCTGAATAATAATAAGCATAAATCAACAGTATAAAAATATGACAGAAAAACAGAACATTCTGCAAAATCACAGACAGTTGAAAAGCCACTGTAGTACTTATGTTGACCTTGGATGGGGGGATACTCTGCACACTAACACTGCATAACTGCTCCTTGCCTTGCTTGGACACATCCAGAGTCACTACAAGTGGGAATGGGGTGCAACAAATATGTCACAATTTGAAATGTCTCTGGTTGACAGTGATGGCCCTGACACATTTGTCATACCTCTCAACCTCAGAGCAAGAAATCTGGACAAAGCCATAAATAGAAGTAGGACAAAGGCCCAAAAATATGGGCAATTTTTAAATATTGCTCTTATAAACTTAGAAAGATAATAGAATACTAGGTCTTGCATAAGTATCAATTTTCTGAAGGGTATGAAATCTGAAACTCAAATGTCTGTCATTATTTTCTAACTTCAATCTTTAATGATTTGCCACTAATTTGACAGAAATAAAGGTAATCTATAACTCTGATCATTACAGTTATTTATTAAATATAAACCCTCCACATTTTCTTCCAAAATTGCCATTTTGCAGAGAAATTATTAGGGGGAGAGCAACATTTTGAACCAAAGTTGGGGACAGTTGAGAGGTTTGGATATACCTAATTCTATAAAGTGATTTATTTGCATGTACCTCTCAACCTCTTAACGCAGGAAATCTGGACAAGACCAAATACATTGGGGAAACATACAGACAATACTAAAAATTGCTGTTGTATATACTTAACAGTTGATAGAATAACAGGTCTTGCTTTAGCATGCATTTTTCTGAAGGGTATGAAGTCTGAACCTCAATGTCTGTCATTATTTAGTGACTTCATTCCTAAATGATTTGCCAGGAAAACACAAATTTTATGAAAAACAAACCAAAAATAAGAAGCAAAAATCTATTTATTCTGTGAAAATCTGGACAGTTGAGAGGTATAGTTCAGCCAGAGCTGTCTTTGAGTTTGCCACCCTTCCCCCTCACAAAATCATGGTCGAATCAGCCCTCCCCCCTGAAGCCATTCCAATGTCCCATTACTTGGCCATTTCACCCCATTTACCATAACACTGTAAAATGCATACTGTTTTACCTCTACGATGATTTGGATTTCATTTAAAAGTTTTATTTTACATTTTACAGCACAAACACTAATAGACATCTGCTAAACAAAGCAATGCAGTCTCACAATGAAAATAGACTTAACACTAAAACTTCTCTGGCCTTGAAACTCACATTCATTGAAACACCATTGAAACCTACATTCAAAGAAAATACATCTGTCCAGTAGCAGATAAAGATTAACTTTGGGCTGTTTTCAACTCATAGGTCCCTTGCACACGAAACATGCATCTGTTCTTTGATACACCTTCCTGATTGTATTAAATTATATTCCTTGTATAATACAGTACAGTTGTTAGAGGGTGTTTTAAATTTGTTTTGAACATTTTTCCAGTAAACAATGAAACAAAATGCATGCACCTATAATGACAAAACTGCCCAATTCAGAACATTTCCATCATAAAAGTCTACTCAAACTTCTACAATCCACCAGTATCAGTAAATAAGCACAATGTCTGCAGAAGTAAAAGTCATCTTAATAATTCAATTTTAAAGAGATATGTAAATTATATTTCTTTGTTTCATCTACAAATAAAGTGCCTGTTGCCCTTGAGGAATTAATTGTCCATGTTACGTTAAAAAAATGATAAGGTAGTAATAATGCAATAGGGAATGGATAGCAAACTGATAACAGGTTGATAGTTACTAGGTATCTCTGCTAAAGAGGACATTCTCAGGACTGCAACATCCACCCCTTTAAAAGTACAACACAGTACAGTATCATCAGTGCATCTACATATTGTGGGAGTAGAACCCACAGGCATCTACATCGAAAGCAAGTACACTACCTGTTGTGCTATTAACAATGCAAGCAGAGTCAGCAGAAGCAGCACTAAACTTCTTTTCCCATGAAGCTCTTAGCTCCTTGTAAAATCCACTCTACACTCAACTGTATCTCTGAACTTTGCAGCCCATGAGCCCAAGAAATCTGGAAAAAGCCAACATTTATTGAGGGGGGACAAAAGCCCAAAAACCAGGGGCATATTTTAAACAGTGTGTGTATAACCTTGGAAAGTTGCTAGAATAAAAATCTGTGCTACCGCCATGCATTTCACTGCCAAGTGTTGAACCCAGGACCTTGTGCACTATAGTTAGAGGAACATACCACTATGCCAAATCAGCTGTTTCTTGAGAGAGACAGGAAGACTGAAACTTAAATGGCTATCATTTAGTGAATTCAGTTCTCACCATAGCTCTCAACCTCTAAAAACAAAACACCTAGACAAAGTCAATAATGGGGGAATACAGCCCCCAAACATATTCAGTGAATTCAGTTCTCACCGTAGCTCTCAACCTTTTAGCACAAAAAAACCTGCACAAAGCCAATAATGGGGGAACACAGCCCCAAAAATAGGGACAAATGTCAAATATTGATCTTATAAACTTAGAAAATTGCTAGAATAAAATGTTTTCTTACCATGTACTTTCTGAAGAATATGAAGTCTGAAATTCAAATGTTTGTCATTATTTAGTGAATTCAAAATCCAGAAAACCACAGATTTTATGAGGAATAGAACAGAACAAAAATATGAGGCAAAAATATGAATGCTTTTCACAAGTGGTGGTGGGTAGGGAATTCATGCTTTTGCTACCTCCACCCAAGGTTGAGGGTTTGAGCCTGAATTACTCTCTCTAGCCACCTGTCATTTACACACACTGCAGAGTCCCATCCTCCATTCAAAATAAGCCAGTTCCCCATGCCAAAATCCTGTTTCTAGCTTGTTCTGAGCATGCATAGACTGCAGACCTTGCAGTCTGATCCTCTGCTTTCTGGGGCATCGGTTGACTGCTGCCTTCTTTCTGAATTTGGACTGGTTAAACAGCAGTCCGGATTCAAGTTTCCGAGCGTACATGTGTGGAGTTCCAGGATTTTTTTATTTTGGTTTTCATTTTTGTACAGCTGGGGGGCTGCATTCCTGCAGTCCAATAGCATGAACCACCACTGGTTGGGAGATATTATTAACTCCCCAAGTGATGTTAAGATCCTACAGAAAGGCCTCACTAAGACCAACAACTGGTGTCAGAACCGTGGCCTAAAGCTCAATGCCAAAAAATGTATCATCATCCCCTTTGGGAAAAACCCAGTTCCCATGAATTATCACATCAATGGTAGTCCACTGAACACAGGAGGCGTTATAAGAGATCTGGGAACACAGGCTGACAGCAACCTCTCTTTTGACCACTGCATTGCCACTGTGGTCAGAAAGTACTTCTATGTGGCACATCTCATTACTAAGGGTTTTGCATCCAGGAAGAAAGCAGTCATTGTCTCCATCTACTCTTCCCTCATTAGGCCAATCACCAAGTACAATGCCCCATTTGGCATGTACCTCACTAGACACCTGCAACAACTGGAGAGGCCACAAAAGTACCTCAGAAAGAGGATCCTAGGCCTTAAACACTTGTCCTATATGGACAGACTCAAAAAACTCCAACTATTCTCTGTCTCTTATCACCTACTTAGAGGCGATTTCTGCTTGCCTTACAAAGCCATGTCTGACCCAGCTCTGTTAGAAATGCTACATCTAAAGAAATCCCAATCCCTCTGCACCACACACTCCAGAGACCTCAACCTCATTATCAGAATCAACAGAAGAAGTTGAAGGGACAGGTTCATAACCCAGAGACTGCCCATGCTATGGAATAGACTTCCCATATATGTCAAACAGAGTACCTCACTGCCCTTTTTCAAAAGAAATCTTGATGAGTGGATGGGAAATAGAAAATTCACCCCAGGGATCACTCCAGTGGCTCTACTTGACAGAGGCACTGGGAACTAAGGTCAGGTGGCACATTGCCACGGTAATCCTATGGGCTAGGCTTGTAAAGGCTCCAGGGCCATTAGCCTAGTGCACACCTATGAACCTATGAACAACAGCTTTACTTACAGACATATTGCATAACACAGCTTTATTAGGGGTACCTTCATGCAGTTATTGGTATATTGTGTGTCTTTATGGCACAACAGTTGATATAATGCAGGTGTTGCAGTACAGCTGCAATTCCACAATTATTGCAGTTGAAACTTTATTTCATTAACATTATCAGGTTTAATGCTTTAATCTTCCCTGTTTATTGCACTATAGTTGGCAGTAGTCAGTAATTGCAGTACAGACCTACATCCACATTCATTGCAATACACATATCTGTACTGTATGTACCTACTGGCAATGAATGAATTATTCTATCTTGCATATTTGACTATAGATTGCAAATTAATCTGTACTCACCACACTCATGGTGCAACATGGCCAGGCACCATGCATGGGCCTCTAGGTTGTAAGCTCTGTCCTCTGCAGCTGTAGGGAGAGAAGCACACCATTATGCATACCTGTCTATCACACATTCAGATTAGGTATTGGTAAAACAATGCTGACAGTACTTACAAACATGTGGGGCATTCCCATCTCGAGCATCCCGGACCCAGGTGTCCAGACATTACCTCCTCCAACACTTCAGATCATCATAATGGTGACAGACCTGCACATCTGTGTAGGAAATACCTGTAGCACTGGCAAGTTTGCATGCCAGCCAGTCCCAGGTCTCTGTCTTGTACTCTGATCCTTGGAACTGGCCCTGTAGCAGCCGGTGTTCATGGTCTTTCACTAGGATTCCAACCATGACCCTGGACTCCAGAATTCCCCACTGCTGCACCTGGAAGCATGCACCCTCTCCATAGTTCTTGCACAGATCAAACTCCAACTGGTAATGTTGCATTCCTCCCTGTCCCACTTAATATAGCCTGTTTTCCCACCCTTACACACCATTGGGCCATTTTTAAAAATGCAGCATGTCGCTTGGCACAATCCAAACCAGCTGAGCTAAGCAGTGCTTAAACTGACACTGCTTAGCAATGCTTAGCACTGCGCTAAGCACAGCCAAGCAGTGCCAAGCACTGCCAAGTGGTGCTTAAACAGAGATCATTTAATCAGTGCTTATCATGGCTTAACAAGGCTTAGCAGAGCTTAGCTGAGCACAGCAGATCATGATTTAAAAATAATTGACATAATTTATCTTGTGAAAATAATTGCTTAATTTCCCTTCCATGTATTAAAACACCACACCTACTGCACAGGAGGCCATAACTCTATCCACTTGGCTATGTGGATATGTAGAATACTGCTATATTTTTACATATACCTCTCAGCTATGCTTGAGCACTGCTAAGCACCACACTGCAGTCCACTAACCTGCTTAGCTATGCTTAAATTTGACCTTTGAATCATAAATTAAATGCAGCCGGTTTCTATTTTTAGATGTCTGGCACATGTCAATCACTGCGCTCTGCACTACTCTGCACAAACTTAAAATTAAAATTAAAAAAAATGATAAGGCCGAATTTATTGCTATCAGGCACTTGGACAGTGCAGGGGATGTGTTAGTGACACACTCCCCACACTGTTCAATACCACCTTCCCGGGCTCTCCCTCAATAAATTGCCTTCATTAACATGCATGGCACGCTACCAAGGGGGATCCACATACACAGACACTGTAATATCCATGTAGGCTCTACACTGTTCCTACATGGATGTTATTAAATCTGAGGAAATATTTATTTATATTGTCATAAACAATTAATATCTCTTTACCTGCACTAAACAGAGATCAAATATCAATATAGTTGTGTTTGCCATTGTGTAAGATTTAAGATGAAATATTTTAATATTTTGTATGTAGCATGGCTTTAGAATTATTAATGCAAATATGAACAAGCAATATTTGACACCTAGAGGTGTCACTAGGATGTAACTGCAGAAACTGTAATGAGTTAAGGACAGAACCCATATGGTGCAGCTAGCAGGTGTCTTATCAAACAGCATGAAGGTAATCAGTGGGGTTTTGCAGGACTCCATGCTGGAACTTCTTTTGTTAGGCATATACCTTTCTGACCTCCAGATCACAAACAAAGACCTCTGGGTAACCAGGTTTGTGGATGACTGTAAATCGAGAGTCACTGTCAAGTTACCTTCTGACACCTTCTGACACCTAAGCTCTGCAACAAGAACTTACACTTGTAAACACCTGGTATACTAACAGTGGGCTTAAACTGGATGTTAAAAAGTGGAACATTGCCTCATTTGGTAAATTATTTTGACTCCCAGCATACAACATAGACAATACCTCACTCCATAATGAAAAGGTTATTAAAGATCTTGGTACATGGCTTGATAATTCCCTCTCTTTTAATTATCATGTAGCAACAGTATTCATGAAGTACTTCTACTTAATGCAGCTAATCACCAAGGGGATATCGTCCAGATCCAAAGACGTCACTGTCACATTATATTCATCCCTGATTACACCAGTTATTGAATACAATGCCTATTAGGGTATGTAAACCATGAGATATATTAAACAACTAAAAAGATCACAGAGATTCTAAGATCATCAGTGGCTTAAAAGCCATAAATACCAGAAATTACTGCTGCATCTTACAGCCACGCGATGATCTATGCCTTGCCTTCTGAGCTATTAGTAACCCAGTGGTCCTGAATCTTTTGTATCTTCACAAATCAAACAGTCCCACATATATCAGAAAAAGGGGATCTAAATCATTACCAGAAGACAAATAAATAGGAGGAAACGGTTCATTATACTGTACCTACAACACCTCTGGAATACACTCCCACTGTATAGTAACCAGTGTGATGCATTATCTTCCTTCAAATGACAACTGAATAATCAGATGGGTATTTCAAATTCACCCCTAGCATGACTAGCCTGACCCTCCTTGAGAGAATAGGTTCAGCCTGAGGGTCGGTACTTGACAAATCATAGACATTTTTAACAGTCATTAGCCTTGTATATCCTATGAGCCTGTGAATCTCTAGTGTTAAGATGTTGATGGCTAATCTGAAAGAAATGTTGCAAGTCATGGACAGTGAAGCCAAGGAAAGGGAAAAGCTTAACTATCTCAAGCTGGGCAATTCTATCAATGAAGCCAAGGAAATGGAACAGCTTAGCTACTCTAAGACAGCTAAGTCTACGAGTTCTGTGGATTTGGAAAATGAATGGGAAGAAAACATGGTCATGAAGAAATACGGAGAATTAATGTATATATAACTGGCAATTAGAAATGGCTGGAAAGGACTTATTTATCAACTTGAATGGAATGGCTGTGTGATGTGGCTGTCATATGGTAAACTTGAAAGACATGAAACCGATATGCAGAGAATGGAACTTTGTTATGTACATTGAATGCAATGGTCATTTAACTTTCTTCAGCTTAGTGATGTGCTTGAATTAGAGGAACATTATGCTGCATGTCACACTAAGACCACTTGCAAAAAAGTGAACTATTTATCAAAAGAGATCTCCACAGCATCAAACCCTCTGACTGCACTATACTGATAGCCTGTGAAGCCCAGTCTGCCTAACTATGCATATAGGTTTATCTCTATTAGAATGTCACTCAGCTGCCCATTTTTTTCTCCAGCAAGTTTGCCTCCATTTGATCTGCTCTCCAATCTCTAGACACCATGGATACTACTGTGGTGTCTCCTTGCGATAACATTTCACCTTGGAATGTGGTTTAACATTCTTGATTACTATGGTTTTGAATATGCATTCAATAACATTTGGTTTGATTTTCCAGATATTGGGTAAGTCTTTGAGATTTGGATTTTTCCATTGGCCTTCAAACAAGCCATGGTTATCCCTACTCTCAAGAAGCCAACATTAGATCTGAGTTTACTAGATGATTTCTGGCATAGCTTAAACCTTTCTTGTTTAAATAAGGTTATTGAGAATGTTGTTTTTAAGTAATTTACTTTTGCAGTCTAGGTTTTGCACCCCAAATAGTACTAAAATTGCTTTTATTTGGGCAGAAATTATTTCCTAATGGTCAAAAGAACAGTGTTATTATCCATTATTGGTCCTCCTAGATCTCTTAGAAGCGTCTGATTCTGCTAACCATTGATTTTTGACTGACCATTTACAAGTATATTGTGATCTCTTCTCCACATTCCTAGAGTGGTATGCTTCATTAACTTTCAGGATGTTACCAAAGGGTATGCTTACATTTAAGCATATCTTCCCAGCACCATTTGGCTTGTGGAGTGCCATAGGGGTTATTCTTAGGACCATTATTGTTCACAGTTTATAAACTATCATTGAGATATCTTATCAGGAAGAGAGGCCTGGTATATCATAGCTATGGAGATGACACCAAAATCTTCTTTCCTCAGAATGATAAGGTATATGTGTATTCTTTTGCTGACCATTTCAAAGTCATAAATTTATGGTTATCCAGCAACTGGTTGACATTGAATACTTCCAAAATAGAGGGTATGGAAGTTCATGCTATTGTAAGACTCATATGTCTTCTTTATCTTTCAAATGTTTTTTATGAAGAGAATGAGCTTGAGTTTGTTGAAAAAAAAATTGTAATCTTGGCTTTGTGCTGTATCACAGGCTGACACTACAGGACCAAATGTCAACCATTGTTAAATTTTTATGTTTCCATCTTCAAAACATTTCCAGTACTAAACACTTCTCATCTCAAGCTGATCTTTCTGTAGTAGTTTGTGTCTTGGTCTCTTCACTGTTACTACATTGTCCTTTACCTAGGACTTCCCAATACTAAGCTTGACAGTTTATTGGTGGTACAGAACTACACATCCAGGTCATTAACTCGTACATCACATTACCAACATATCATTTTTTTTCGGTGTGGTCTACAGCAGCTACAACTCAATTCAGAATTGTGTGTAAGATCCTGGTGTTAACATTTTATTCTTTACATGACTTGAGCCCCTCCTACCTGAGTTAGTGATGCTTTATAACTTTACCAGAGTTTAATGCACAACCTCTTAGGGGCTGTTATTGGTTCTGCAGCTGTGTCTTGAGACTTCTAGAAGATGAGTTTTTCCTTATCCAGCTCTCCAACCTGAGGACTGTACTACTTCATTGGTGTCAGGAATACTTAACTCTGGCTGGCTTCCACAGATCACTTAAGTCTTATATTTTTTGATATTGCATATGAAAGACTAGAATAATGTTAACTGTTTATTGTAATTTTTTACACATTTTTTATCTTCAATGGCTTGTTTTAGTCATTTTATGTAAATTCAGGTCCATTTTATTTTCATTGTTTATTGTAAATGGAGTTTTGTGATAAAACAGCTAAATAAAAGACAAAACTGAAGTTGAAATAAATGCATTGCTAAAAGAGTCAGAATGGAAATTTAATTTGATTGTTTTTTTTTTCAAATATGTAACACTGCAAACTATGGAAGAGACTGTGAAAGTTTTAGAAAGACTTTGCAACTGTGATTCATTGCTTATGATTAAGATTTGTGGCGAAATACACATACATGGAATTTGTATCTTTACTTGGTTTTTAATACAATATACGGTGGACACCTAGTCATACTATAGTAATAATGAGTATGAAAAATAATAAATAAAATATAGGAGAAGGCATGGGTGGATCTGTGTGCCCTATATGCCATCTTTAATAAGGACACAGACAGTAACAAAAATAAGTTCTTCACCTGCTTACCTGTTTACTTTTTTGTTTAAAACAAGTGGTTAGTGTCTATGAAAAGAGATTTTTTTCCCCTGATAATGGCTGGTACAAAATTTAGCTAAGAAAAAAGTAAATACATAACAGAAACCGGACTTCCAACTAATAGTTTAATACTCAAAAACATAAAACACTAAGCAACTTCATCCATATATTAAACAAGACTTCATCGGAGTCTTAAAACAATCTTTGGTGTTGTATAATCTTTAAATAATATTATGTTACCAATCAGATCTCACAAATAATTAAGAGTAATTAATCTTTAAAAATATACACTCATCAGTAAAAAGTTTTCATAAAAAAAATTGATATACAAGCCTATTGTCACACAATAGTTCATAGTTTTTAAAAATTTTTATATGTATAATCTAAACTAATATCATAAAAAAATAACAAATGACTATCAAAGTGCTCTATTTTTTAAGACACTAACAGTGGACATAGAATCGTTCAACCCTGGTTCAAGGCATGTGTTTAACCTTATTTGCCAATACAATTCCTTCATCTTGAGCTTGTTTTCAAAATTACCTCTTTTGTCACTATGTAAAAACCCTGTCAATGACAAAGAAAATAAACTTGTTAAAATCTCTACATTTCTGCATGTATCTGCATAGGATATTCTCAGTGTTACCTTTACGGATGTCATAAAGATGTTCATAAATGACTTCAATATTGATTGGCAATCCTGTTGTGGCAACCATCCAACCCAGCATCTAAACCTTCATGGCTTCACCCAACTAGTCCAGTCACCAACCAGAATAAATAAAAACTCCAACAAGCACACTACCCTGGATTGGATACTAGTCAGCAAGATTCCCCAGTCCTATATAGCAGGCTGCCTATCAGATAGCCTCAGTGATCATTCCCCAACATTCCTACTCAAAAAACACCAATACCAAGTTAAACCTGTCATCTGCCGTCAAATACGTAAAAAACTACACTTTAACCCAATCACATTCATCTCATCCCTCAAAGAATGTAACTGGCACCCTCTAAATTACCTCAGCCTAGATGACGCAGTCCAATTTTTCAATACTACCTTCCTAAGCATCCTAAATAACCATGCCCCCATAAGACTTACCAGAACCAAAGCCCAACCCTCCCCATGGCTACAGAAAACCACTAGGTCAGAAATGAAAAACCGAGATAAAGCCTGGGAACACTGGCGCAAAATCAAAACCCATTCAGCTAGACAGAAATTCCTAGAACTACGCAACAGAGTCAAAAAGCTAATAAAGGAGGACAAAATCCAATACTACCAGTCTGCCCTCAACTCCTCCCAACACAACCCCAAACAATTCTGGACCTCCATAAACTCCATCCTCCACCCAGGTAAAATCAATACCCCTACACCTAACATTCCTCACTCCTCAGAAAATATTGCTACCTCATTTGACACACACTTCACACAAACCGTACTATCACTAGCTAGACAACACAACCCCCCTCCCCTACACCCCACACCTTCACCCAGTAATCCCCCCACACTCTTCTCATTTTCTCCCATTCCTACCTCCAACATAAGAAAACATCTTAAACCCACAAAATTAGCAGCAGACAACCTCCCAAGTGAATTCCTACAAATTGCAGCTGACGCCCTAGCCTACCCAGTATCCATCTTGATTAACCGATCTCTGTCAGAATGCTACGTCCCTACACTATGGAAAATATCACACATCATTCCCCTTCACAAAGGCGGCCCCTCCACAGAACTAACCAACTACTGCCCCATAGCAATTCTATCTCCACTCTCCAAAATACTAGAGAGATGCATTCACTCTCAAATCTCAGACTACCTCCTTACTAACAACCTCCTTTCTAATACTCAATATGGTTTCCGACCAAACCATAGCACCAGCACTGCCTTACTCTCTTTTACTAACACTATCCTTCACCATAAAAACAATGGCCGTCTCTTCTCTGCCACTTTCCTAGATTTATCTAAAGCATTTGACATGGTCCCACACAAACAACTCCTCTCTGTACTCAGTAACCTATCCTTTTCTCAATCAGTCACCAACTGGTTTCAAAGTTACCTATCTGACCGCCAGCAATCTGTTGTATGGCAAAATGGCATATCTCCCCAACTACCTGTCTCTATTGGTGTTCCACAAGGATCCATCCTTGGACCCCTACTCTGCTCTATTTTCACCAATAATCTAGCCTCTGCCACTAAACATGGCACACTCATACAATATGCAGATGACTCAACCATCATCTGCTCAGCCCAGTCTCTACCCGAACTGCAAAAGGTCACACGGGATGCCTTTTCCTCTGTTGAAACTTGGCTATCCGATGCCCAGTTAATACTCAACCCAAACAAAACTAAACTCCTCATCTTCAAACCCACCAAACATACTCAAAACAACTCTCACTTTAACATCACAGCAAAAGACAACACCACTATCCACCCAACAGATCACACCAAATTGCTAGGAGTTGAAATAGACAACAATCTCAAATTTGACATTCACATATCCATGACCATAAACAAAGTCCACCAAAAACTAAGAGCCTTATACAGAAATAAGCAACTCCTCACCAAAGCAGCTAGGATTTCAGTTGCAAATTTGCACCTTATCTCCACCCTACTTTATGCCTCTCC
The DNA here is from genome assembly GCF_019279795.1 of Protopterus annectens. NCBI lineage: Eukaryota > Metazoa > Chordata > Ceratodontiformes > Protopteridae > Protopterus > Protopterus annectens. The sequence goes on along the minus strand of NC_056728.1, from coordinate 622,610,813 downwards.
AATATATACCAACCTAAGGCAATGCGATCTAAAGAAACTCGAGACCTGCTACAACTAAATCACCAAATTCGCCACCGGGGCATCCTACCACAGTCACTACTGTCTCTCATTTGCTGAATTAGGCTGGCTAGAACTCCCTCACCTCCTTCAATGGTATCAACTCGTACTCGCCCACAAACTGGTTAACCATCCTCTAAAGGTCCCATCCCTCCAGTATCTACTCCAACCCTATCTCACCACCAGACCACTATGATCCAGCAACAAAAATCAATTACAGGTTACTAGAGCCAATAACACTGCTGGAGAAGCACTATTCTCTACCGCTATAGCCAAATTATGGAACACCCTCCCCCCCACAATAACCTCTCTACCATCATGCACCCACTTCAAAGCTTTACTTAAAGCGCACCTAAAACATGCTGGCTATGCACTTGTAACTCTCCCCTCTAACTTCTCCCACTCCATCTACCTCTCTTCCACCCCACAAACTACCTTTGATGCATGCTCTGATACTTCCATGCCTATCTATTTATTATATGGCAGTAACTTCATATTGTAACAATTGTTAATATTTGCTATGACTTCATGGATAGAACAGATGCTAGTTATCTAGTGAATGTACTATGCTTTTCATCTGTAACTATGTTTGTAATATTTTAATTGCTAGGATTCTTCATCTGTAACTATGTCTGTAATATTTTAATTTGTGGAGCTTTTCTCCCCGGGCCTCCGCTGAAAATGGACTTGTGTCCAGTTAGACATTCCCAGTCAACAAATGTAAATAAATAAATAAATAATAAATCCTTTCCATTAATTTTCTCGTGATCTTTCCTACATAGAAAGGCAGAGAAGCTATGCATGAGGCCAAGAATACCACATTATTAGTGTTACAGTTCACCCTCCTGGGACACGATTGAATTCTGTTACAACCTTCCACACAAACCTAAGGAATATTATTAATATAGTTACCATATTTGCAAGAACCACATTTCATCATGCTAGATGAACCTTTACAACCCGCTGGTAGTGTACCACCTTCCAGGATATTTTTAAGATTTCTTCTTTTGCTATAGGTAACCAAAGGAACATTATCCAATTTCTTCTTTAAATCTTGTGAGAAGGTCAAATCCCATGTTTTCATTAATATTTTAACAACTAACAACACAATATGTAGCGTTATTAAAGGGGACCCCCAGAGCCTCTTTTCATACTGGTATTGGTCACCTTTTTATTAATATTGTTATTGATCTAGGGATTAACTGTCTCTAAAGGTGTATCCCTCGTAATACCAACCAAGATAGAGGGATACTTCCTATCCTTAATAGTTTCTTTTTAAAGGTCAGATAACACAGAGGTGGGGTATCACCTATCACTCAACATTTCTATTAAGTTAACCAATGCATACAAAAACACTAAATCCTCAGTTACCATTCTAGAAAGTTGTACCATTTTCCCCTTAATGCAAATTTAGCTGTTTATAATGATATATCTTATAAATCTAGTATTACAATTAATATGATTATTTTATGACTCAAAGATTATAATATTTACAAAAATGATGTTAAAACACTAGTGACTTCTCAAAGGATGGTTTGTCACACATTGCTTCATATTGTTAATTTAAGTACAGATTATACTGTGGGCAGGATTCACGAAGCCTCCGTGTAAGAGTTACAAGGCTTACACGGAGGCTGCAGTTAAACGGTGTGACGTCAGCATGCCATGCATATGCATGAGGGCATGCTGAATCACACCTAAGGTTAACACGGTCCGTGTAAGACAGTAGGGGGCGTGTCCATAGGGCGAGCCCTGCAAACGGACACGCCCCCAGAAGAGTAAAAGTCCCGAAAGTAAACCCCCACGACAGAGTCCGTGTAAATGTGAATAAACACAACACAACACATGCCCCCACAGACTATGAACATAAAATATATAAATGAACATCTTATATATTTGTTTATAAGTTGTAAAGATGTTTGCCCGTGAGTGCGCTCGTTTGCGCGGGCGTGCCCGGCGCTTAGCCACAGTTAGCAGTCAGTGGAAAAGCATATAAGAACTAAATATGGAAAGTAAGCCAAGAAGCAATAGCATAGCGGTAGAGACGTCGGCTGAAGAGGAGGCAGTCATGCTTCGAGCCCCCACAACATCAATTTTTATTTTTAGTGAAATAAGCACGAAACAATTCCCTGACATATATGTACATATATAAAATTATATTTTATGTAAAATGTAATGAAATGGGCCATGTATTTTGAAGAAATGTGAGATAATAAAAAATAAAAAAAATGTCAGATGTGCCCATAGCTGAGCTACACTCTAACAAGTTGAGTATATCTGCCCGTAGGTGAGCAGCATTTTAACAGGTTTAAAATGAGTGCCCGTAGGTGAGCAGTGGTTTAACAGGTGTAAAATGAGTGCCCGGGGTTGAGCAGCGTTTTAACACACTGAAACTGCATGCCCGTAGCTGAGCTGAGCGTAATATGCGTGCTGACAGCCAAACGGCGCGTAAGCCAGCATGCCCCATTTGCGTGGAGCTGTGCACCACACCAACAAGCTAACTGGCGGGCAACATTGAGCAAGCTGTATCAAAACTGCCTTTACACAGACACACCTCCTAGCCTGTGTAGACAGTCATAAAATATAAAAAGCAATGGACAGGCTTGAACTCAGGATACCATGCACCATAGTCAAAGTACTGAACCACTAAGACATGACAGTTGCCCTTAGAAATGCAGTAATAGCATATATATATAGGAATGAATGGAAAGAGGAGCATGACAAAGCAGGTTTTGTGAATCTGATACAATTCCAAAATGGCCAATCACAGATAAATGCGGGAAAAATGGCATATATAAGCCCCATAGGCGGGAATACACAGCATAACCGATTGTGGAACCGACTTGCAGTCAGGATGGCAGGTGTAGGAGAGGGTAATTGCTTCCGAGCACAGAGGTGGGGCATTGAGGAGTCCAAATATATGGTTTGGCTCCTCGTCCATGATCATGAGGCCCAACTCATGCACAGCCAGGTCCTGTGGGGAGCATATAGGGCTGATGTGTGGGACCGGTTGGCACATGATCTCACCAGTGCCACAGGAATACCAAGGACTGGTGAACAGGTCCGTCACCACCATGCGGACCTGAAGAGACAGAAGCAGGACCAACTGAACCGTTGGATCCAGGAGGCCCGGCAAATGCCCAACGCCCCACTACTGAGTAAGTTACATGTAATTATTTATGTAAGAAAGTAACCTAGCTGATATTATGGAGATGTGTATTCCAATATTACTTCATTTATATTGCAGCTGCAGGTGTCCGTTCTGCGAACCGTCGAGCCTATGCGGATAGGCTGGTGCGGTTGCGCCACCAGGCAGGTCAGTAATTCTCTCCCTGTAACTGTAAAAAAATATAAGTATGACAGCTTGAAAAAGAGTGCAGTGTAGTCACTTATTAATAAAATGTGCAAGTAACAGTGTAAGAGAGTTTGCAAGTATTGCTTGATTACAAAAGTGTGATGCAGCCTGTAATCCAAAAATAAAAATGAAACAAGTCTGAAATAAACATGTCCCACCTGTAATATAACAGTACATAACCTGCAGCAGGCTGAAAAGTACAGCTACAGAAGCTGAGTAAAACACATGTGTGAAATATATCCCTGTTTAAATTCTGAAACATGACACAAGTGAGACTGTTGGAAAGGATTGTTATAACTAAAAGTAAAACATGTCAATAAAGCCTAGAATTAAGTACCATCCTGAATTGTAAAAATAAAACAAGTGAGAGAGTGTGAGAAAGAGGTATGAATCCACCAATAAAGTAGTAATAACTCCTGAATAAAGTATACTGCAGTCAGTACAGAATGAAATGAATGTGACAGGCAGAACCAAACAGCAACATGTGTTGAAAAAAGTACTGAAGCTGGAATGTGTGTCCCAAAATCTGGATATGTTGCTCTCAGTTTGCAATATGCAGATAGTATGGTTGTATGAAATACCAAACATCCACAGTTGTCTATAGCCATATAAAGCAAATGTAGCAGGATGATGTAGCTGAACAGAGCCAGATATGAATGTGTATGAATAAATATGAAATGTATATTGATGTAGCAGTAACATTCCTATCACCAACCTGGATAAGTTGTCACATAGGAAACTGTAGTCAGACCTGTAGTGTGTATATATCTGCAGCTAGTAGAAATGTACAGCATATGTATAGGTATTTGAAGCTGTTAATGAAATATTTCTTCACCCTACCCTATAACCACAAATAATCCATTCCACGTGAAATGGGTATGTGCATTCACAATTAACACCCCTGGACATTTGTCCTGTTGGTTCATACATATTTGCATGTACGTTGATGCATGTGCCCTGTTCATACATCCAAACCTGATGGCCTGTTGCCATCAATCAACCCTGCATGTTGTTGGATTGTGTATTGTTGTTCAAATTATGCATGTGTTATGCTTGCTGTTCAATGGCTTGTATTTATGGGTGTTTGGTTAATGGGAATACTAATGCATGCTGTTACAACTAATTGTGAATGGTATTGTACGTTACTAACCCAAACTGTCATAAAATAATGCAAAACATAGGACGACAGGGAAGGCGGGTTCCAGCGAACCCACTTCTCCCACCTCAGCTGGCGAGTGCACCTGGCAGTAGTGCCCAGGCCGGACCCTCCTCCGGTGGCCCTGTGCCACCTGTGGGTGCGTAGGGAGATCCGGCACGCTGTGCTTGGGCCCCAACACCAGCTTGAGGCACGGGTGGCACAACTCACGGGCATGCCTGCTTCCCGGCCTACACAGACCCCAGCACAGCCCCGTCCTGGGCAGTGAAGGCACAGTGGCAACTGCCCATGGGTGGAGATCTCAGTTCCACTGTTGCCATCTGTGGGCTCATGGGCTCGAGATATCCAAACATCCGTCCCCGTCAATTGTGTAACCCCCCCCACATGTGTCATACACCACCCCTGTATGCATCTTGTTTATCTTGTCTGTTAACCTCCCCTACCTACCTCCCCAGCTATACCGACTTCCTGTACCTGACATACCACTCTCACCTGAAAAAAAAAAAAGGGCACTCTGTACCCACAAAAAAATTACGCCCCATACATAGCTGCCCATTTTGCACACATGTCTGCTGGACATGTAAACTGGCAATTAGAATTGGCTGTACAACAAATATTATTGTGATCCTCACACCTCTCTCAGGGGTGGAAGGTTTCAAATTTCACACCAAATTACAAACGTATGCACAGCTGTTGCTGATGAAGAAATGGGCAGCTATGGGCCTTTCCTACATCCCTCCTGCAAAACCCGAACTTGTTTTCCTACTGTCCTACCCTCTTTGTGCCCCCTTTTCACCACTTTCCTATCTCCCCATTTTCTTTTCTTTAAAAGAAAATAGTGCGGGTGTGCGTGAGAGTAAGCACTTTTAAGCAGTATTAAGCGGGAGTGCGCTTCTGTGCGCTTAGCGTGTGCTTGTGAAGCTAAGCGGCAGTGCGCATGCGTGAGCTCCGCGCAAACCAGCGCTAACCCACTTACAACTGCTTAAAAGTGCCTTAGTCACTCTGAATGACACGGCCTGTAGTTTTCTCAGCAGCAAAATAAAATACCTCCGTCAGTCTTGAACCCAGGTCCTTAGAAACACTAGTCTGCATGACTTACCACTAAGCCATGACTGCTATACAAGAACATTGTGCTGAAAGAAATATATCATAAAATAGTAGGAATTAATGTAAAGGGAATATAGCAAGTCTAGTACACAAAGCATGTTATGTATATTTACTGTCAAATCTAGTGGATTTGTAAAATAGTACTGTGTGCTGAGAAAGAGTCATGCTAGTTGGTAGCTACTAGGTAATAATGTCACAGTAGCATTTGGCAAGCCACACACATTCTCAGAGCAGGATAAATACTGCCATAGTTGAATAGTTAAGAGATCAGACATAGCAACAGTTACAGGGATGTCCCTAATGTGAAAACAAATGTCAACTGTGCCCCACTGACACCCTGTCAAATGTACTAACAGTAGGCAGAAAGGTGTAACTACACATGCAATGGTAACTATGACTGACTGAAGGTATGCACCACCTGCACGTCACAAATGGTGTACTAATACATATGCTTGAAATAACCCACAGTCACAACTGCAGAATATCAGAATATGTCATTGGAGTAACCCACTGCTATTTACCATTCCATGAGGCTCCGGAGAGTATCTGAGGCCTGCTCAGCAGCATGATCAAATACCCTTGTAAGTGTCAAGGCCCACACCATGGCCAGACCACACTGCATGCAGTAACATCCTACCACAATAAACACATAGGGAATTGCTGCCCAAACAGATTTAGCAAGCATTACAAGCTGTGAATGTAAATGGAAAATAGGAAAGCCATAGCAACACATTACAGGAAAGACACCTAGCTGGCATACAATGAGTGAATGTAAAGGCCAAATATTGAAGCCATAGCAACAGATTGCAAGAGCCACTGCTATATACCAGTTACACCACAATCCCCACAGGAAAGCACACACACCCATATACACAGTATTACTAGTCGTAGGTGTCAGTTTACATACACACGGAGAAGAGGACACTGGAGGAAGGAATACTCAGCTTACAGAACAACATGCATTGCAGTGTCTACAACACAGCCTGAAATATGAGAGACATACCAACCCTTACACTCACAGAACAGTGTCCACAGCAAACCAGCATGGTCCCCACCCTGATAATCTGAAAGGGCTACGCCTACCTAACAGACCTTTTTATAGCACAGCCCTGTAATCACAGTGAGAACTGCAATCACTACACAACAGGCTGCATGCAATTAGTAAATGCTGGCTAACAATGTGCAGAGGCCATCACATGGACATGTGCAGATACCTACAAAAGCATCCTGTACTCCCAGTCCACACATGCAATACTTTCATTGCTCCCGCTGGAGGTAGAGAGAGAGAGAGAGAGAGAGAGAGAGAGAGAAAAAAATAAAAGAAAGAAAGAAAGAAAGAAAGAAAGAAAGAAAGAAAGAAAGAAAGAAAGAAAGAAAGAAAGAAAAAAAAACCTGTAACAACAAAACAAAGAGGCTGACAGCAGGCCAAGTAACTGCAAGCCTACGCAAACAGCTGCAAGAAACACAGGTAATGTAAAGTACTACTATAATACTCTACATACTGTGAACCCTCCAGATGTGTTATTGGTCTGTTTCTATGTATATGAAGATGTGCATAGGGCCGGGGACATACTGCAACTGTCACTGAAGGCTCCACATACATATGTATGTGACGGTAGCTATGTGCACATAGCAATGTAGGTTGTAGTGCAATGTACAAGTAGGTTGTACAGTAATGGATGTTCAGCAGTACGTTACTGTGTGTATACATATGTGGAACTAAAAAGGAGTATATATATATATATATATCATGTGTATACATATGTATATCGAGATATGTATGTATATATATATATATATATATATATATATATATATATATATAATATGCATATGTGTATACATAGATAGAGAGGGATGTAGAAATACATAGACATATATAGTTTCACAGTGTCATAGTTTAGTACTAGGCTATCTGCAGACAGAGTATAAAATAGATTTATAAACTTGCGCCTCTGTATAGTAGTGACACAGTGAAGACCCCCCTACATAATAGCATTAGTTTACTGTGCCTCTGTCTAGTAGTGACACAGAGATGACCCCTGCTGTAAACCTATGATCTCCCATCCACTCGTCAAGAATGCACATGAAGAGTGTCAGTGAGGGTCTCTGCCTAACATGAACTGGGATCCTGTTCCACAGTATGGGAAGCCTCTTAGTGATGGATCTGTCCCTACAGTATGTCCTATTCATATGTGTGCTGAGGTTTAAATCCGTAGCTGTTGTGGTTCTGATGGATTTGGATTGTATGAGGTGGAACATGTCCATCAATACCTGATTGGACATGGCCTACTACATCAGGCACAGATCACCCCTACGTAGGCAGTATGCTATGGAATAGAGCATGAGTTACGTTAGTCTGGCAGCATATGAAAGTTGTTGGAGACCCTTGATCCTCCTGGTGATGTACTTATGGGGTCCCCCTAGCTGTTGCAAGTGCCAGGTGAGGTACATACCAAATGGGGCATAGTACACAGTCATGGGCCTGATAATGGAGGAGTATAGGGGTACAATGACCCCTTTTGATCTGGATGTGAATCCCTTCATGATAAGGTGGGCAAGGTAGGAAGTCTATCCAAACACTTTGGCAACGTGGGTGTCAAATGAGAGGTCAGCATCGATCAGTGTCACCAGGTCTCCGATTACTTTGTCTGTACTCAGTGGGTTGCTGTCTATGTGATAATATGTGGGTACCTTGTCCATCCAAAAGGGTATGAGTATACATTACGTGGCATGCAGTTTAAGGCCATGACTCCGGCACCAGTTGTCGGTGTCCATGAGGCTTGTCAGTAGGATGTATGTGTCAGCTGGTGTATTGACTATGGCGTCTAGTATGCAGTCATCTTTGAACATTGTCAGCCACTACCCTCCCATGTCTGCTTCCACATCTGAGAATTATATGCCGAACATGAGCGGTCCCAGGACAGAGCCCTGTGGGACACCACTTGTGACTGGCTCTGAGTCTGACATGGCACCAGTGAGTTTGACTGTAGGGTTTCTATCCGTTAGCCGGTTTGCAACCCATCTTGTGACATATGGATTTACATTTCAGCTGTTGATCATGTCTATGATGCCAAAGTGCGGTACTGTGTCGAAAGCCGTAGGCAAGTCCAGGTAGGCTGTATGGACCGCTGTGCCCTCGTCAATGGCTCTAGTGACTGACTTGAAAAGGTCAACCAGGTTCATAAGGCAGGATCTGCCCTCTACAAAGCCAAACCAGGTGGGATCAAGTGTCTAAGTCCCCAATGTCTCAGTGTATGAGTTCCATAATGATCCTTTCCATAGCATTGCAGACCAGGCTGGTTAAGCTTATGGGGCGGTAGTTACCAGGGTCTGTAGAGGTGCCTCCTGTGTGGAGTGGGACTACTGTTGCTGTATGCCAGTGTCCAGGTACATATGCTGTAGTAAGGCTATGGTTGAATAGCATTTAATGTGCATGTGTAGCTCCTCTTGGAGTTCACGTAGCATGCAACCTGCAAAACCGTCGGGTCCCATTGATGCTGTGTTTACAGCTTTGCTGAAGGTGGTTCCCAGCTGGACATCTGAGATGGCAGGAGGTTACAGTCAGCTGGGATAAGTAATTCCTCATGTGAGGGTGAGGGAGGGGAGAAATCTGCACTGAACCTGTCTGCCAGAATGTTGGCATTATCTGTGTGTTCAGTGTAGCGTTTGTCACTGTGAACTAACTGTGAACATATCTGAGGGTTCCCACCCAGGTGTGTAACATAGCAGAAGAAGGCCTTGTGGTTATCTGTAGTGTCCATAGCGATGTCCCTCTCATTGTTGGCCTTGCATGTTTGTACAACAAAACGTATCTTTCTACTACTGCCAATCAGAGATGCCGTAGCTCTATGGAATTATGCTCTGCCGTGCAGTAGCTACCTTCTGTTGTTATACAATTTGTTCAATGCTGGGGTCCACCAGACAGGACACCTGCCCTTGGTGGAGAAGGTTATGGTTTTATTTGTGATTGCATGATCCATGCATTCTTGGAGATGTCCATAGAAAGCATATGTGAAGGTGTCTGCATTGTGGGAAGTGGTTTCCACTGGCCCAGTGGGCATTAAGGATACCAACTCAGTTATAAGAAGTGTAAAGTCGGCATGTGAGAGGTTTCCCACTGTAGTCTTTTGTGTTGTGGAGGAGGTGGGATATGTATATCCAGGGGGATTAGTCTGTGGTCAGATGTGACTAGTGAGGGGTATACTTCCGGTGTGTAGCACATTGTCCCCATGTTTGTGATGATCAGGTCTAGTATATTATCTCCTGTTGTGGGAGAGGTGACTAGCTGTTCCATTGCATTTGACTTAATGAATTCCGGGAACCTTTGGGCTAGGGTGTTTGGGGTAGAATAATGCACCCAGTATATGTTAGGGTAGTTGAAGTCTCCCAATATGATGGTGTGTGGTGGGACATTCATATCCTCCAATGTCTTCATGAAGGCTGACTGTGGTTCCTGAGATTGGGAGGGTGGTCTGTAACATGCTACCAGTTGTATAGCAGGTTTGCCTACGGTTATCTGCACCTGGATGGTCTGTGATGCTTCATGTGTTGCCACTAACCTGGAGGTGTGGGTGTCCTTCATGAATATGGACACACCCCCTCCCTTTTTGTTTTGTCCCGAGTCCTGGGGCCAAAAAGCATGGTACGGGGTATAGCCTGGTACCGCTGGTGTGCTCTCTGGAGCCTTGAACCAGGTTCTCACTTACTGCACAGACATCGAGATTGGTAGAATATGTACGTACAGATATATGTAATGCACACATACATATATAGATATCTGTAGAGACATATACATATACAGATAGATCTGACTGACAACAGATATGTCTGTATATGACTATCTCTCTCTCTGTCCCACCCCCTCACACTCTCACTCTCCCTGTGTCTCTCTCTCACTCTCTCCTCTCTCCCCACATCTATATGTATATATCTACATCTATATATACATATTTTATATACATATATACAAACATATATATATCTATATACAGATATAAATATATCAATATATATATATATATATATATATATATATATATATATATATATATATAGACTGTGTGAGGCACATGTGTGCAGATGTCTTGCAACAGGTGCCTGGTGTCAAAGGCATGGAGTGAACACCAGTGTGGATACTGGAGTACCATACCCCATTCAAAAACACTGACACCAGTAACCACCACATATGTACATGCCTGCCCACCACTGCATGTGTCAGGGGGAACAGGGGCAACAAGTGTACAATAGGCTCCACATTGATATACACAGTGGCACACTAGTCCTGTAATACCTGTACATGGAATGTGTCAGCGGACATGGTGTGTCAGCTATGGACATGTAGGTCACTGTACCCCTCCACACCCCACAATGTCCTACACGGTATGTACCTCCCATGACAGCTACAGATATGGAGAAGGACACAGACATATGCAAGTAACTGTGTCAATGCACTCAAACACCACAGAGCGCACACAGACTACCTACATAGAGGTTACCACTGCTGGATATACATAGTTTGGTCACACCCATGACAGTTGTCTAACAACCATGGTAACACCTCCAACATCCACAACACAAATTACCTATGTCTGTCGTCCTTGTCACTGCAGTATAGAGCACATGGTGGAGGTACAGGACCCTACCCACAGATACGACATACCCTGTAGTAGACCACACAGAATTAAGAAGCAAGGCTCCCCATGAGTAGATCTCAGACATACCCCTGCTGAATGTTATGCAGATAGGTAATATGCCATATGAATCACCCTGTGTAACTGTTTGTAAGGAGCAGGTACGATCATAACACATGTGTCACAAGGGGCAGGGTAGCATAACAGTATGCTGCTGTAGGCCCAGGGCCAAAAGCACACTACCTACCTAAGACACAATGCACACCCATGAACACATTGCAAATGGAATATGTGAGGTGGAATGAGTGTGCTAGTGACTGGGTGCATGTTGTGTACTGGTGTGATTGCTCACCATGACTTTCTGTCTGTCATGGTAGTGTGTGTCCTTGGTGTGAGGCCAGAGACAGGTGTGTGAGGTATTGCGATCAACACATACTACATTGCCATATGTTGTGCTGTGTTACCCTGTATGTCACTGTGGTGTAGGTAGGGTTATGGCAAGTAAGAGTAGTGTGAATTACCAGTGAAATATGTAACATGCATTGTGTGCAGTGCATGGGCTGATAATGTTCCCCATACAGTACCTTGATACAAACCCCCAGTGTGAGGTTGTGTATTGTACCTGAAACAGTGTGTTGACTGCTGCAGTATACTAGTCTGTTGTATGGAGTGTGTCAGGTACTGTTGCACAGTTGTCGGATGAGCACTGATATCTGGTCATTTACATGTGTATCCCCCAATAGACAGACAGATGCTATATATGGTGCTTAAGTTATATCACTGCAGTCGAGTATTATGTGTATTATGTGTGCCATAGTTTGCTGACAGATATTGCTGACATATTTTCCTTCTCCTTTTCAGGGCTATGGTTCACCAGCGGAACCCTGTCAACTCCGCTGCAGAGGAGGAGGAGATACACCAGACCCTGATGCAGGATTTCGCTGTACTCTTTTCCCGCACCAGCCAGAACCAGCAGGAGAGGGCTGCACTGTGGCAAGACCTGGTCCATCGGGTAAATGACATAGGCACACATAACCGGACATATGAGCAGGTACGCCATCACTGCAGTGATTTAATTAGAAATGTCCATCAGCGTGCGTCGGATATCCACAGGCAGCAGCTTGCCACAGGTGGTGGGGTAGCTAGACATCCCCCCTCACCAGACTGGAGGGACTACTCCTAAGTGTTGTGGCTCCAGCACAACAGCAACAGCAGCAGCATACATGTGTAATGATGGAGGCTGGAGCCACACAGCAGCAGGACACGGAGCGTGCAGGTAACATGCCATGTGTATACTTGACCATTCTGTACACTGTTAGGTTATGCATGTGTGAGGTGTATCCTCATTTTGTAGCTGTAATCTTGGTAGTTATTGTGCAAGAGTGATATCCTCAATATCTGCAGTACACCTGTGGAAGCTAACTGTTGCACTACTGAACTGTATCATGCCCACAGTATCAATGGAACAGTTGTGCCCACTGACAATAAATGTCTCTTTTCTGCAGGTCCCTCTGGTGTAACAGCAAGGCAGCCTATCCATGCTGGTGAGTGTGTAATACCATTACCTTCAATACTCTTGGTACTAATAGTAATAATAGGCTGAAGCAGTAGTGCAATGTGTTTGATTGCAGGTGTGTTTGTGTCTGTGGGTTGATATCTCATATACTGAGGTGTGTGCATGTGTGCATGTGCCCATGTGTGCATGTGTGCATGTGCCCATGTGTGCATGTGTGCATGTGCCCATGTGTGCATGTGCCCATGTGTGCATGTGTGCATGTGTGCATGTGCCCATGTGTGCATGTGTGCTTGTGCCCATGTGTGCATGTGTGCATGTGCCCATGTGCCCATGTGTGCATGTGTGCATGTGTGCATCAGTGGTGACATTGTGTACACATTGTAAACTGTGTTTCCTGTCTTACTCCCACAGGTTCTGATGCTGCTCTGGTGTCATGCAGCAGGGAACCTGAATCAGCTGCTGTGGATAGTGATAATGATGATACCTGTGTAATGGCACAGGTAGGTGTGCCAGGGTCCATCATTGGTCAGCCAATTGACACTACACAGCTGTCGACCCTATCAATGCGCACAGTCATCATGCCAATACATCCTTTGTCACCAATGTCCCTAGGTGATGGACAGGATACAGTGGGCATTGACCAGGGTAATGTGGTACCGGTGGCACATGCATCCCCACACAGCAGCCATGGCCAGGGTCCTGACACTGTACCACACAGGCAGACATCCATGGGTTCTCGTGGGAGCGTCCGTGGGTGTACCGCCCCTGTCAGACATGCCCACAGAGGTCTTTCAACCTCAGCTATGTTTCGGGCTGTAATGCAGGCACAGTCACGTATGGGTCTGAGGGAGCTGAGAGCATGTCGCACAGCCATGAGTGACAGTATGCGTGATGTTGCGGCTGCCATCCGCAACTTCACCGAGGTCATTGACAGATGTTGGGGGGACACATTAGATCTGTTCCACAACTACATGTCCATGAGCCAGGGCAATGGTGGACGGTTGAGGCATCGACGTGGCCGTATGCCAGGAACAGCAGCAGCTGGCAGCCGTCGCAGATGACAACAGGCCCGCGGCCGCTCACATAGTGCCAGCAGCAGCCCCAGCAATGCTGGGTCTGTGCTGTCATCAGACCGCCCTGGGAGACCACGTGCGCATGGCACTGGACAGTCCCAACAGGGACCTGTCTCCAGTCACCAACCACCTGCTTCTAATGACAGTACCCAGTCTGGCTTAGTACCTAATACAGTCCGTAGCACCCCTGCCAGGCACAGGTACTGTGTCCGTGGCCACAGACAGTGATCTGTATGACCTGGCAGGTACAGTCTGTGGCTGTCCACAAACACCTGTATATGGCAGCCATGAGGTGGGACTGTGTGCATTCATACACACATGCAAAGTGATAACACCTAGGGCTACCGCATACATGCACACTGCATCAACATTGCCCCATCTTGTACTGCTGTCCCTCACCAACACACACACACAGACATGTCAATTGGTTGTATCAGTGGCAGACTCAGGCATACCAGGTACACACCCTGTGCATATGATGAAACTGTGCCACCTCCTGCAATCTGTAAAATCGGTGCAGGAACAGGTTAACATGGTGCTGATGCACAGGGTGAGTACATAGACGTATTGTAATAGTATGATATTGACAACAGTACAGTGTAATGATAGCATTGTGGGTATATACCAGCATGCCTGATGCAGTTACAGTATGAATGTCATTGTATTGTTTTGTACACCCATAGTAATTACCACAGTGTTCTGTCTGCACATCTTTGCATACTGGTGGTGAGGCTGTGAAGGGATGGCCACCTACATAGGTAGCACAGGGGATACAATAATGTACATATTGATACTCAATGATGGCCATGTCAACTGCGAGTTGCATGCTGTCCACACACGACTCTGCAATGCAGATGTTTCAGGATGTTGATATCTGTGCAGTACTACACAACAGGTTCAAGGCTCACAAGAGCACACTAGCACTACAAGGTCACACCTCATACCATGCATGACAGCACCAAAACACAGAACTAACTATGACAGGAGGGAGAGTGTCCATACATGTCAAGGATACTGTGGTGCCAGGACAGGTAGCATACATCATACTAAGTCTGGAACTGCTGAGTGAGGACTCAGTGTCTGTTATTTGACATGTGTATTATTACAGGTATGAGCACTTGGGTATCAGGCCAGTTATTCAACATTACGAAGGTACGTGGTCTATACACTTGTGTGGGGTGCGGCTGGACCCAGCCCATCTGACCTGTGAATGTCTGGGTACTGGCTTATAGTGCCTGCATATATGCACTGTTACCTACTGGAAGTCGTACACCTTGTTTGTTGTAGCATACTCTACATACAGGCCTGCTGACTGTAGCTTTGTTTGTATGCATGTTTGGCCTGTTATGTTCCTGAAACACTGATTCCACCTGCAGTGCAGATATACAGTGCCTCTGTGGATCCCTAGTGACATCTGTGTTGCTTACTGTACTGATGTCCATGTGTCACTTGACAGAACGTCACTGTTTGTCCTGTTTGCATGTAGCTTGCCTGTAACACATTGCATATGACTTACCTCACATTTGCTCAAGACAGCATTCATATATGCCAGCACTAACAAATCAGGAGCACTACACCCTCACATAGTCACCTTGAGTACCTTGTTCCCCATTGGCCCAATGTGTCATTACTTAGTATGGGAGTCACAATGCTATGGTAGTATGTGCAAAGGTCACCTGTCGATCTACTCTCAGGTCCAGTTGGTGAATCTGTGAGTCATGTGGCAATGTTACAGCTGCCTCATGTACACAGACAACCCTCTTCCCTTCCCATACACGTACAACACATGTGAGAGATGCAACCACATAGCCAAACTGGGGGCTAAGCTCTGTTTACACAGCACTGGCATTCCCTGTCAGGTGGAGTGGGATACTACAGTGAATACAGCACCAGTCTCCCATAGACCTGCCACGACCGCAATCCAAACACAGAAACATACAGGTACATTATTGGGCTCTCAGAATAGCATCCTGCCTGAGCAGCTGACACCTGCAAAGCAGACACACAAGCAAACGTTAAGCCAGAGCAGAGCACATGCAACACATAGCTCACAAAGCCTGTGTGCCAAACAGTCACAGGCCATACGGCTAGACAACACACCTGCTACAGTTGTATGAGGTACCTCTATCGTCACGTACACTGAGGTCCTGCTCCCAGGCTGAACAAGGTGACGGTCACACTGAGCTACCCATCGGGCACTATGATCCACCACATAACACAAGCATACCGGTCACTCCAAGGCATGTAGAAGTATGACTCAGTCATTGTCTGTGCCAGTGTGTATGACCTCTGACGCACCTCCCTGGACTACAAGTTAGGGGACATAGAGGGGCTCTCTGAGCTTGTGGCACAGGCTAGTATGACCCTGGCCTTGAGTAGCATCTCACCCTCACCAAAAATGCTGCCACAATATGTAGACAGGATCATCAGTTTCTGCAATTAATGTATCTTTCAGTGACATTTAAAGGGGATCCAATGCCTGTCAGTGTGGGATTACATGCTGGACAAGCCACATTGCTTTGCTTGGGACAGCTTGCACCTGTCACCCATGGGCCATTGTATATTGGCAGAGGGTGTTGCTACACACATAGTGCCTTTGTATGCAAGGCTGACATTACATAGCCACTTACACAGGTATCACACGGGATAGGTCACTAATAGCAATGCTACTCAACAGCAGCAGTGTAAACCTCAAGATGCATGCAGTGGAAACTGTCCTTAGCATGGGGTACAGCAATATCCGTGCAGTAACAGACTCCTGGTACAAGGCTCCCAGGTGCACACCATCAGTGCCAGGTCATTCCTGATAACATGCTTGTAATCCCCTACACATGCACCAAACCAGAACTGGGGGGATGTATCCAAAGGCACCTCAGATACACACACCCCCAGGTTGGTGGCACTGCACAAAGCATCAGAGCCTCTCCATGTGCAACACACAGTGGGTTAGACTGCCTTCAGGTTCATAGCCTGGCACACACCACACTCCCATACCCAGGAAACCCACTTGGCCTTCCTGACAACACTGGGAATATGACGGTCTCTACACACACCATTATATGGTTGTACTGCGACTACCCTAACATACAGTGTGAGCATTATTCTAGCTGCAAGACCCTATCTGAAGGGTTCTTATCATTCATTCCCTGCATTGCTATGGAACAACCTGTTACCACTCCCACAAGTGGTGACAACATGCTGCACCTGTTCATCACCAACATGTGGACTATATGCTCCAAACCAATCATGTATCTCTCACTGGTGGGATGACACCATCTACAACCCACACTGTATAGTCACATACCACATGCAGCCCCTGCACAGAACACCACAGTCATACAGTTGTCTGATGCATATTCCATGTATTCACATGAGGCAGGCTTCGGACATGGGAACTCTTGCAGTTCACAGGTACATATGTGTAGGTGGCACACACATGCATCATGTGTGCATTGACATTACTGATATAATGTATGTCGTGCAATATTGGGAATACCCCCCCACACACACATGGACAAACTGTGTGACAAAAATACACATGGCATTTGAAGGATTCAAAGCCCTACCTAACTATGTTATGACACTTGTGAGAGACACATTAGCAGAGCGCACTATTTGCATTACTGGGGGATTGCTTTCTCCTGCTGTACTTATAGGGTGCTGACATCCTCAGTGTTTAGACAGTGGAATATGCAGCATGTGTTGTGTAGTAATAGTTGCCAAAAGGAACATTTCTCATACACCTGGAATTGCACCCACTACTCCCCCACACACACTGGGCACTTGCAGGATTTAAACCCCTACCTAACTATGTTATGATACTTGTGAGAGACACATTAGCAGATCGCGCTATTTGCATTACTAGGGGAATTATTTTCTCCTGCTGTACTTATAGGGTGCTGACATCATCAGTGTTTAGACAGTGGAATATGCAGCATGTGTTGTGTAGTAATAGTTGCCAAAAGGGACATTTCTCATATACATGGAACTGCACACACTACTCCACAACAGACATACTGGGCACTTGCAGGATTCAAACCCCTACCTAACTATGTTATGACATTTGTGAGAGATGCATTAGCAGAGCACGCTATTTGCATTACTGGGGGAACTGCTTTCTCCTGCTGTACTTATAGGGTGCTGACATCATCAGTGTTTAGATAGTGGAATATGCAGCATGTGTTGTGTAGTAATAGTTGCCAAAAGGGACATTTCTCATACACATGGAATTTCACACACTACTCCCCCACACACACTGAGCACTTGCAGGATTCAAACCCCTACCTATGTTATGATACTTGTTAGAGACGCAGTAGTGGAGCGTGCTATTCACATTACTGGGTATAATTTCTGCTCCTGACATATGTATAGCATGCTGACATCATTATGGATGAAGAGGTATGTACATCTGTGACTATCCATCAGTACAGGGGTGAGCATTTCTATGCATTAACTTTGCACAGGCACAGTGGCCTACTGTACTGTGGATGCAGATGCCAAATACACTGTGGATAGCCTTCTGTATTCCCTAGGGACAACAGTCAGGTATTGCACTCTATGGCCATATGTTTACCTGTCAGATGCAAGTATCTGTTGCTCATATACTGTTTGTGGGTCTTTATTGCCATAGCCTTCCCTATCTCTATAAACAACGTGTGTACTGTGGGAGATGTTTGCATATGAGTGGGATCCAGTACTTTACTTATGTCTCTGTTGTAACTTCACTGTGTGCACTGGGCAGATGTCTGTATTGTGGGAGGTTCCTGTGTTAACACATAGAAATGCCAGATATGTGTGTGTAACTGCTGAACTGTGACATGGCCTAAGTGTGTGAGCATGCCCAGTTCGCAGTTTGTATGGCTTCTTGACTGCCACATCTCATTTATCTAAGTGTGCGAGCATGCCCAGTGTGACCTTTCCTTATGTTGGGATTTGTGGACCACCACATTTGTGTTTGTGTGTGGACGCCATCTATATATCACATGTACAGTTGAGTGTTGGACATCAGGTTGTGTTCTTACTGCCCAACTGCTTTGTGTCTGAACCTAACAGGCATTATGCTGTGCCTGCAGGGTTGCCATGGGATAGTTTGCATACAGCTGTCATCATCCTTTCCTGCTGACCAAACAGTTGTATTGTCGTATAGTGTACTGGTGCAGTACTTTCACTGTGGTGGACAGTATAATCGGTTTCAGTCCAATCACTGCTTGTAATATTTATAGTGAGCACACCAGACTGGTTGAGGGCCAGTTGTGCAGATATGACCGTGTTGCATTTTGTTCAGATATAGACAGCATAGTACATGATTGTCTGACATTGTTAATGTATTCCACAGCTTCTGTGGACAGTGACAAACAATGGCCATGTGCCCTAGTCCATTTGTAATGCTAGTCAGAGAGTGTTTGTCCTTCAACACACATTTACTGGTGTTTGCCATGACATATGTCATGGTTAGTGTGCTGTGCCTCTGTCTACCCGTGACATACAGGTGATATCCAGGGTACACCTAACCTACCATCTCCCATCCAGTCATCATGATTCCTCTGGATGACAGTCACTGAGGGACTCCCTGGATATCCTGTAGTGGGAGTTTAGTCATGAGTGGAGTGAGCTTCTGGGTTATGGACCAATCGGTACAGCATGTCCTGTTTATGTCTGTGCTAGGGTTCAGGCCTGTCAGCTGCATAGGTCACCAGCATTCTGTGTTTACATGGTGCCAAATGTCCATTGATACCAGGTTGGTCATGGCTCTATACATCAGGCACAGTTCACCTCCAGCCAGGCAGTATGGCACTGTGTGGAGCTGCAGTTTCTTTACTCAGGCAACACATGGCATCTGTTACAGCTCTGCGGTCTTCCTGGTGGGGTATTTGTGTGGTCTTTCCAGTTGCTGCAGGTGTCTGCTACGGTACATCCCTGAAGGGCCATTGTACACAATTGTGAGGCTGCTGATGGATCACTGGAGAGGCACATTGACCTACCCTAACCAAGCTGTGCTTACCTTCATGATTAGGTGGGTATATGGTATGTTTCTGTAACCACTACAGACACATGGTTGTCACATGCAGGATATCTATCACCTTGTGTCCCCAGGTCTCTTATTGCTCCTGCTGTACTTACTGGGTTAACACCTATGTGGTAATTTCTGGCCATGTACTGTGTTTCCACAGGGGTTGACTATACACTATTCTGCATTTAGCTTGTTGACATGGCTGTGGCACCACTTGTGTGTTTCTATGTGTGCCTTTTGTAGGTTGCTTGTGTCAGCTGGAGGGTCCAATATGGTGGCCAGTTTGTAGTCCTCTGCAAACCTGTTCAGACAGAGTCCGTCCATGTTGGCCTGTACCTATGTGACATATATAGCATACAAGAGAGGTCCCAGGACCATGCCTTGTGTGATTCCAGTTGTACCTGGTTTGCAGTCTGCCATGGCTACAGCATGTCTGCCAGGTCAGTTCTGTCCTTGAGCTGGTTTGCAACCCATCTACTTGCATAGGGGTTTATAGTTAGGCTGGTGAGCTTATCTGTACCGCCAACTAGGGTATTGTATGGAAGGGTTTAGCAAGGTCCTGATAGGCTGTGTGATCAACATTCCCCACATCAATGGGCTTGGTGCACGTTTCACATGAGCCAGACATGTGTAAGGGGCAGGATCTGCCCTATGACAGCCACACTGGGTAGGGTCCAATGTCTGTAGGTACCCAATCTCATTATTCGTGGGATCCATGATCATCCTCTCCATTACTTTGCCAACCTAGATAGTCGAGGTTGAGGGGTGATAGTTTGCAGTATCCATTCAGGCACCCCCTTTGTGGTGTGGGACTACTGTTGCTGTACACCGCTCTTTGGGTACATATCCTGTGGTAGGACTGATAGTGCACAGTAATGCTATTTGGTGTTCCATTCTTCTTACAGTACTTGTTGGACACAACCCAGGACACCATCTGGTACCATTGATGCTGTGTGCTGTGCTTTGTGGATGCTGGCTGTTACCTCAGCATCTGCAATGTCGGGGGGCCAGCACTCTCCTGGGATAGATATTTGGCAGTTAGGTGCTGGTGGGGAGGTTGGAAGGAATCTGTTCGGTAGGCTGTTGGCAATGTGTGTGGGTTTGGTGTATTGTTTGTGATATTAGAGTGCTGCAGAGCATATCTGTGGATTATCACCATGGTTCCTACCATCAGGTAGGGCAGCTGTGTGATAATCCTTTGTGTCCTGCACAATTTGTATCATCATAGGTTCATAGGTTCATACTAGGCTATCTGCCCTGGCCTTGTTTGAGCATGGACAGACTGTGTGTGGGTCTCAACACCCCTTGCAATGTGCATATTATGCCCACGTAGGGTTTACTTTCCTAGATGTGACACAGGGATGGCCCGCAGTGTACACCTACTATCTCCCATGCACTTCACCGGGTTTCTCTTGTTGAGTTTGTGTGTGGAGCTCAGCCTATCATGGACTGGGATTCAGAGTGTCAGGAGCCTCTGGGTTATGGATCTGTCCCTCCAGCAAATCCTATTAATCTATGTGTAGAGGTTCAGATATCTCACTGTGGTGTGTCTGCTGGATTTGGGGTTTCTGCAGTGGAGCATGTCCATTCATTCTGGATTGGACATGGCCTTGTACATCAGACATACATCACCTCTGACTGTGCAGTATGCTTCTGAATTGGGCTGTGGTTTCTTCAGCCAGGCTGCAGATGTCCAATGTTTGGACCCTTTATCCTGTTGGTGGGGTACATTTGGGGTCTTTCTGACTGCTGCATGTGTAAGGTAAGGTACATCCGAACTGGGGCATTGTTGTCACATATGGGCCTGATAAGGGAAGAGTATGGGGCACAGTGACCTCTGTAGCTCTACATGTGCATCCTTTCATATTAAGGTGGGCAATATAGCAGGTCTTCCTGGCCACCTTGGCAATGTGAGTGTCACATGACAGGTTACTGTCCACTTGTGTCCCTAGGTCCATGATTACTTCTTCCATACATAATGGATTGCCACCTATGTCATACTTTGTGTGTGCCTTGTTTGGTATTTGTTGAGACATTCATACTCTGAAGTGTCTTCAGGAAGGCTGGCTGGGGTACCTGGGTTTGTGTGTGTGGTCTGTAGCAGGCTTCAAACAGGTACACAGTTTGAGACAGTGTTACTTGCCCGTGGATAGTCCATGCTGCTTCTTGCTGTGGTACCAACCTGGGGGTGTGGTTATTCTTGATAATTACTGGTAGCCACACTCCTATTGTCATGTGTTCCATGTTTTGCAGCTGTAGAGCATGGTATGAGGCATAACCTGGTAGTATTAGGGTGCTCTTCTGGGCCTTGCCCAGGTTTCTGTTACAGAACACATATTACCATTCTCCATGCTGTGGTGGGTTTGGTCTGCATGCACCTTGCAGGTTAGACTTCTGGCATTGGGTAGCATTACGTCCAGGTTATTATCCCTTGTGCTACCTATGGTGGTGGGTTTGTGTTTCCAGACTTACCTATTCCAGGCACAGTGGGGGTGACAACAGCCTTTGCCAGTATCTACACAGCCAGGTGTGCTGGGTGCGTACCATCCCTAGCAGGTGGGGCATCATGTCTTGCTCGGCATGTCAGCCCAGGCTGTTAGCCATGTGTTCCCCCTTGCTAACAGCAATACCTCAGCCAATTATTGTACTTGGTCTTGTTGTCTTCATAGTGTGGCATCATGCTTGGTGAGGGTGAGATGTTAGGTTGGGTCTTCATGTTTGCATATACTAGATGGTGTTACATTGCTTAACACATGGCAATCATGCCTCAGGTGGTGCTGCAGGGCTGCCTCTGTCAGATGCACATACTACACTCCCTGTACATGTTTGAGAGCAGGTTGTGTCATGTTAGGCATCCCTGTTACTATATGAGTGAGTCAGAGAGGGGTATCATTCCCAGGGTTCCTACTGAGCCAGTGCATGTGCTATGCGTTGCCTCTTTGCCAAGGCCAGGGCATACTGGGCATGCCTCCTTCTGCCTACTGGGGCAGGCTCAGGTTGTTCCTCCTCCGAGTCACGCTCTGCCTGTGATGGCCTTGGCAATGGTGGGGGGCTGTTTGTCCCGGCCCTATGCTGGTCCTGCTGCAGCTGTTTTCACAGGATCATATTATGTAGCATAGCACATACCATGACGATTTGGTTACATGTAGTTGGTGAGTACTGCAAGGCTCCACAAGATGTGTCCAGGCACCAGAACCATGACTTGAGCAGCCCAAACACATGCTCTATTACATTACGTGTTTGTGCGTGTGCCTCATTATGGCGTTCCTGTTCAGGTGTGTGTGCGTTTCTGATGGGTGTCATCAGCCACGGCTTCAGTGCATAACCTGCATCCCCCACTAGGTGACCATGTGGGATGTCCCCATTGGCAAATGTCTGGGACAGCTGCGTCAAATGCCAGATATGGGAATCATGGTAGCTCCCAGGGCAGCCAGCACACACATTCATTATTATGCCCTGGGCATCACACACAACCTGGCAGTTGATGGAGGGGAAGCCCTTGCGGTTATTGTAGGCCCTACCCCGCTCACCGGCTGGTGCTTTGATGCATATGTGCGTGCAGTCTATTGCACCCACTACCTCAGGGTATTCCGCTATTTGCTGGAAGAGATGCATATTGCTGGCCAATACCTCACGGGCATTGGGGAAATATACATGATCACCGACATGTGCTGACATGGCATCCAGGAACTGGTGCAGTACCCTGGAGGCTGATGCCTGTGATATCCCCATCATATCACCAGTTGGTCTCTGGAAGGTACCTGTTGCTAGTATTCTTAGGCCAACACATACCTTGGTTTCCACTGGGATGGGTTCCCCTCTGTTGGTTCTGTGTGTGAGGCGTGGCCTGCACAGCTCAACAATTTGCTGCAGGAGGTCTCTGTCCACTCTATAGTGCTCCACTATCTCCAGCTCATGTAACCCCTGGTAGGTGACCCTGGGCCTGTACACTCTTCTCTGTCTCCTCACTGTGGGTTGTCTGGCAGCATTTCCATTGTCACCACCCTCAGCAAGTCTCCTATGTCTCCTTATGACAGCTATGGCAGCCCCTAGCATGTTTGGTCTGAGTGCAGCTTTTTCAGTTTTCACTTCTACTAGCTTACTCCTGTCTTGCAGTGTCTCTTGAGAGAAACATACTGCAATGCTGTTTGCAGTGTTTTAAGTGCTGGGCTGGGCTTGTATTCTGCCTGTGTAATTGCCTGCTTCTAATTGTTTTCACCTGCTACCTCTACAAGTATTCCCTGCTAGTTTCCTACTATTTCTTCTGCTTCCTTTTCCTCTCTGTTTCCTCAGGGGGGAGCAGCGCGCATACCAGCGAAAACACACTCACAGTGGCTACCACGCGCGAGCACATGCTTACACGGACCAGAATCTGCTTATTCAGATTAAAACGCGCGCACTCCAGCGCAAACAGGTCTACAGATCTTTAAACAGGCTCCTACATGCTTACTCTGCCTTACACACGTGCACTCTGTCTTACTCACGGCTCCCAGCGCGCACACATGCGCATGCACGTACAGCAAGAAACTTTGGTGTTGGCCACAGTGTACACCTTCCATTTCTTGACTTTCCCATGCTTATCTGTTGACACTCCTCTTTTTATGCTGTGTGATTGACATCTTTCACATACCACTTTGCTCCAATGAGCTTGATTTCTTCCTGACATTCCCCCCTGTGATGTCACCTATCTCCTACTCTGTTACTCCCCCTTATCTAACTCTTACACTACACGGAATGTGCTCATTTGCTATGTGACAGTGTGATTCACTATCCTACCACTCATTTACATAGGATTGCCTACTAATGCTTAGTTACATGTCTTACACTCAGCTTCCCCCCTTAGCAACCACTAGACAGTGGCCATGTTGTTTTTGGTCTGCTAGTCCCTGCATTGCAAATCCATGCATTACATAAAACCCACATTTGTGGGTTTCAAACCTTAATTTTTCTGTTTTATATAGCGCAGCCCGTTTGCGCGGGGCTGCGCTGCGTTTAAACATCGCCGATCTCCAAAAAAAAAAAATTATTTTATTTCATATTTGCATCGGGTTACCATGCCATTGGCCACATATTTGGCCATTGGCATGCTGACTGCAACATTTGCACACTTTATTTGGAGCTGTCATGGCTCCGTTGTGTTATTTGCAGTAACGTACTCAGTTGTCAACTGAGTACATTTCTACAACTAACACGACTCTTACACGGGCTGGTTTCAGCTTCGTGGATCGCTAATCTACCTCATTTGCATGCCTTTCGGCTGCAAGTGGGGTGATTAGCATATCCACGCCCTGCCCGTGTAAGAGTCGTTTTAGCTGTCTCTTACATGGGATTTCGGGCTGTTCCTGGATCGTGATGGCTGCATGGAGTCTTACACAACTCTTAGACTCTGTGCAAGCCATTGTGAATCCTGCCCCGTAAGTTTGTTTGCAACTGTTCATTTTAAACTGTTTATAAAAATGTAAGAGAAAATATGCTATAAAAACAAACAGGTTATTACAGTGAGCCCATTACTAAGGACTGTTGGATGTGTTAGTACAAGTGACTTCAAAAAGTTTTACAGTGATGTATACAGTTTATATGGAAATAATACAAATTATGAACAGTCATGGGGAACAGAGATAATTTAAACAATATATCAGTTAATGATATACAGAGATTGTTACTTCAACTATATATTTACATTTTTACAGTTTTGTAATAGATCACTAATTGGTTTAAACTGTTTCCTAAAACTGTATGGGAAGGTGTATTACAAAATAATTTGATTTTATATAACGAAGGAAGAACAAATGTTTAATGACATTACAGAATATGGGTCCACCAAGATAATTAAATAATGTGTTGCCTCAATGACTCATGAATATAGAGGTCACATACAGAAATTTATAAGAAGAGGTAAAAAAAATATCTATTAAGAATGTAAAAGTGAATTGGTGTACATGAATAATGACAAAAAGAGATATACTGTTGGAATGATGCATAAAGAAATGTCAAATTAGCACATTAAAAAATGTTACAGCAATTTACGTTTACAGTTTGTATTGTAAGGTTTAAGAGATGAATGCATGCTTTAACATCCTGACATGAAGTAGAAAGCTGGATGTAGGTCTCTATGATATTATTTTTAAGTTGAAAGACAGATATTAACATGGTTATGGATGTTTCTTTTAACAAACTTAGAAGAGTGGAGACACATTTTATGCTGCTGATGATGAGAAGGTGAGATTAAGTATGAGTATTACTGGTCAAATTATAAATGATTAGTACATTTTAGGAGTTAGATGATTAGATTATTGGGCTATATGGATCTGTTTGGCCAAATTGATATATGCTGGTATTCTTTCAGTGTAAATGTATCTTTAAATAAATGTAGCAGTCCTGATCACAGGGGGCACATGTAAAGGCAATAAGTGTTTGTCTTAAACTTATAATTTGATTAAAGGACATAAAACATGTCCTTACATTCACTGCTGCAGTATTTTTAACAGATAGGATTCCCTGCCATGGAAGCCTGCACATCCAGGCAGTCTACCAAAGACTACTTGTTGCTTTTAAAAGGTATGCTGAATGGCACCCAAATGTTCCTTGCACAGTGTAGGGCATAAAGGTGAAGTTCAGGCCTAACATAATCAGAACTTCTTTGTCACCAGTCTGAATGTATGTTTTTACTGTTTTCTGCCAGTTGAATGCACTTTCATTCTCCAGTGACTACCTACACCTGTTTGCTGACTTCTATTGCACTTTAATGGAATACAGTTTCAAATATTTTAACCTTTCTTCATACCCAAAACCTCTATATGACAAAATTTGCTAAGTGCAAATCTTTTTAACGCTTTCTTTCTTAATTTTTTAGGATTGCAACCACAGAAACCTGCCCCATACTCAAGTACTGGTCTTATGTGTTGTCTTTCGGCTATTTCCCGGTAAGGGGTCGCCACAGCGGAACTCCAGTCTGCTAATGATTGGCAGTAGATTTTTACGAAATGCCGAGGTGCCAGCTCGATGCCCAACTTTCAACGAAGGCATGCCCATTTACGCATGCATGTCTTTCGAACACTACCGAACCGTGGGGAGGACATGTAGACTCCACACAGAAGGCACTCCCAAGCTCAGCCAAGAATCAAACGGGAGAACCTCTTGATGTGAGGTAACAATGCTATAAGACTCTTAAACAATGGAAGTAGTACATCTTTATTCCTTGAAGCTATGTAGGCTTTCTTGTCAGTATCAAAAGAAAATAGTGGGTTAATGCTTGTTGTATCACCCTCTTTGCGGATCAGGGCTGGATGTGACACTTATATTCTGATTATTCAAATACACTTTACACCTAAAAGCAAAAAAAAACAATAAAAGTAAGAAACCCGCAGGCCACAGAGAGTTCCAACAGGTACAACAGCCAGTAAACATGCAGCTCTGAAGAAGTTTATATTTAATATACAAAAGCGTTAATCCACCTTTTTTGGACTGTTTTGCATTTTACTGCAGGTATGCTGGCTGTTGTACATGTTGGAGTCTCTGTGGCCTGCAGGTTTGTTATCTTTATAGACTTTGGACCTCATAAAAGGTCATTAAAAGACCTGTTACAGAAAGACAGAGTCAAACAGACTTTATCTTAAAACACAGCTTGACAAGAGTTTCAAAATTATATAACAAATCAGACCATCTAACTTCTAAAAGCAGTTTATTCCATAGTCCACCATCTCTGTGCTGAAAGAATTTACCTTTTCATCCTAGATGTCAATGTAGGCTAAATAGCAAATGACTGTTTCTAGTAACCATACTAAGTGAAATGAAACATACTTCTAACATGGCTAATATAATTTCTAGTAGGATTTTTTAATACAGAATAGCATTTCCTAGCCACCTGACTGAGTTGGCAATCAATATCAGGCTTGTTACTTACTATTACTCCTAAGTCTTTAAAGTTGGAACATTCTGAAATTAGATAACTGCCTGATGCACAGCTCTTGGTAGAACAACCCAGATGTATGACCTTACATTTGTGACTTGATCTGATAATCCCCTTCCATCCAAGCCTGTAGAAATCTCTGGTTTTCTAAACTAGTAATTGGACTAGCACTTTTTGACATCTGCAAATTTTGTTACCTAGCATTTACAGCTAGTTAGCACTCTAAGCATAAAGGCATGGAATAAAAATGGTCCTAAAACTGAGCCCTGTGGCACTTCCCACCAAATATCATGATCAGCTGTAATTCCCTTTAGGATGACTCTAGACAGTTTGCAATTCATCTTATAATATACTGTATGGAATTAGGTCCCAGTCTTGAGCAGCCTTTGTAATGGTACTGTGTGAGACCATATCAAATGCTTCGGCCAGACCAAATAATGTGAACAGATATTCCTTCATCATATTCATATATAATATCATAATAGAGTGACATCAAGTTAGCAATGCACCTACCATGAAGGAAACATGCTGATTTATATCATGAGATAATAAAATTGAAGTCTGCATACATTTTAACAATATTTTCTTTTATTTTACGTTTCTTTGCCAGGATGGTCTGTCTGACTGAGAAATGTCCCTTTTCATCCAAACCCTTGGTAGAAAAGCTCCATACATTAGAATATAAATATGGTTTAGAGATACATTTAAAATACAGTTTACAAATTATAGTTTACTTAAATAGTTAAAGCATGGGAATTCCAAAGCAATGCATTTAAAGTTTGATAAATTACAGCTTATACAATTTCTTCATATCCAGATTAAATCAATCCTTCATAAAACAGTGTTACTGTAAAATCTTGGGAAGTGATTTATAATAGAGAAGACTAATACAAGTTTGAATTTTTTCTTATTTGCATTAGAGTAGGGAAGAAAAGATGATTGGAAGCTGTGAATAGTAATGATGGTGTTCTGTTGTGAGTAGATTTGAGTCATTTTTTATAGGAACAGGATAATGTAGTTGCTAGATAGTTTTTGAGGCTATACTTGTTGGATTTGATGTTTATTTTGACTCTTAGTTCTGCCAAGAGTGAGTTCCATACCTTTAGTGGTATTTTATGAGTACATTGAGTTTTTGAAAAGGATGTTAGATGCTGCTGTTATGATCCATGGCTTCACCTGGAAGTATATCTGGCAATAAAGGAAGTTACTGCAGAACATTAGAGTTATATAGAATGTTATATGCAATTATTGGTTTGGTGTAGTTTAATTTATCAAGTTTAAGAAATTGTAGTTTGAGTACTGTACTACAGTTCCCTGGTTAACTAATACTGAAGAGTTTTGGACCAAGGATGGATCCCTGGGGAACACACATGGTTATTAGTGCAAAAGCACTTCCCAACATTGCTGGTAAGTCTTATAGGGCAATAATTGACTGGTAAACTAGTCTCACCATCCTTATGCATTAGTATGCATTTTGTAATGATTGCTGAAAGTACAGAGACCACAGACTGAATCTTTAATTTGTCTGAGGAAACATCCATTAAGATTATTTTCCTGCTGCAGGATATTTGTTTACATTATTTTAAGCCGTTTTAACCCACTCAGCCTCAATTTGGGAATACATACTTATTTCAGATACACATATTGTATGACTGCTATTCATAAGCCTGTTATTCATAAGCTTGTACTTCAGAATGTTTCAGCAAACAATGAAACCACATCAGCCAATTCTATAACATTACTCCCAACTTTGAATGACAGATTATTTGGAGGAATTCCTTTATAGTGTCTAATATGCTTTCAGAATGATTTCTTATCTTTAGTATGCCTATGCATTTTCATTTCTGCTTGTAAGATGATATATGTTTATTTACTGGAGCATTCACCAAATTTTTTAATATTTCTTTAAGGTGGGCATGACTATTTCTAGCCATCTAGTGCTCTTTTCCTAAAAAGATGTAGCAATTGTCTGTTCCACTGTGTGTGTGTTTGTGGGGTCTCAGGCATTATGGTGTCTTACTTAAGTTATAATGTTTTTTTAACAAGTGACTGCCATCTTGTGTAAAAACTTAAACTTTTTCCAGGATGCCTAACTGATACTTTACTTTTCTAGTCCCAGTTTTCTAATTCTCTTGTAATGGTGTTATAATTCATCATCATCACCCCCCTTTTTCCCATTTTCCTACATGGGGTCAGGGTATCGTGCTAACTGTCGCCATCTCTCTCGATTCAATGCTACACTCCTACCTTCTTCAACACTCATGCCTGACTGTTGCAGATCTTGTCTCACACAATCCAGCCACCTCTTTGCTGGATCCCCTCATTTCTTCTTACCTTCTTCCTGCCTATCCCAAACCTTCTTCACCAGATTGTCTTCTGCTTTTCTACACATGTGCCCAAACCACCGTAATCTGTTCTGCTTAATCTTTGCTGCAATTGCAGCTACTTTGGCTTCTGCTCTTATATCCTAATTTCTTTGTCTGTCTCACAATGTGCATCCTACCACCTGTCTCAGGTACTTCATTTTCATCATCTCCAGCTTCCTCATTTGCTCTGCCTTTATTGCCCAGGTTCTGCACCATACAGTAGTACTGGTCACACCACTGTTTTGTACACTTTACTTTTCAGTTTCTTTGGCATATTTCTGTCATACACTGCACCTGACATTCTATGCCAGTTGGCTGCAGTCCCTCTGACTCTAGATTTCACCTCTTCATTCAGACTTCCTTTCTCCTCAACCATCCCTCCCTTGAACTGTTAACCTGTTCCACAGTCTTCCCTTCTATCTCAGTTCTCTACTTCATCTGGTTTCCCCAATTTGCTGTCATTACTACTATCTTATTTGTACTAAGTTTCATCCCATATGGCTTCAGTTTAGCATTCCATTCCCCTATCATTTGCTGAAGTTCTTGCTCAGGGTCTGCCTGTAATACCACATCATCTGCATACAGCAACTTTTTGTTGATCTGTCCCCTCCAACCTGTTTGCTAATGTAGTCCATCACCAGTATGAAAAGCAGTGGGCTCACAGCTGAACCCTGGTGTACACCCACTTCCACTGGGAATCCTTCTGTGAGACCAAACACTGTTCCTACTTGAGTCACTGGGTCCTTGTACATAGCCTGCACTAATTTTACCAATGTTTCTGGAACTTTGAACCACCGCAGTACTGCTCAAATCAGCTTTCTTGGGATCTTATCATATGCTTTCTCTAAGCCTAGGAATGCCCAGTTGGACTCTTTCCTCATCTCTAGTTTCTTCTCAACTTACCTGTCTCACTGCAAACATCAGGTAAGTTGTGCTGCATCCTGATCTGAATCCAAACTGCTCATCTCCCATCTTACTTTCTACTACTTTGCATATATGTTTATCAATCACACTCTCCAGAACTTTCATTAAATGTGACAGGGGTTTGATACTTCTGTACTGCCCACAGTTGTGTATGCCCCCTTTATTCTTGTACACTGGCATGAGTATGCTTATTCTCCAGATATCTGATACACCTTTCTCTCCACACTGCTATGAGTACCCTCAGGAACCATTTCTCCCCATCTCACCCAATATCTTTATCATATCTGCTGTGACGTCATCTGAGCCTGCTGCTTTCCCTGACTTCATTTTCCTTAGTGCTATTCTTACTTCTTCTAGGGTGAGTTCCTCTTCTTCTCCCATTGTAGGCCATGTCTGGGGCAGTGCACCTTCTGAGAGGTTTGCTTCATTCAGAAGCTGCTGGAAGTACTCCTTTCATCTGTCTTTGATGTCCTGTGGACTGGTGAGCAGGTCGTTGCTGGCATCCCTTATTAAGGGTGTCTGACTATCTTTATCTTTCTGTCTTTGCCTTGCAACCTGATATAGTTTCTTTGTGCCACCTACTGAGTCACTTTCCAAAAGCTGGTAGAGTCCCTCCGATGCCCTATTCTCTATTGCAACTACTTTCTTAGCTTCTTCGTTAGCCAACTAGTATTCCTTCCTAGACGGGTCTGTCTTTTCTCTCACACACTTTTTTCTGAACTCCTTTCTTTTGATGACTTCATGGACATCTGCATTCCACCACCAGCTTTCCTTATGTGCCTTTTTTTTTTCCATACCTGGCTAGGCCACATAACTGTTCTGTAGCCCTCACATATGCTGTTTTGAGGCACTACCATTCTTCTTCAACTCCACCTATTTCCTCCTCTACTTGAGGTGCTAGAGCCCTGAGTAACTACTTGAACTGGTGTATTTTCTCTCCAGGTCTTCAGCCTGGTCTCTGTTGACCTTATTGCCTTCTTTGACTACTGCTTGCACCTGATTGTGGAAACCAGCATTTTGTGCTCTGGGCCGATTTTTTCACTTGGAATGACTTTATAATCACTGATTATACCCCAATGCCTTTTCCTTACTAGAAAGAAGTCAATCTGAGTTGCATGTTGGCCACTCTTGTATGTGAGCTTGTGACTGTCTCTCTTTCTGAACCATGTGTTGGCTACTATCAAGCCATTTGCCAGACAGAAGTCTACTATGGCCTCTCCTTCTTTATTCCTGTTGACCCACCCATGTGGACCCAGGAAATCCTTATATCCTGTTCTGTCTGTCCTGATATGTGCGTTCAAGTCACCCATTATCAACACCAATTCATGTTGTCCTGCTTTACTTAGTAGATTCTTCAACTGTTGTATGAATGTACTCTTCTTTTTGCGATCATAACCCTGCTGTGGGGCATAGACTGAGATTATGAATACTGCCCTATCGTTACACTGGAGTCTGATTACCATGAGTTTGTCACCAATTCTGAAGACCTCTCTCACTGCCTTCTAAAGCCTGTCTCACCACAATTCCAGCACCACTTCTAGCCTGTCCTCCTCCTGAGTAGTAGACTCTGGATTCCAGGTCAAGTGGATTTGTTGCACTGCATTTCCATCTTGTCTCTTGGATATATAGGATGTCCCAGCTTTTTCAGTACCATCATGTCATCCACTTCCAAGCTCTGTCCTGTCAATGAACCTACACTGAGTGTAGCAATTCTTAGTTCATGTTTGGCAGGTTGACTGGTTTTATGTCCAGCTTTCGCTCAACACAGCTATCCCAGGCTGGGGAACTGGACTGTACCAGCCAGTAGCTTACTGACCCAGGGCTGCTGGGCTTTATGGTGGGTACACACTGGCCAATAGGGGCACATACATCACTCCCACTGTTAGCATGGGTCCCTGGCATAGGTTGGAGTAGGCAGGGTCCTTAACCCACTTATCACCGGTAACTACCCATGCCCATTTTGAAGACATTAGTCAACATGACTGAATCACCTAGAGCCATATTTTACACCATTGAGTGGCTAACCCTGCCACAGTGTGCAGTCTGTGATCTGTGTTTTCCTATCTTGAAGATACTGTGCACCACAGTAGATAACCAAAGAGGTTGGTCTATACAACTCTTCCCTCTATAGGGCACCATGTAAAGTTTGTGTTGCTGCTCACACCTCTATTCAATGGTGAGTTTTTGATGGAAACACTCAGCATGTTTTTCAGAAGTGGGAGGAACCCATACAGACACTATGAAAACATCCAAACTCCCAACAGGCATTGGCCAGATGTCAGGATTGAACCTTGTACCTTGTGCATGGGAGGCAAAGACCTTAACCATTATGCCAATTGGTCTATAATTAGCTGCATAAAATATATTCCCACAAAAGCTACATCTTATGTTTTTGTTGAATCCAGCACTTATTTCTCAACAAATACTAATGTCGTCTGAGTTCCCTAATAGAGGGTCAGCTTCAATACTTTGCACCATGACAGAAGATGATTAGGTGAAAACAACTTCAAGTAAGTTACCTACCTTTGCAGAAGAAGATATATGCTGATTTAAACACAAGGTATTTATAATGTTATTAATGTTGGGCTCATTCTACTTTTGAAGAAAAAGTGTTCACCAGCATATTTCTGGGATATCCACACCACCAGGGAGCATGCAAACATTTTAAGAGGCAATGTCATTCCAGCAGAGGGCAGCATTTCTATAACAGTCCATCGGTTTGTAAATCTAATGTTTTTCTGACTTGCAAGTGCCAGTAACAAAATTTGAATGCTCTGTGTGTGTATGTGTGTGCGTGTATGTGTATGTGTATGTGTACTGTGGGTATACACGCTCATGCAACTGCAATGACAGCTATACCGCCGATATGTCTTGATGTTCAGATGCCAACTCCCCCAGGACTGTCTCTTACAGTACGACCCCTTGTGTCACTGAATTTCTCCGAACCATCCCTCCTTCTCAGGATTGGTAATGCTATCCTCCTCTGTCAGCTCCATCAAGTATCCAATCCAATAATTAATCTCAGGTCACCTGTACCATAGTCAGGGCTTTATCCTTATCTGTCAACAGAGCTGGTTCAAAAATTATTTGTCTTATGGTCAAACAAAATGCTACAATCTTGTTTAAGTATGCAACATAGACTCAAGTTTACAGTGAAGATCTGCTTGTCTTTTCCAGTGCTTTACAATGATGTATGACAAGAGAGGATAGCACACTCACTGTATGATATTGCATGATTTATTAAAATTATGAATGTAAGATTTTCACATTTCAAAACAATAGTAGTAATCTACAAAAGCATGCATGTTTGATGGCAAGTAACATCAGCAAGTTTGTGAGCCTTAACATTGTGTATAACACCATCTGTTCACCTATAAGTGTCACAGCTTTTACAATATTAATATTAATGCAGATATAAAAGTATTGCCAATATTCATAACTGCTTTAAAACTTACAACCCAGTAGGTCTTCACATTACACACTATGCCTTAACGTATTTTTATCAAAATCCAATCATTGTATATGTTGTCCCCTGCATGACAGGATCACACTGTATTTTTGCATTAATGTAAGCTTGGAAATATGTCACATT
Organism: Protopterus annectens; assembly: GCF_019279795.1. NCBI lineage: Eukaryota > Metazoa > Chordata > Ceratodontiformes > Protopteridae > Protopterus > Protopterus annectens. The sequence continues at coordinate 622,576,115 of NC_056728.1, read as the reverse complement.
TTTATAACTTTTTGCAAATACTCTTTAACAACTCCACCCTTGTATATCCCATACTGACTGTTTCACTCTGCTTGTTTAACAAAACAATCAACTTACAGATGACACCTCAATGTCTTAGTATGTATCTATACCAGGACTTTGGGAATTAGACTTTGAAACCATCATTGAGTATTCTCAATTCTCAAAGGAGGTCATTGTCCCACTGTCCTCATCCCTCATTAGACCCATTATAGAATACAATACCCCGTTTGGTATGTACCTCTCAATACATCTGCAACAACTAGAAAGGCCGCAGAAATACCTCACTAAAAGTATCACAGGCCTAAAGCAGATGCCCTATGCTGATCGTCTAAAAAAACTCCAACTATACTCTGTCGCATATCATCTACTCAGAGGTAATCTCTGCTTAACATACAAGGCCATGTCAAACCTAGAGCTGTTGGACATGCTACACTTAAAGAAATCCCAATCCCTCAGAGTCACACGTTCCAGGGATCTAAACCTTGTCATCACAATGAACAAAACATGCTGGAGGGATAGGTTCCTGACCCAGAGACTCCCAGACTCTGGAATAGACTGCCCATACATGTCAAGCAGAGTGCCTCTTTGGCCCTCTTCAAAAGGAACCTTGACGATTGGATGGGAGATAGGAAATTCACCCCAGGGATAACGTCAGTCGCCCTGCTAGACAGGGGTCCAGGAAAGTAAATATTGTGGAAAGAAATAGACAGGGAATTGTTATGACTAGGCTTGTATAGGCCCTAGGACCGATAGCCTAGTACCAACCTATGAACCTATACAGTTAAAGCCAAATATGACTAAATCTATCTTTCATTCTAATGGTCACAGTTGCTATCTGGGGGACAGATCCATTAGTAAATATGCAGATGAAGCTTTTCTTTTAGGTTCATGGGTAAGTACTAAGCTAGTTGCCTTTGCAAACATTTTAAGCCTAGTCAGTTTCCTTTCTTGTGCTCTAAATAACTTGTCCCATTTGGTTATGGATTGGTCTTACCCATCCCATGGTCGGTAATTATATATTAGCCCTACTGAGATCATACCATAGATAATTTGAGGGGAGTCATGCATGGTATAAAGCATTTAGGAGCTGCATCTGTCCATTAGTAGCACAGGGAGCAGTCCTGGGGTAAATTTTCTGTTTCCCATCTGTAAATCGAAGTAGTGCTTAAAAACAGACATGGATAAACTTTGTTTTATGTGGATGGGGAGTCTGTTCCACAAGAGCTGTATTCCCTGTTAAATATACCTGTCCCCCCAATCCATTTTGTTGATGTTGCAGAAGATGTTTAGATCCCTAAACCAAGTATTTCTGATCCCTTCTGACTTGCTGATGTGCAGTAAATCCATCAGTAATGGGTCGGGGGATGCCTTGTATGCCAGACACAGGTCACCTCTTAGCAGTATGTAGGATACTGAATATAGTGACAGGACTTTGAGTTGTTCTATGTAAGACATGCTGTTTTGGCCTTGTATCCATTTAGTAAAGTATCTCTGTGGGTGTTCCAGTTGCTGCAGGTGTCTGGACAGATACATGCCAAAGGGGTAATTATATTCAATGATTGGCCTTACATCTTCTCAATCTCCCAAAAGTATATGACCATACCAATTTCCACTGTTGAAGACAAAATAACTATTTATATTTCTGTTAGCTCTTGTAATATTCTCAGCTTGTTTTATAAACTGCTCTGCACCTAGAATATGTTTTAATTTTGTATATATAGAGATGCTCTAACAAAATAACCTAAAAATTACAAATATAATTCCCAGATTTCATCTCATACAAATGGAATTGTATTATTTACTTATTCTGAGAAGAGTAAATTGGTGTCCCTGGATATGACCATAGTCTGGAAGACAAAAACAAATCATATTATACCTATATGGCTCATACCATATAGAAATATAAAACATAAAACAGTCTAAGTATAGGGACATCCCACAGGGAGCCACAGCTGAACAGTACTTTATTCTTTGGTAAGTACTACAGGTGTGGTAAAAGTTTATTAGATTTATCTTATGTATCTAGTGCCAAGTTATTAAAAAAAGTTAAATCACTCCCAACCACCAGGACAATGGTAGTGTTAATAAAACAGGATACACCTATTAAGGTGGCTGTGAAAGATGCATCTCTTACTGGCCCTTCACTGACCTCCAAAGTGGAAGGCACGCACAAACTCAAACTCAAGTTAAGCAAAGGAGAAATTGTGACCTGTGGTGACTCTGAGGTTTTTGTGACACCTGCCCTTTGTATTCCCCACCTTCTTAGTACGTAAAGGCCTAGACCCACATGAGAAACCACCCTCTACTACACCCTGCACTGGGCATTCTCAACCATCATCATCTTTCTAGACAGGGAAATGTAGCTTTCCTTCATATTTCTTTGGGTGGCAGGGTTAAGATGATAATTATGACTGTGTTCATCTCACAAATAGCACAGCCAATATCATTGCAAGTCTTGGCTTGCAGTATGGCAGTCACACATACAATTAGTTGCCTAAAAACGTAAATCATGAATGTGGGAATTCTTCCATGACAAAGTCAGTATCAGGTCCAAAATGTGCAGGGGCAAAAGAATAGCACTGGTGGGCATAAAAGGCTTTACATGCTCTCTTGATGGTCTGCATGATACCACAATATCTGCTGGTACAAACAGCACACTCACCCTTTGTATGAAAGCTTTAGAGAAAGACAGTCAAGCCAAACAAGGTGGGGAAAGGTAACCAAATCACAGACCTTCCAATAAAAGTTCCCTGATATTACATCATCATGGTCTTCTTAATTGAGATTTACAGGAAGAAAATAAATATACAAAATAAGAAGACAGGTTATTAAGATGGACAGAGTAACATTACAACTTTCTGCAAGTAAAAAAACAAAGGAAAACAATGGAAAGACAAAACTAGAATATGAGAAACTACAGTTGTATAAGTAAACGTAACCTAACAGAGTATGTTCAAAAAGATTACAGTGGCAGCAGTCTAAGCTATATGGGTTACATCCTTCCTAAGGTATGACAATCCATCAGCTTCCAAAGCTTAAGTGCACCTTGCATGTGTTGAAACTGCCGAACAGTTCAAGAAGAGCAGAATAAAGTCAGCTGTTGTGGTCATAGATGGGGGATCTGTAATTGACTGTATTCATTTTACTGAGTGTAACTAGGACTTCAGCAAGGTTCAGATGTGTATTCTGTGAAAACTGGTGAGAGAAAATGTGGTTATGATTAAATACAGATACTCCCCAACAGTTGCCAATGGATCTGAATGTATTACTGGCATTGCACCCTGCAATGCAGGGAGTGTTATCACTACAGTGGAACCATGTTTCTGTAATGACACAAATACTGATTTCTTCAAGGTTAAAGAAGACCTCATTTTCAGAGATTGTGACTTAGGACATTCGGCAGTACTATCTTCACATTATCCAAACTAGAGTCAGTGTAACAAAAAGTATTTACCATTATGTGAAAGTCAAGCAGTAAAAGATGCCAACCAGCCATCCCTTGTAAGGCAGGTGAGTCTACTGACTACTTCATCCTATGTAGAGACACATGATCACCCTCGAATGACTCCAATTATTTTATTCTTGAATATAGGTTTAATTTTTGGTGACAGTAGAATGCTGTTCAATGCCACGGGCTCGCCCTCTTCACAGATCTAAGCAGAGAGCTCCACAAAGGCTTTCCTTCTCTGCATCTTCTCTGGGGAGGAAGGCCTAAGATAATTCTAACCCACATTGGCAACTACAAGGTCATTACTGTATCTGGGCAGTACATGGATCTAAGGGCCCTAGTGACACTGCTAATCCTTGCATCAGAGAGGCAGCTGTCACTCTATACTTTGCCAACATGGTAAGTGTTGTGTTCAAAGGTGTTACCAAAGGCTAAGGAGTCCACTTCACAAACTCAAAAGCTCACTTACCAGACTTTCAAAAGACCGAGATGAAAATACTGAAACTCCAGAAAACCGACTGCTCGTAACACCAACATTTCACTACAGGTAAGTAACCACTTGGCCAACCAAGCAAACAAACTAAAACTGAATCAAAGAAAACCCACCCATGTGGGGGGGGGGGTTGCCCCAGACATCCCCCTATGTGGGGGGGTTGTGCCCCCACACCCCCCCTAACTAAATATACCAACTCCAAGATCACACTACCACAGAGGTAAGGGGCAAAAGTCAACATGCTGGCCAAGCAGTTACTTACTACAGTGAAATGTTGGTGTTCTGAGCAGATGGTCCTCTGGAGTTTCGTTTTTTTTTTTTTTTTTTTATCTCAGACTTTTGAAAGTCGGGTAAGTAAGCATTTGGGTTTCTGAAGGGGACTCAGGCTAAGACAGTTCTGGGATTCTAGAATTTATATATATATATATATATATATATATATATATATATATATATATTTTTTTTTTTTTTATATATATATATATATATGTATATAAAATCTACATCTATATATATATATATATATATATATATATATATATATATATATATATATATATATACATATATAAAATCCCAGATCATTCTAAGGTGCATCTGAAACAGGCTGGAAGTCCTATCAGGACTGTGGGTTGTTAACCTTCGGCAAGAAGATGGCAAATTCCTGTTTGAAGTCTATAGGTACACTCCTGAGGACAAAAAGTTTTATCATGTGCACAATAATATGTAGAAGGGATTGAGAGAGAAATAGAGAACCATCTTACGGAGAGCTGTACTGATTTCTGCCAGCGATTTCCCTTTTTGGGTAATACAGTTAAAAGAAAAATGCTGACACGTCTGTTATAGTTCTGATGTAGAATATGAGCAAAAGTGAAAAAGTTCAGTATTAACATTGTTGAATAAATTGTAACTGCCAGATGTATTGCTCAAGGAAGATACTTCAGGACTATACTTGCATGTGCTTTAATCACGCTAACTACTTGGACTTGGGCAATGTACATATGGGGCGTCCTTGCTGGTTTGTCTAAAGAAAACTCTATACATAATGTGCACAACAGTTAGTTCAAGATGCTTTGTTTAACTTGTGCTAGTCTGTATACCTTTATTATTCATTTTAACTAGGTTGTAGCTGAAAAAAACACTGTGACCCACACATCTATCGATAAATTAAATAAAATGCTGCAAAAAAAAGAGAAGTCAAGTTGAAACATGCCACAAAACTTAGAAATCACTGCTAGCAGACTTGCAGTACATAGTGTCTAGCTGTGGGAAGAATTTGGAAATGGAGTAACGTTGTCACCCTTAGGCAACTAAGACCTTATTTTCTCTTATCATTATCTAGAACTGCATTATGTTTGCCCCTTGCATTATCAGATTCTCTCACTATTCAGAAGCCTGCCAACCTCTCTGGAAATGTGTTTCATAAGCCTGTCAAATTCTGTAGACCCTAACTCGCCCCTACTTTTCAAAACATCTTTATTCATGTGCTTGAACATCTTTTCCTGAAAACTTTAACCCCATGGTTTCTGTGCACACACTGGCATGGATTCTTTTCTTCTACATCTCCCTTACACACTTCTATAAAAATAAGACCTGTGAGGAGATGGTATGCAAGTGTTTATCATGCGCGAATCCTTAAGATAAGGAGTATCAAAAAGAAAACGTTTTCACATCTTACTGGTGTCACTTTTACAAAGCAGTGGGAATGGTTATCACGTCATACTAAGACCATGTCACCTGCATAATGGTAGTAAGGGTGATACAACAAAGGAAGCTGCAAGCCACTTACTTCAATTTACTAACTTTACGGTCATGCAATAGTGCAGAAAGGGCAAAGACCCTGGAAGGGTAAAAGTAGTGAAAGCACCATCAGTTCATAGGCTGGTACTAGGCTATCGACCCTAAGGCCTATGCAAGCCTAGCCATAACAATTCCCTGGAAATTTCTTCCCACAATATTTATTTCTCTGGGGCCCTGTCTAGCAGGGTGACTGACGTGATCCCCGGGGTGAATTTCCTGTCTCCCATCCAATCATCAAGGTTCCTTTTGAAGAGTGCCAAGGAGGCGCTCTGCTTGACATGTATGGGCAGTCTATTCCAGAGTATGGGGAGTCTCTGGGTCAGGAACCTATCCCTCCAGCATGTTCTGTTCATTGTGATGATAAGGTTTAGATCCCTGGAGCGTGTGGCTCTGAGGGATTGGGATTTCTTTAAGTGGAGCATGTCCAACAGCTCAGGGTTTGACATGGCCTTGTATGTTAAGCAGAGATCGCTTCTGAGTAGACAATATGCCACAGAGTATAGCTGGAGTTTTTTTAGACAGTCAGCATATGGCATCTGCTTTAGGCCTGTGATTCTTTTAGTGAGGTATTTCTGTGGCCTTTCCATCTGTTGCAGATGTCTTGTGAGGTACATTAGTGCAGATAAACACATAGCGATACAACATTTGGGGGAGGAAATGGGTTACTCATCTATCCAACAGGGGTTATTAGTAATATTCCACAGAGTCCCATTCTTCTTTTTGGACTATTTTTCTCGGGTAATAAAAGTGGGCAATGGGCTATGATGAATAATCAAAATATGCTGATGGCTGCAAGCTTGGTAACAGAATTACATCAATTAAAGTTGACTAACTTCTCAAAGCTGGTTTACAAAAAAGTACACGCCTGTTAAGTAGTAGTGTCTCACTGTTAACAGCAATAAATGTAGCACTAATAAAACTAAGCAGAAGGGACAAATTTTGATTACAAAGCAAATGATCAATTTGTAACACAATTATTAAAGCTCTAGAGAAAGCAGAATATAATTTAAACTCAAGTGGTTAAATCATAACCACTATTAAAGATCTAGGCACAACAGCAAACAATTTAAACTCTGGCTAATGTGCTATCTACCAAAGTTAAAAAAAAAGTAAATCTATAGTTCACCTATATGTACCACATTATAACTTACTGATCCAATACATTGTTTAATGCAAAGCTGCATTCTGTAGCTGGTAAGCAAATCACCCAAGCAAACATAAAGAGATACAATGATTTCTTATTAGAAGAGTTGTCAGAATGGAAAACTTAAATAATACAAAAAAGGCTTCAGGAGCTAACATTATATTCATTTTCTTATGTTACAGATTACTAAAAGGTCACCACTTTCTGCTCTGTAAGGCAATGGGCAGGATTCATGAAGGCTTGCACGGAGTGTAAGAGACGTGCAACACTCCATGCAAGCCTCGCGATCCAGGAACAGCCCTAAGCTCCGTGTAAGAGACCAGCTAAAACGTCTCTTACACGGACTGGGCGTGGACATGCTAAATACCTCACTTGCATCTGAAAGGTATGCAAATGAGGTATATTAGCGATCCACGAAGCAGAAACCAGTCCGTGTAGGAGACGTTTTAGCTGCAGAAATGTACTCAGTTGACAACTGAGTACATTTCTGCAAATTCCACAACGGAGCAATGTCAGCTCCAAAAAAAGGTTGCATATGACTCAGGCAGCATGCCAATGGCCAAATATGTGGCCATTGGCAATACAACCCGATGGCAAAATGATAAAATTATATATATTTTTTTTCGGCGATCGCCGATGTTTAAACCCAGCGCAGCCCCACACAAACAGGCTGCGCTGTATAAAACCATAAAAAAGAAGGTTTCATGCAATACATGTAATGACAATGCAGGGACCAGCAGACCAAAACCAACATGGCCACCGTGTAGTGGTTGCTAAGGGGGGAAGCTGAGTCTAAGACATGTAAATAAGCATTAGTAGGCAATCTCATGTAAATGAGGGTTCGGATACTGAATCTCACAGTCACATAGCAAATGAGCACAGTCTGAGTAGTGTAAGAGATACATAAGGGGGAGGAATAGAGTAGGAGATAGGTGACATCACAGGGGGGAATGGTAGAAAGAAATGCAGTTCATTGGAGGCCAGTGTAACATGACAGATGACAGGCACAGATCATGGAAACAGGTGTGCCACTAGATAAGTCATGGAAAGTCAAGAAATGGAAGGTGTACACTGTTACTTACACCAAAGTTTCTTGCTGGGCGTGCATGCGCACGTGTGCTCGCCATGAAGCGTGAGTAGGACAGTGTGCGCGCGTGTAAGGCAGTGTGAGCATGTGGGAGCGTGTTGGGAGATGTTTAACACTGTTTGCGCGGGTGTGCGCGCATGTAGGGCAGGCTGAGTATGTTAGAGGCTGTTGGCAGACGTGTAACAGTGTTTGCACGTGTGTACGTGCGTTTTAACCCGAATAAGTAGATTCTGAACCGTGTAAGCACATGTGCGCGCGTGTAAGCCACTGTGAGCGTGTTTCAGATAGTATGCACATTGCTCCCCCCTGAGGAAACAGAGAGGAAAAAGGAAGCAACAGAATTAATAGGAAGCTAGCAGGGATAACTGCTGAAGCTAGCAGGTGAAAACAATTAGAAGCAGGCAATTACACAGGCAGAATAGTAGCCCAGCCCAGCACTTAAAACTCTGCAAACAGTAGTGCAGGATGTTTCCATTAAGAGACACTGCAAGACAGGAGTAAGCTAATAGAAGTGAAAACTGAAAAAGCTTCACTCAGAGCAGAAATGTTAGGGGCTGCCATAGCTGTCATAATGAGACATAGGCGACGTGCTGAGGGTGGTGACAATGCAGATGGTGCCAGACAACCCACAGTGAGGAGACGGAGAAGAGTGTACAGGCCCAGGGTCACCTACCACGGGTTACATGAGCTGGAGATAGTAGAGTGCTATAGAGTGGACAGAGAGCTCCTGCAGCAAATTGTTGAGCTGTGCAGGCCACGCCTCACACACAGAACCAACAGACGGGAACCCATCCCAGTGGAAACCAAGGTATGTGTTGGCCTAAGAATACTAGCAACAGGTACCTTCCAGAGACCAACTGGTGATATGATGGGGATATCACAGGCATCAGCCTCCAGGGTACTACACCAGTTCCTGGATGCCATGTCAGCACATGTCGGTGATCATGTATATTTCCCCAATCCCCGTGAGGTATTGGCCAGCAATATGCGTCTCTTCCAGCAAATAGCGGAATACCCTGAGGTACTGGGTGCAATAGACTGCACGCACATACGCATCAAAGCACCAGCCAGTGAGCGGGGTAGGGCCTACATTAACCACAAGGGCTTCCCCTCCATCAACTGCCAGGTCATGTGTGATGCCCAGGGCATAATAATGAATGTGTGTGCTGGCTGCCCTGGGAGTTATCACGATTCCCACATCTGGCATTTGATGCAGCTGTACCAGACATTTGCCAATGGGGACATCCCACACGGACACCTAGTGGGGGATGCAGGTTATGCACTGGAGCCGTGGCTGATGACACCCATCAGAAACACACACACACCTGAACAGGAATGCCATAATGAGGCACACGCACAAACACGTAATGTAATAGAGCGTGTGTTTGGGCTGCTCAAGTCACGGTTCCGGTGTCTGGACACATCTGGTGGAGCCTTGCAGTACACACCTACTACATGTACCCAAATTGTCATGGTATGTGCTATGCTACATAATATGATCTTGCGAAAACAGCTGCAGCAGGACCAGCATAGGGCCGGCCAAACAGCCCCCACCATTGCCAAGGCCATCACAGGCAGAGCGTGACTCGGAGGAGGAACAACCTGAGCCTGCCCCAGTAGGCAGAAGGAGGCGTGCCCAGTATGCCCTGGCCTTGGCAAAGAGGCAACACATAGCACATACACTGGCTCAGTAGGAACCCTGAGAATGACTAACTCATATAGTAACAGGGATGCCTAACATGACACAACCTGCTCTCAAACATGTACAGGGAGTGTATGTGCATCTGACAGAGGCAGCCCTGCAGCACCACCTGAGGCATGATTGCCATGTGTTAAGCAATGTAACACCATCTAGTATATGCAAACATGAAGACCCTGCCTAACATCTCACCCTCACCAAGCATAATGCCACACTATGAAGACAAGAAGATCAAGTACAATAATTGGCTGAAGTAATGCAGTCAGTCAAAGGGGAGCCAATGTGTTACAGGCTGGGAAGATATGCGGAGCTTGACATGATGCACCACCTGCTAGGGGTGGCGTGCACCTATCATGCCATGCCCCATGGATACCGGCAAAGGCTGTCAGTACCCACAGGATGCCCTGAATAGGTAAGTCACAAAACACAAACCCACCTTCATAGGTTCTACAAGGGATAGGAACCTAGATGTAATACTACCCCATGACAGATGTATAAACAGCAAGATGTGTGCAGTGTAAACGCACACAGTAAGGAGAATGTAGATACCAGTCCTGTAATAGAGAACTGGGCAAGGCTCACATCAGCACCCTAACACTACCAGGTCACACCTCATACTGTGCTGTACAGCCGCAAAACATGGAACAAGCTACAAAAGGAGGGTGACTAGCAAGAAATGGTAAGGATAACCACACCCCCATGTTGGTACCACAACAAGAAGCAGCATGGAATAGCCATGGTCAAATACCAATGGCTAAAACTGCCTCGCAGTATATAGCCTGCTGCAGACTACTGTCCTAATACCAGGAACAGCACCTGGCCTATGTCGGAATACATGAATATATCAAGCCCCCCAAACCACATTATATTGCTTGACTGAAAATACCCAGACATACACCGGTAGCATTGTACTAGCACCAACACAGTAGGAGAAAATTACCCAGATTCCATAAACCAAAATGCCCAAGAACAATGTACTACTCCCACAAGAGGGGTAGGTATACTGGATGTGATAATCAGCAACATGTGTACTGGATGGCAAGATGAGAAGTGTACCATCACCAGTAAGACCAGACCATAGAGTAAACACACTGGATATACACACCCTGACCCCAGTCCCTGGCCAGAATACCACAGTGAAAAACGTGTAAAGTATAGGTTGCAGCCCTCAAAACCGATGTTGAATCCACAAAAGGCCCTGTGCAAGTGCAGAATATGGGACACACCACAGAACATGTTATACAGGCATTCCATGAACACAGCCAGGAATGCTTGGAGTATGCAATCACAAATAACAACAACACACAATGCCATACACGCAGGCATCTGGCATGCTGGCCTCCAGCCATTACCAAACCATGCAAGAGAATGAGGAAGTTACCACATGATAGAGCAAACATAAAAAGGGAAGTAATCACTGACCAGTAGTATGGCAACAACATATGTCCACACATACAATCCACTAAGTCCAGCCACAACAAGTATAATCTGTGAATCCAGAGGCAATGTGACGCCAGTACCAAGTACATAGACAACCACAACACCCCCCAATAAATACAAACATATGTGATAGATGCATCCATGTATCCAAACCAGAGGTTGAGCTCCAACAACTCAGTACTGTCAACACTAGTCAGGAGGAGAAGGTAACCACATACACCACAAACCCAGGCCCACATAGACCTACCACAACTGTAAACCAAACACATAAACACAGACAAATATTCCCGGAGGCCTTAATTACAAACACACCACACCAACAGAAGCCTCCAAAGTAGATCACAAGCAACCACAACCTTCAAACATAGCACACGCAATGAATAGTACGCAAAGCTGGTGTGCCAAACAGTCACAGGCCCGAAGGAGAAACAACATGCCTGATACAGTCGTAATGGGTGTCTGTATAGGCAGACACACAGCTGTCCCACTCACCAGACTGAACAAGGGAAAGGGTAGAGTAAGCTGCTTATAGGCTGCAACAAAATGCCACTTAACACAAGTATGCAGGTCACCCCAAAGCAAGCAGAAATATGATGCACTCAATGTCCATGCTGGTGTGAATTACCTGAGATGTACCTCCCTGGTCAACATCAAATGAGACATGGATGGTCCCTCCGAGTATGTACCCCAGGGCGGGATGACACTGGCTGTGTGCAGCATCCAACCCTCACCAATAATGATGCCACAGTACAAACACAGAATGCTCATGTTTAACAGCTGGCACAGTTACAGCTGTCAGTCCAAGAGGGTCTAATGTGTGTCTGCTTGAGATGTCAAGCATGACAAGCCATGCTGCTGTTACAGGCATGGCTGTCAGCTGTTACCCATGTGCGTCTGGATACTGGATAAGGCCTTTGCCGCCTCCATAGAGCCGTATGTAGGCAAGGCCAAAAAGACTACCCACCACCCTAGAAAACATAAGTGGTAGGAAACATAAGGGTAATGCTGACCAATGCCAGATCTGTAAACTGCAATATGCATGCCCCTGAGGCACTTCCCATTATGGAGAACATTGATGTCTGTCCAGTGACAGAAGCCTGCTGCAAGCCTAGTGATAGCACACAAGCACTACTAGGTTATACCACATATCATGTGTTATGGCCCCAACACCTGCACCAAGACATCAAAGGAGGGGGAGTATCCATATGCAGCACAGACACCCATATAGCCAGGTAGCTGACAATGCACAAAGCAGCGGACACCACCCATGTGCACATAACTGTAGTCAAAACTGCTGTACAGTCTGTAGCATGCGACAGACCACACTCTCACACACAAGAACTCCACCCAGACATCCGAAGACACTGGACAGTATGAATGTCCCACCAAATACCAGACAAGGTACACACAAAGTACCACATAGGTGTCAAACCATTATGTATGCAAGGAGTAATCAGGGACCTAGGGACACAGGTCGACATTAATCTGTCATGTGACAGCCACAATGCCAATGTGGCTATGAAGACTGTTGATACTGGACACCGTATCATGAAAGGATTCACATCAACATCAACAGAGGTCACTGTGCGCTGTACTGTTCCCTTATCAGACCCATAATCTAGTACAATGACTCATATGGGATGTACCATACGTGACACCTGCAGCGGTTCGGAAGACCTCATAGTTACCCCACCAACAGGATAAAGGGTGTGAAATATATGTCATATGCTGCCTGGCTGTAGACACCCCAGCTGACTGCAGTCACACACTGCCTACACAGAGGCATGGTATGTCTGTTGTACAAGGCCATGTCCAACACAGGAGTAATGGACATGCTACACCACAGGAAATCAAAGCCATTGGAGCTGTGAGAGTCACAGATGTCAACCTCAACACATAATGAAATAAGATGTGCTGGAGGGACAGATACATAACCCATAGGCTCCCCACACCCAGAAACAGGATCCCAATCCATGGTAGGCAGAGCCCCTCACTGACACCCCTCAACATGAATATTGCCAAGTGGATGGATGACTGTATATGTATACTGGGGGTCCCCACTGTGTCACGACAAGACAGAGGCACAGTGAAGAACCTCATAAATGGCCATAATTGAACATAGCAAGGGGTGGCGAAAGACACACACACTCTAGCTAGGCTTACTAATGGCCTAGGGTGTCTAGCCTACTATGAACCCATGAACCTATGAAGATACAAAACGTACAGGACACTAAGGATAATCACAAGGCTTACCCAACTGATGGTAGGAACCATGTTGGGCATCCACAGATATGCTCCGAATCACACAGATATTACAAACAACATACCAAACACACACACATATTGCTAACATACAACCTGTCAGGTGCAGTGCAAACACCCCCCCCAAGTGCAAAATACCTATCCCAGCAGATGGTCCCCTGACATTGCAGATGCTGAGGTAACAGCCATCATCTGCAAAGCAGAACACACAGCAGCAAAGGTATGTGATGGTGTCCTGTGCTGAGGCCAACATGGACCCCAAGAATAATGGAATGCAAAATCACACTACTGGCCAATGTCAGCCTTACCACAGGATATGTACCCAAAGAGCAGTGTACAACAACAGTGGTCCATCACAACAAAGGTGTTGCCTGAATGGATACTCCAAACTACCACCCCAGGATCCTGACAAGCTTGTTCTGCACAGCTATGGAAAGGATCAGTATGTACCGCAGACAGAAGGCTAATGTGGACCTACTGATACTGGACCCTACACACTGTGGCTGTTGTAACTGCAGAACCGGCCCCTAAACATGTCTGACCCATTTGAAGCAGTCATTAAGGTCATTGATGAGGGCTATGTGGTCCACACAGCGTAGCTGGACCGTGCACATGCTTCTAGACAATACCGTACGTGTTCAGTATGGATATGTTCACTAGCTTAAATATACACCCCTATGTCAGTAGAGGGGTTGCAAAGCAGACCAAGGACAGAACTGACATGGTCAGACATGCCGCATCCATGTCAGACTACAAAGCGGATATGAGTGGCATCCCACAAGGCCTGGTCTTGGCCCCCACCCCCGTTCTGTATACATGTCCCATAGGTATAGGCCAACATGGAAGGACTGTGACTGAGCATGTATGCAGTGGAGTACAAACAGCCCACCATATCCAACCCCCAGCTGACACAAGCAACCCACAAAAGGGCCACCTACAAACAGACAACTGTAGCCATAGCCATGTCAGCAAGCTGATTGCAGAACTGTGTATAGACAACCACCATGGATATACAGTAAGTGCCCACAAATTACCACACAGGTGTTAACCCATGAGGTATCTAACATGTAATGTGAGACCTGGGTACAAAAGGTGATAAATATCCTGCACTGGACAAACATGTGGCTGTAGTGTTTGCAGAAACATGTACCATATACCCACCCAAACATGAAGGCTGGCAGATGTAGATAAGGGGAACTCACTGTGGCTCTGCAGCCATCCTCCATCAGCATCGCAACTGACTACAATAGCCCCTGTGGGATATACCGCAGCAGACACCTCCATCAACTGTAAAGCCCACAACAGTACCCCACCAGGGGTAGCAAAGAGCATGAACAGATGCCATGTGTTGCCTGAGTAAACAAACTGCAGCCCCACACACCACCATCCTTCCCAGCTACAGGAAAGCTGTGCCTGATGTATGAAGCCATGTCCAACATGGAATGAATGAACATGTTGCACCTTGTACAATCTGAATGGCAGTGAGCTATGCACATGAGAGGCCTGAACCCCAGCACTGACATACATAGGACAAGCTGTACAGAATGATCCATAACACAGAAGGCACCCCCACACTTCAGTAAACTCCTGGTACAGGTCAGCCAGAGAGCCACATATCGACACCCCTCAAGAGGCATCCTGATGAGTGTATGGGAGATGGTAGGCTACCCTGGGCATCACTGTTATGTCAGAGGTAGACGGAGGCACAGTATACCAACCATGACATATGTAATGGCAAACTCCAGTTACAATGTGTGTCGAAGGACAAACACACCCTGTGACTAGCATCAGAAATGGCCTACGGAACATTGCTAGTGTTTGCCAATGTCCACCCATGTTGTGGAATACACTAGCAATGTTGGACGAGCCTGGTGTAGGTAGTCCATATCTGAACATATTGCAACATGGTCATATGTGCACAACTGGCCCCTACACAGTCTGTTGTGCTCACTATGAAGATGTCAAGCAGTCATAGGACTAAAGCCCAGGATACTGTCCACCACAGTGAAAGTACCGAACCAGTACACTATACGGTACTACAGTGTTAGGTCATTATGAAAGTATGTTGAGAACTGTCTGCAAAGTATCCCATGCAATTCTTGCAGGCACAGTATAATCCCTATTGTGGCAGACACAAAGCAGTTGGCCAGTTAGTACACAACATGACACCCAACACACAATCATAAACGTGCGATATTGTCGAAGGTCACACACACCCAAATATGTGGTGGACTTCAGAGTGCAACATATGGAAAGCTCACACTGGGCATGCTCGCACACTTTGATAAATGAGGCATATGTCAGACAACATGCCATGGAAAGGCTGAACTGGGCATGCTCACACACTTAGGCCATATCTCCGTGTAGCAGTTGGCCACACATATCTGGTATTTGTACGTGTCAGTCCAGCAACCAACCACAACACAGCAATCAGCCCAGTGCACACAGTAAATGACCACAGAGACATAAGTGATATAGTGGATCGGCGTCATATGCAAACATCTGCCACAGATACACAAGTTGGTCATAGGAACAGGGAATGCTATGGCAATAAAGACCTGCAAACAGTAGAACAGCACAACAAATATTGTGCATCCGACAATTGAACATATGGGTGTAGAGGTCAATACTAGGCTTCTTGCCCCAGGGAATGACAGCTCAGCCAGAGTGTGCTTGGCATCTGCATCCCCAGGATAGTAGGCTACCGTGCCACTGTAAAGTAGGTCACAGAAGGCAACATGTGAGGTTAGTGAGCTGTGCCTCTGTCAAGCAGGGGCACCGTGGAGGTCTCAGGGATTGAATGTGCTAAGCCACAGCCATGTTGTCGGTGTGTGCTGTGAGAGGGTTGCTGAGGATCTCTGACAGTAGGTGTCCATCAATAACAGACTGAGGGGAGCCCTATCTGCATTCTCTGGATGATTCCACTGTCAACACTGGGTTGTAATGAGTATGTGTGAATGAAGTGCCATGCTGGAACTGTCCACAGATGTCCTCCCTCTGTGGGCTACAGCTCTGCAATGTATTAGGTCACTCTGTCTGTTGAACGGTGCATATATGGCTGGTGTACAGCTGACAGGTGTCTTGTTGTGGAGCAGTCATGGGTATATGTGGGATAGCATGAACAATGCAAACTGTACACAAGCTCATAGAATGCAATTGTCAAGGATTATGCTGAGTGGCCAGTATAGTCCTCCAGCATGGGTCCTCTGAAGTCATCCACCCCAGTCTACACAAGTGTAGACTCTACTTGTGCTAAACACAGTTTGTGTGCAGTGACAACCTTGCCTGGGGGTGGAGATGAGATATGGATGTCCAAGGAAAGGTGGGTATGGTCAGATATCAACAATGGTGGTCTACCTCTGGTGTGGAACAGTGAGTACCCACGTTGCAGATGGACAGGTGCAATATGTATTCACCCATGTGGCTGTGGTTTGTGGTTCTGCCATAGCACATGGACCCACAAATTGTAGTGGCTGTAGGGTAAAGTGGTAGAGGCCTGAGTAGTTCTCACACACAATATGCCTGTACTTGATGTTAACAACTGGAATGGTGTATGTGAATACCTGCATATCCTGGCACTGTTCCCAGGGAAGCTAAGTGTGTGCCCTGGATGTGGGTGTGGTGTTCTGGACTGGTTGTGTTGTGTGTTACAGGTCCTGTGGTCCCAAAGCATGGTATAGAACATAACCTGCCAGTGCGATGTGCATATCTGACCCTGACATAGGTGGCTGCAAATGCATATATATGCTATCCCCCACCTGACAGGTAGTACTACATCTACATACCTCTGTAGAAATAAAGATGTCAGCACCCTAGAAATACTACAGGTGCAGAACAGATGCCCAGTAATTCGGATAGTGCGCTCTGCTAATGCGTCTCCCTCAAGTGTCATAATATAGTTAGGTAGGGGTTCGAATCCTGCAAATGCTCAGTGTGTGGGTGAGTGGGGTTTGTGTGTGTGAAAGGCTGTGAGAGGGAAATGTCCCTTTTGGCAACTGGGAAAACACACTACAGGATGCACATTCCCCTTACTAAACACTGATGATGTCAGCACCCTATAAGTACAGCAGGAGAAGAAAAGCCTCCCAGTAATGCAAATAGCACGCTCTGCTAATGCGTCTGTCTCAAGTGTCATAACATAGTTAGGTAGTGGTTTGAATCCTGCAAATGGCAAGTGTGTGTGTTTGGATGAGGGGGGTTAGTGTGTGTGTGGGAAATGTCCCTTTTGGCAACTGGGAGAACACACTACAGGATGCACACTCCCCTTTCTAAACACAGATGATGTCAGCACCCTATAAGTACAGCAGGAGAAGGGAAGCCTCCCAGTAATATGAATAGCGCGCTCTGCTAATGCATCTGTCTCGAGTGTCATAACATAGTTAGGTAGTGGTTTGAATCCTACAAATAGCAAGTGTGTGTGTTTGGATGAGGGGGGTTACTGTGTGTGTGCAAATTTGTGTGAGGGAAATGTCCCTTTTGGCAACTGGGAGAACACACTACAGGATGCACACTCCCCTTTCTAAACACAGATGATGTCAACACCCTATAAGTACAGCAGGAGAAGGGAAGCCTCCCAGTAATGCAAATAGCGCGCTCTGCTAATGCGTCTGACTCAAGTGTCATAACATAGTTAGGTAGTGGTTTAAATCCTGCAAGTGTGTGTGTTTGGATGAGGGGGGTTAGTATGTGTGGGAAATGTCCCTTTTGGCAACTGGGAAAACACACTACAGGATGCACACTCCCCTTTCTAAACACAGATGATGTCAGCACCCTATAAGTACAGCAGGAGAAGGGAAGCCTCCCAGTAATGCGAATAGCGCGCTCTGCTAATGTGTCCGTCTCGAGTGTCATAACATAGTTAGGTAGTGGTTAGAATCCTGCAAATGGCAAGTGTGTGTTTGGATGAGGGGGGTTACTGTGTGTGTTCAAATTTGTGTGAGGGAAATGTCCCTTTTGGCAACTGGGAGAACACACTACAGGATGCACACTCCCCTTTCTAAACACAGATGATGTCAGCACCCTATAAGTACAGCAGGAGAAGGGAAGCCTCCCAGTAATGTGAATAGCGCACTCTGCTAATGCATCTCTCCCGAATATCGTAATATAGTTAGGTAGGAGTTTGAAACCTGTAAATGGCATGTGTGTGTGTTTGGATGTGGGGAGTTTGTGTGTGTGCATTTCTGTATGAAAAACATGTTAGTTTTGGCAATCAGGAGATCACACTACCTGATGCACATTACCCTTTCAAAATACTGATGCTGTCAGCACCCTATAAGTATAGCCAGAGAAGAGGAACTATCTAGTAAACCGAATAGTGCGCTTTGCTAATGCGTCTTTCTCACGTGTCATGACTTAGTTAGGTAGGGGAATAAATCCTGCAAATGGCAAGTGTGCATGTGTGTGAGGGTAGTAGGGTGTGTGAGAGAACAGATCCTTTTGGCAAATACTACAATACACCAGATGCTGCATACTCTCCCAGTAAACACAGGGGATGTCACCACACTATCAGCACAGCCAAACAGGGCTAGTTGGCTAGTAATGCCAATAGTGTGCTCTGCTACTGTGTCTATTACCATTGTCAGAGTACAGATAGGTATGTTTTGGTAACCCACAACTGTCACGTGTGGTTGTGTCACACAGTATGACCTTGTGTGGGTGTTTGTACATAACAATGCATGCCATTGCCTAAACCAGCAATGGCATTGCACACATGATGTATGTGTGACACATACACATAAATACCTGTGACCTGCAGTAGTGGATAAATGGTATTTGCAATGTATACCAATATGACTGTGTCTTACTGTGCAGGGTCCGCACATGGTATGTCTCTATACAGTGTGGGTGTCTATGGTGAAAGACCTACAGCAGGGGATACACATGTGGTCTGGGCCATATAGTGTACATGTAGTCGATGTACAGGTGCTGCATGTTCCCACCTGTTGTGGTAGTGGTAACATGTCATTCCACTGCAATTCAGTGACCACATGCTGTGAACCCTTCAACAAGTGTGTTGTAGCTACAGTAATGCTCACACACAATGTTTGGCTGGATGCAGTCCGGCCATATAAACACAGTTCTTGAGACTGTCATATTGCCAGTGTTGTTATGGAGGATAGGTGGTCTTCCTGTGTATGGGAGGGTTGTGTGTGCCAGGCTATGAACCAGATGGCAGTCCGACACACTGTTAGCTGCACATGAGTAGGCCCTGATGGTTTGTGCTGTGCCAACAACCTGGAGTTGTGTGTATCTGTGTTACCTTGGGATACCACCCCCCTATCCATGTGTGTTACATGTGTAGGGGACGACAGGCATGGTATGGGGCATAAACTGTCAGTGATGGGTAACACCTGTGAGCCATGAATCATGAATCTAGTACTGCACAGACATTGCAGTTCACCGTGCTGAGGGCAGTGTCTGGTGCATGCATCTTCCGGTGTACACTGCTGTTGTTGTGTAGCAGCACTGTTAGTGTCCTAACCTGTGTGATACCCACGGAGGTCGCTATGTAAACCATGTCCTGCAGCATAAGGCAGTATGTGTGTACCAAGGAGCTTTGCCATTATACATCGGGCCATGGGTGTCACGTGCAAGATGACCCTTGCACATCATTGTGGCTTCCTAGCATGTAAGCACGTTGACAGCCAGTGGATACCCTATGAATGACAGTGGAGACTGAGCATAATGTAGACATACAACACCCTTCCCACATATAGTGGTAGAATACCTGGTGAGGGTATGTTGGCAACCAACATCAGGCTCATACTGGCCTGTGCCACATGCTGAGAGATACATTCTATGTTCCCTATCATGTAGTCCAGGGAGGTATGTCTCAGGCAGCCATACTGGCATGGTCAATGAGTGACTCATATCTGTCTATGCCTCTGACTGACCTGTATGCATGTGTGCTGTGGTGGACCATAGTGCCCCTGAGGCATATCACTGTGACCTTCACCAGATACAGCCTGTTGAGTGGGACCCCAGTGCAGCACACAAGACAGGTACCTGACACGTCTGTAGCAGGTGTGTTGTGTAGACCTACAGGCTGTGAGTGTGTGGCACAGGGGATGTGCGTGCCATGTGTGGCATGAGCTCTGTTCCGACGGAACATATGCCTGTGTGCCAGCTGCAGAGGTGTGTGATGCCCAGGCAGGCTGCTATTCTGAGTCCCCACGTATGCCCCAGTGTGTTCAGCATGCTGTCAGTGCGTGTCAATGTCTGACTTGTATTGTAGTCACTGTAATATATTTTATTTATTTATTTATTTATCCTACATTTGTTGACTGGGATAGTCCGACTGGATGCATGTCCATTTCAGGGAGGCCGTGGAGACAAGCTACGAGGGTAGCAGATACAGCATTACATAATACTAGCATTACATATTACAAACAGATTATTTACAGAGATTACATAAGTAAGCAAGTCAAACATGTTCCACAGGTTAATGTTAGTCCTGAGCACAAGTCAGGATTAAATTAAAATTACACAGTAAAGTGGTTCACAGATTTTACACATTCGAGTTAGCCAGGCTTGATACATTGACATAGCCAGTTAAGTGACAAATGTTGTTTGAGTCTACTGTTAAATTGACCTAAGGTGGACAGTAGGGTAATATCAGCTGGAAGTGAGTTCCAGGATCTACTTACAGGGTTTGCAAAGAGAGAATCACCGGCTGTGTTATTAAACTTGCTAGTCTGAAGTAGTAATTTGTTAGAGGATCGAAGTGGTCTAGGATTGTTATAGGGGGTGATAACATTTGAAGTGCAGGAGCATTGTCTGGATTATAGAGGATTTTATAGGCCATAATCAGTTGGTTATACTGTATTAGGCTGGGTATTGCAAGCCAACCAAGCTGATTTAGATTGATGCAATGATGTGTCCTAAAAGGCAGCCCAGTGGCAAATCTGGCAATGTGGTTGCAGCAAATTGAGTGTTTGTTAAGGACAGTCTTGTTCATATTCGAGAGTAGAGGGGATGCATACAGAAGGGTTGAAACAAGGTGTGAGTGAGCTATGGCATCTTTAGCTGGAGGGGCTAGGAAGGCTTTAATTCTGTAAAGTGACCCTAGTTTTCTATTGATGGCTTTGATAATCTGGTTAACATGTAGGTCACATTTGAGATTATTGTCTATGATGACACCTAATAGTTTCGGAGATGGGTCAGGGGAGATTATTGTGCCATCAGTTGATGTTATGGTAACGGTGAAAGTGGTAGACCTATGTGTTGGTGAAATAACAGCAGTTTAGTTTATTTGGGATTTAGGATCAGACGATGTTCAGAAAGCCAGTTTTCTATTGTATTAAAGGTGGTCTGGGTAGCTGACCATAACTCTACTGGAGATGTGGCTGAGCAGATCAGAGTAGAGTCTTCAGCATATTGGATAAAGCTGACTTTTGGGATGACAGTATAAAGGTCGTTAATGAAGATGGAGAACAGCAAGGGCCCTAGTATAGAGCCTTGTGGTACTCTGAGGGTGTTAGGTAGAAGGTTAGAGAGTTTGTTCTGCCAGAGGCCAGCCTGCTGTCGACCATGCAGGTAGGATTGAAACCATTGGAAGGCTCCAGTATCTAGACAGTGTTTGCAGGGTGTGGAGTACAGGTTGGTGATCAACCATATCGTATGCCTTGGAAAGATCCAAAAAGAGGGCTGAGGATATATAATTAGTGTTGCAAGTATGGTTTATGGTGTTAGTAAAGGCTAGGAGGCCTGAAGTAGTGCTGTGATGAGGATGTAAGACATGCTGAGTGTCTGCCATAATGCGATTTTGGATTAGGTGGTGCATGAATTGTCTGTGACGAAAGTTTCCATAATCTTTGCAAGTGGAGAGAGTATAGCTATTGGCCTATAATTGGAGAATTCAGTAGAGCTGCCTCCTTTGTGAAGTGGGATTACATATGACATTTTCCAGATGGTGGGAAAGTTAGATTCTAACATGGTTCCTTTGATTACCTTTGAGACGGGGTAAGCAATAGCATCATCTGGTTTTGATAGGTACTCGGCAGAGAGTTGATCAGCAGAAAGTGTAGTGGGTTTCACTGTTTCAATCAAGGTACGGAGAAGTGAAGTGGCGACTGGTTGGCAGCTGAACGCAAGTAGTTTTCTAGGGGTGCTACTTTCAGGACCAGGGGAGCTAGTAGGTAGATGGCTAGCTAGGGCCTGAAATGTCTCAGTAAAGAACTGGTCAAAACTATCAGGAACATCTTCAGGGGTATTATCAATAGTATCAGCAGGGATTGGGGTTGACGTTTGTCCAGGATGTAGTATATATGACATGCCACCTGACAGGGTATGGCATTACTGGGTTCAGAGAGACCAGTCCCCAGATTGGCTGTGTGGTGGCATCCCACACATGTGTTGTACGTTCCTGGCCAAGGGTGATGGCTGACTGCATACATGTGGCAGCTGTGACATTGACACATGACTCACATAAACCACAACTGGACCATAGAGGCGATTCACAGGTTACCTTTGCACATGCTACCCTAGTAGTGTGATTGCCATGGTGAGTACCAACACATAGGGCCAATGGGGAACAACATACTGAAGGTGTGTATGTGTGGGTGTACCGCTACTGTTTCATAGCACTGACATATATGACTGCACATGTGGGTAAATGCCAGGTAAGATGTGTGCAATGTGTCACAGGCAATGTACATGCGTACAGGACAGACAGTGACGTTCTGTCATGTGTAAAGTTGACATACGTATTGTACGCTATGCAGATGTCACTAGAAGTCTACAGAAGCACTGTAACTCTGCATTGCAGGTGTAAGCAGTGTTCCAGGGAACCCCAAGCGAACATGCATGCAAACAAAGCTACAGTAAACAGGGCTGGAAGTAGTGCATTATACAACAAAGAAGGGGTAACAATAACAGTAAGTAACAATGCAAATATGTAGGCACTATCAACATGTACCCAGGAATATGTAGCGCAGATGCCCATGGTAGAACTGATATTATGTCATACTTATTTGTGATTTGGATTACATTGGTACTGCACACATATCTACATGCGCGAACATCCACATGGCATAGTCGTTGTCGGCAACTTGACACCATTACTGTACATGTCCACCATTGCATATCACTACTTGCGTTAGCTTTCCCCCTGTGCTACCCATGTATGCGGCTATCTGTTGACAACCTTACCACCGGCATGCAATTATGTGCAGCTGTTATACATTGGTATGTACTATGGGTGCAGATAACAATTCAGGACATTCATACAGTTACTGCAGCAGGCATGCTGAGATAAACAGACAGTCATAGCAGCACACTGTACTGTTACCAACATGATACTACTAATACACTTCTATGTAGTCACCCTGTGCATCAGCAACGTGTTTATCTGTTCCCGCAATGATGTTGGAGATTGCAGGAGGTGGCACAGTGTAATCATATGCACAGGGTGTGGATTAGGTATGCCTGAGTCAGCCACTGATACCACCAATTGACATGTGTGTGTATGTGTGTTGGTGAGGGGCAGCAGTACAGGGTGGGGCAGTGTTGGTGCAGTGTGTGCGTGTATGTGGTTGCCCTAGGTGTTAACATTTCGCATGTGTGTATGCAGGCACACAGTTCCACCTCATGGCTGCCATATACAGGGGTTTGTGGACAGCCACAGACTGCACCTGGCAGGCCATACAGATCAGTGTCTGTGTGCACGGACACGGTACCTGTGCCTGGCAGGGGTGCTACGGACCGTATCCAGTACAAAGCCAGACTCGGTACTGTCATCAGAAGCGGGACTGTGTTGACTGGACACAAGTCCCTGTTGGGACTGTCCAGAGCCACGTGCACATGGTCTCCTGGGCGTTCGATGACAGCACAGACCCAGCATTGCTGGGGCTGCTGCTGGCACTATGGGGGCGTGCGCGAGCCTGTTGTCATCCGTGCCGACTGCCAGCTGCTGCTGCTGCCGGCATACGGCCACGCCGCCAAGCGCCCACCATTGCCCTGGCTCATGGACATCTGGTTGTGGAACTGCTGTAATATGTCCCCACAACGTCTATCTATGACATCGGTGAAGTTACGGATAGCATCCGCAATGTCACGCATACTGTCTGTCATGGCTGTGCAACATGCTCTCAGCTCCCTCAGACCCTGTCTGGTGTACCTTTCCATACATGACTGTTCCTGCATGACAGTCCGAAACATAGCTGAGGTTGACAGACCTCTTTGGGCACGTCGGCCAGAGGCAGTACGCCCACGGATGCTCCCACGAGAACCCATGGGCAACTGTCTGTGTGGTACCATCGGAGGACCCTGCCCATGGCTGCTGTGTGGGGACGTGTGGGGACGCATGTGCCACAGGTACCACATTACCCTGGTCTATGCCCACTGTATCCTGTCCATCACCTAGGGACAATGGTGACAAAGGATGTACAGGCAGGATGACTGTGCGCAATGATGGGGTTGACAGCTGTGTACTGTCAATTGGCTGACCAATGGCAGACCCTGACACACCTTCCTGTACCATTACACAAATATCATCATTACCAGTAGCCGTGGCACAGGATTCAGGTTCCCTGCTGCAGGTCACCAGAGCAGCCCCAGAACCTGTGGGAGGAAGACAGGAAACACAGTTTACAGTCTCCAGACATTGTTACCAGTGATGCACTTATACACACGTGCACACATGCACACATGGACACAGGCACACATGCACACATGGACACAGGCACACAGGCAGACATGCACACATGGACATATGCACACAGGCACACATGCACACATGCACACATGCACACATGGACACAGGCACACATGCACACATGGACACAGGCACACATGCATACATGCACACGTGGACACATGCACATAGGCACACATGCACACAGGCACACATGCAGACATGCACACGTGGACACATGCACATGTGGACACATGCACACATGCACACGTGGACACATGCACACATGCACACAGGCATACATGCACACATGCACACATGCAGACATGCACACGTGGACACATGCACACGTGGACACATGCACACATGCACACGTGGACACATGCACACATGGACACATGCACACATGCACATGTGGTCACATGCACACATGGGCACATGCACACATGCACACATGCACACATGCACACGTGGTCACGTGTACACATGCACACATGCACACATGCACACGTGGACACAGGCACACATGCACACATGCACACATGCACACGTGGACACAGGCACACATGCACAGATGCACACGTGGACACAGGCACACCTGCACACATGCACACATGCACACATGGGCACAGGCACACATGCACACATGCACACCCCGCAGTATACACACAGAGCACTACTGAGTTACACTACTGTTACTAGCATTATCAGGACTATTATAGGTTATGTTAAACACACTCACCAGCATGGATGGCCTGCCTTGCTGTAACCCTGGAGGGACCTGCAGAAATGATGAGATTAATGTCAGTGGGCACAACTGTGCCATTGATATTGCATATGATACAGTGTACAGAACAGTCAAGTGTACATATGGCATATTACCTGCACGCTCCATGTCGTGCTGCTGTGTGGAACCAGCCTCCATCATAATGCAGGTGTACTGCTGTTGGTGTTCCGGGGCTGGAGCCACAACACTTAGGAGTAGCCCCTCCAGTCTGGTGGGGGATGTGGCCACCCCACCTCCTGTGGCGACCTGTTGCCTGTGGATATCTGATGCACGCTGCCGAACACTTCGGATTAAATCACTGCAGTGATGTCATACCTGCTCATATGTCCTGTTATGCGTGCCAATATCATTTACCCTATGGACAAGGTCTTGCCACAGTGCGGCCCTCTCCTGCTGATTCTGACTGGTGCGGGAAAACAGGATGTCATACTCCCGCACCAGGCTCTGGTGGATCTCCTCATCTTCCACCACAGAGTAGGTGGGGTTACGCTGTCGCGCCATCTTCCTGGAAGAGAACACAAACAGGATATCAGCAGACTATGTCAGCAATATATGGCACAAATACTATACATGATACTCATGTGTAGTGATATACTACTACTCCCATATGTTGCATTTGTGTGTGTCGTGGTGGATACACAGGTACATGGCCAGATATCAGTGCTCAGCCAACACCTGTGCAACAATACCTGCCACATTCCACACAACATAGTAGCATGCCCCATCGGTCAGCACACACTGACAGGTGCAATGCACAACCTCACTCTGGGGGTTCATCCCAAGGTACTGTATGTGGGACACCGTCCACTACTGTGATGTGGACAGAAGTTACTCGGCCTGGATATACATATCCCACCACCACCAACAGCACAGTAGACTACTTTGATATGTATGTGATTAGACAGTTATTCACTTGCTGGGTCTGAGATGGTATCCATGCAGCACACTGGGCCAGTGGAAGCCACAAGCCACACTGCTGACCCCTTTGCAAATGCTTACCATGGACATGCCACAGATTGCATGGAACTTGCACACACATTTCTAACCCAGACCCTATGCACAAAGGTTAGGCATCCTGTCCGGTGGACCCCACACAGAGGCAGATTGTATAACAATAGCAGGAGGCTACTGCAGGACAGAGCACATTCACATTAAGGGAAGGCATCTGTGGTCAGCACTGGTACTACGCTATGGTCCGTCATAACAACGGCCACGGCCTACTCTGGGAGGGAAATGGACACAAACACTATGGATGACCACAAGGCCTTCTTCAGTTATGTTACACATATGGACCACATGCCTCAGATATGCTCTGTGTTAATACACACCTACTTAACATTCACCAAACACACGGATATTGGCAACAATCTTGCAGACATGTTCGGTGCACGTATCCCCCCTCCTTCTCCCCCACCAGTTGAAATATTTATCACAGCTGGATGTAACCTCCCTATCATCTCACATGTCCAGGTGAGGGCCGCCCTCAGCAGAGAAGAACACACAGCATCACTGTGACCTCGTGGTATCCCTGGATGTGTGCTACCGGCACTCCGAGAGGACATACAACCGCATATAACACTGATAATTTATCTTGGCCGTACTACAGGATATGTACCTGGACAGTGGCATACAGCAACAGTGGTCCCACACCACTAAGGGGGCACCTCGACTGACCCTGGGAATTACCACATCATATGCATAACGGGCCTGGTCTGCTAAGCTATGGAATTATGCAGTATGGGATGCATATGCAGTGATATCGGGTACCTGCAGACACTTGTTCCCAGCCAGTGTGCCTTTGGGATGGGCTGATCCTGCCTTTTGAACCTGGCTGACCTTTCAAAGCAGTCACTACAGCCATTGCTGGGCCAACGCACAGACAACTGCTGCCAGGATCATGGCCTAAGACTGATTGACATGTAATGTATGGTCATCCCCTTTTGGTGGAACTACGTACATACAACATATCACATGGACATACCTATGGATACAGACCTATGACACATTTGGAGGGTTCACAGTATGCACACTATTAACCTGTTACTTTGCATTACCTGTGTTTGTCGCAGCTGGTTGCGTTACCACTGCTTCTGCTTGCTGCTGCTACTGTCAGTGCTGACAGCTTCGGGTGACAGAGTCACAGTGTATAATTTTTTTTTTTTGCTCTCTCTCTCTCTCTCTCACTTCTCGCTCTCCCTCTGTCTGCGTACAGACAATGCAATGAATGTATTGCATGTGGGGAGTGTTAGCACTGGATGCTTTTGTAGGTATCTGCATAGGTCCATGTGATGGCCTCTGCACCAATTGTAAGCCAGCATTTGCTAATTGCATACAGCCAGTTGTGTACTGATTGCAGTTCTCACTGTGATTTCAGGTCAGTGCTATAAAAGGGTATGTGGGATAGGCGTTGCCCTTTCAGATTGTGAGGGCGGGGACCATGCTGGTATGCTGTGGACAGTGTTCTGTGAGTGTAAAGGTTAGTATCTCTCTCATGATTCAGGCTGTGTTGTATATTCACATTTCTCCATTCCTCTCTCATGTTCCCTGTAGCAAATGTGTATGCACAATGACTCCTACAACTATATATAGATATATATTTATATATATATATATATATATATATATACATATACATACATTTATATATGTACTTTAACTGACCTTATTATCTACAAGCTATCAACTAGCATGGCTGTTTCTGTTCACACACTACTATTATAGGAATCCAGTAGTCTTGACAGTAATTTTAAATGACATGCTTTGTGTATTACACATCCTATATTCCCTTTACATTCATCCCTACTATTACATGTTATATTTATTTTAGCACAATGTTTTTGTATAAGAGTCATGGCTTAGTGGTAGGTCGTACAGACTAGTGTTTCCAAAGTCCTGGGTTCGGGACTGACAGTGGGATTTTATTTTGCTTTTGAACTGAGTACAGGACCTGTCAATCAAAGTGACTAAGGCACTTTTAAGCAGTTGTAACTGGGTTAGAGCTGGTTTGCGCAGAGCTCACACATGCGCACTGGCGTTTAGCTCCGCGCACACCCGCTTACAACCGCTTAACGGTGCTTACTCTGGCGCACACCCGCGCTATTTTCTTTGAAAGAAAAGAAAATGGGGAGACAGGAAAGTGGTGAAAAAGGGGTCACAAAGAGGGTAAGACAGTAGGGAAACAAGCTTGGGATGTGCAGGAGGGATGTAGGTAAGGCCCATAGCTGCCCATTTCTTCATCAGCAACAGCTGTGCATATGTATGTAATTTGGTGTGACATTTGAAACCTTCCACCCCTGAGAGAGGTGTCAGGACAACAATAATACTTGTTGTACAGCCAATTGGATAGGTTCCATGTCCAGCAGACATCTGTGCGGAATGGGCAGCTATGTGGCGTAATTTTTTTGTGGGTACAGAGTGCCCTTTTTTTTTTTTTTTTCAGGTGAGAGTGGTATGTCAGGTGAAGGAAGTCGGTACAACTGGGGAGGTAGGTTGGGTAGGTAAACAGACAAGACAAACAAGACGCATACAGGGGCGGTGTATGACATGTGTGGGGGGGTTAGACAATTGACGGGGATGGAGGTTTGGATATCCAGAGCCCATGAGCCCACAGATGGCAACAGTGGAACTGATATCCCCACCCATAGGCAGTTGCCACTGTTCCTTCACTGCCCAGGACAGGGCTGTGCTGGGGGCTGTGTAGGCCGGGCAACAGGCATGCCCATTAGTTGCGCCACCCGTGCCTCGAGCTGGCGTAGGGGCTCGAGAACAGAGTCCCGAATCTCCCTACGCACCACAGTCCAGACGCTACGGAGGGTGAGTGGTGGTTCTCCTTCGGCCACACTTGCAGTGGGGGGGCGAGCCCCATCCCCTGCAGCGCTTCCACCCGCAGGTGGCACAGGGCCACCGGAGGAGGGTCCGGACTCAGCACTAGTGCCAGGTGCACTCGCCAGCTGAGGTGGGAGAGGTGGGTCCGCTGGAACCCGCCTTCCCTGTCGTCCTATGTTTTGCATTATGTCATGACAGTTTGGGTTAGTGACATATAATACCATTCACAATTAGTTGTAACAGCATGCATTAGTATTCCCATTAACCAAACACCCAGATATTCACACCATTGAACAGCGTGCATAACACATGCATAATTTGAACAGAAATACACAGACCAACAACATGCAGGGTTAATTGATGGCAACAGGCCATCAGGTGTGGATGTATATACAGGGCAGATGCATCAACGGACATGCAAATATATATGACCCAACAGGACAAACGTCCAGGGGTGTTAATTGTGATTGCACATACCATTTTCACGTGGAATGCGTTATATGTGGTTATAGGGTGGGGTAAAGAAAGTAATATTAACACCTTCGAATAACAATACATATGCTGTACATTTCTAATAGCTACAGTTATATACACACTACTGTTCTAACTACAGTTTCCTATATGATAACTATTTCAACTTGGTGATAGGACTGTTACTGCAACATCAATATACATTTTATTGTTCTTCATACACATTCATATCTAGCTTTGCTCAGCTACATCATCCTGCTACATTTGCTTTATATAGCTGTAGACAAGTGTGGATGTTTGGTATATCAGACAATCATCCTATCTGCATATTGCAGACTGAGAGCAACATATCCAGATTTTGGGATACACATTCCAGATGCAGCAACACTTTGAACAGATTTCGCTGTTTGGTTTTGAATCTCACATGCATTTCATTCTGTCTTGACTGCAGTATACTTTATTCAGGGGTTATTACTACTGTATTGCTGGATTCATGACACTTTCTCACACTCTCTCACTTGCTTTCATTTTACTACTCAGGATGGTACTTACTTCTAGGCTTTATTGACATGTTTTACCTGTAGTTATTACAATCCTTTCCAGCAGTCTCACTTCTGTCATGTTTCAGTATTTCCACAGGGATATATTTCACACATGTGATTGCATCATCTTCTGCAGCTATACTTTTCAGCCTGCTGCAGGTTGTGTACTATTTTCTTACAGGTAGGGCATTTTTATTTCAGAATATATGTCAGACAGTTTCATTTTTTGGTTTAACTTACAGGCTGAAACACACTTTTGTAATCAAGCAATACTTGCAGACACTTTCACACTGTTACTTGCACATTTTATTCCTTACTGACTACACTTTACTCTTTTGCTGACGTCATACTTTTATATTTCTTTACAGTTACTGGTAGTGGATTACTGACCTGCCTGGTGGCGCAACCGCACCAGCCTATTGCCATAAGCTCTGCGGTTCGCAGAACGGACACCTGCAGCTGTAATATAAATGAAGTAATATTGGAATACACATCTCCATAATATCAGCTAGTTTAATTTCTTACATACATAATTAAATGTTACTTACTCAGTAGTGGGGCGTTGGGTGTTTGCCGGGCCTCCTGGATCCAAAGGTTCAGTTGGTCCTGCTTGCGTCTCTTCAGGTCCGCATGGTGGTGACAGACCTGCTCACCAGTCCTTGGAATCCCTGTGGCACTGGTGAGATCATGAGCCAATCGGTCCCACGCCTCAGCCCTGTATGCTCCCCAGAGGACATGGCCCTGCATGAGTTGGGCCTCATGATTATGGACTAGGAGCCAGAACATGTACCTGGACTCCTCAACACCCCACCTCTGTGCTTGAAAGCAACTACCCTCTCCTACTCCTGTCATTCTGCCTGCAGGTCAGTTCTACAATCGTTTATGCTGTGTATTCACGCCTATGGGGCTTATATAGTCCGTTTTTCCCACACATATCTGTGATTGGCCATTTTGGAATTGTATCAACTTCAGTAAACCTGCATTGTCATGCTCCAGTTTGTATTCATTCCTATATATTAGCTATTATTGCATTTAAAGGTACTGCTGTCATGGTTTAGTGGTTCTGTACCTTGACTATGGTGTATAGTATCCTGGGTTCGAACCTGGCTACTGCTTTTTATTTTTCATGACTGTCTAGACATGCTGAGGGGTGTGTCTGTGTAAAGGCAGTTTTGATACGGCTTGCTCAACGTTGCCCGTCGGTTAGCTTGTTTGCACGGTGCGCAGCTCAGCAAGCGGGTACGCTGCTTTAAGCCTCATTTGGCTATAAGCACGCATATTACACTCAGCTCAGCTAGGGGCACATAGATTCAGCGTGTTAAACTACTGCTCAGCTATGGGCACTCATTTTGCACCAGTTAAACCACTGCTCACCTACGAGCAGATGCACTCACCCTGTTAAACTGTAGCTCAGCTATGGGCACATCTGGCATTTTTTATTCTTTTGCTACCTCACATTTCTTCAATATAAATGGGCTATTTCATTACATTTTACATAAATTGTGGTTTTATGTGTACATATTTGTCAGGGACTTGTTTCCTGCTTATTTTGCTAATAAAAAAAATTGGTGTTGTGGGGGCTCGAACCATGAATGCCTGCTCTTCAGCCAACATCTCTACCGCTACGCTATTGCTTCCTGGCTTATTTTGCATATTTAGTTCCTATATGCTTTCACACTGACTGCTAACTGTAGCTGCGCTCAGCGCTTACTGGCAAGCACTAAGCACTCACGGTTAAACAATTTTACAATTTAAAAAAAATATATAACGTGTTTATTTATATGTTTTCTGTTCATAGTCTGTGGGGCATGTGTTGTGTTCTGTTTATTCACATTTCCATGGACTCTGTCGGTGTTTACTTTGGGAACTTTTCCTCTTCTGGGGCGTGTCGGCTTACAGGGCTCGACCACGGACACGCCCCCTACTGTCTTACACGGACCGTGTTGGCCTTAAGTGTGATTCAGCATGCTCTCATGAATATGCAGAGCATGCTGACATCACTCCGTTTAACTGCAGCCTCCGTGTATGAGTTATAACTCTTACATGGAGGCTTCGTGAATCCTGCCCTATGTCTAAACCAGTTCAATTTGAAAGTCTGTGCCTGAAATGCACCACTGTCGGGAGCTAACACCAAATCAGGAAACTAGCTATAAAAATAAATATCCACAACAGAAAATAATTATAGATATTTTCCACAGGGCCTTTTATGATTATCAAACTTTGTATCTCGGTAAGTCACACAATCATTAACTTCCTTGAAAAATAATCTTATGTGTACATGGGAAGTAGAAAATATCAACATGGGGTTATAGCAAACAAGATTGTTGGGAGGCCAGTAACTTGCAAGCTTGCCCAATGAACAAATGAACATATCTGATGAATTCTTAATCCAATTCGCATTAGCAAAACACCACCACAAACTAATACATGCCAAGCATATTATTTAACAGCCCAGGCACAAAATCTATGAGGCAAAGCTGTAGCATACTTCATATTAATTTCTGTGTTATTATTGGCTTCAGTATTACAGACCACAAAAAACATGCTAACCTGGATAAGAAGTCATTTCTACTGAATGCACACTGCATTTCCTAATAACAAAAAACTATTATGCTACTATCATAAGATGTAACTGCCTGCTGCCTTGTTAGGCTCAAGTCCTACAAAGAAGTATACATAGACAGATTATAAATACCTTCAGAAGCTCAGATAAGTGAGCCACATTTTCCTGCTATGTAACTAAAAAATTAACAAATGGAACCGTAAGATAAAGGAGTTCACAGTACAGCACAGCACACACTGGTATCTATTTACTAGGTAAGCCACAGAAAATGTCCACAGTTCACAACAGTGAATGTGCTGGTAAAACAGAGGTACCTTACAACCTCTGAGGACAGCAAACCATGCTGGTGGGACACCTGTTAAAGTCATTGCCAGCTACAGGAACCCCTCCATGAATCAGGATACCCATTCTGCCTATTTGTGTCTACTTCATTCTATCAAGATACATCTGAACACCATGGCTTTGGGCAACTTTAACTACCCATCCATTGACAAGGTAAATTACTCACGCTCAAACTCACTTGCTCAAAGGTTCTTTGACTTTGTTACCGCCAATGCCTGGGACCAGCTGGTTAATATCCCAACAAGGGGTGCAACATCCTGGATCCGGTGCTTATCAATATTGGGGACCACTGTAGCACCCCCACTGCGAGGTCTTCTCTGGTGAGATCTGACCACAAATCAGTCTCTTTCAAAGTAACTATCACACCTGACCCCTCCCCCCCAGCAGCGACTAAACTTAAAAACTTTTCCAAAGCAGATTATAACCTATAGCTTCACTGCACCTCCCCGCTCAGATGGAACTGGCAACTATGCCGAGTTGTAAACCAATGCTTTATACAAACACCTGTATAACTGCATTGACTTGGCTGTACCTGATAGGACCAAAACAAACTTTTCAAGAAAGAGCAAACCTGCCTGGTGGACAACTGCCATTAACAGGATTTACAATAACAGGAAGAAATTGCTGTCTAACAGTAAGAGAGAGAGCAAACACTAAACTAAAAACACTCCTTCCTCGGCATAAACAAGCAAATAAGACTTCTTGTGAAGTCCTCCAAAGCAAACTATGAATCCAAATTAGCTTCCTCAACTAAGGACACCCATAAGGCATTCTTTAGTTACATCAGCAACCTAAAAGGAAAGGCCCAGATTTGTGCCGAACTGGTAGTTAATGATAGCACATATACTGAGCCTGTGCACATAGCTAACCTGTTGGCCAACGGGTTCTGTGAAAACGTCACTCTCCTGTCCCCGCCACATGTACCCCATGACATCCCTACCACCTGGCCCCTACCTTGGAATCATTATGGACCTTATCAACAAAGATATAGGTAATCTCCAAACACTTGACCCTACTCAGTTTGTATTTATCAAAGGGAGATCATGCCTGTTAAACCTGGTGGACTTCTTTGAGACAGTCACCAAGGTGCTGGATGAGGAAAAAATCTGTGCAACAGCCTACCTAGTCTTAACCAAGGCTTTTGACACTATCCCCCACTCAGAAATCATTGACAAATTCACCCAGCTAGGTATCAACCCCTCATATCATTAGATGAGTTGCTAACTGGTTCACTGACAGAGCACATATAGTCAAAATAGGGGACTCCACTTCCAACAGCAGACCTGTAACCAGTGGTGTTCCACAGGGATCAGTCCTGGGACCTCTACTGTTTGGAATGTATTTCTCCAAAGTACAAACTAAAACTAAAGGTCTGTGTCTGATGACTGCAAACTGAGAGTGGTCATAGTATCACCAAATGATGTCAACATCCTACAGGAGGGTCTTACAAAAACAAATGATTGGTGCCAAAGTCATGGCCTTAAACTCAATGCAAAAAATGTATTATCATCCTTTTTGGTAAGAACGATGTTCCTGCTAAGTATCACATCAATAGCAACACCCTAAGTATGCACTCAGTTGTGAGAGACCTGGGCACACAGGTTGACAGCAATCTTACCTTTGATCACCATGTCTCCACAGTGGTAAGAAGGGCATTCTGTATTGCTCATCTCATAAGTTAGGGCACTCCCTCCAGCATAATTAAGGGCATTGCCTCCAGAAAAAAAAGAAGTTATAACCTCCCTGTACTCTCCCCTCATCAGGCCAATAATTGAGTACAACGCCCATTTTGGTATGTACCTTTCCAAGCATCTGCAGCAATTGGAGAGACCACAAAGGCTCCTCGCAAGGAAAATTCAAGGTCTTCAGCATCTGTCTTATGTAGATCTGCTGCAATCACTGTCACTTTATTCTGTTTCATATAGACTACACAGAGATGATCTCTGCCTTGCATATAAGGCAATCTCTGACCCTGCTTTATTGGAAATGCTGCATATCCGCAAGTCCAATGGTACATGGGTTACTCGCTCTAAAGACCTTGACCTGATATGTGACATTAACAGAACCTGCTGGGGGGACAGATTTGTCTCCCAGAGGTTACCCACCTTGGGAACAGGCTCCCACTTCATGTCAAACAGAGCACCTCACTGGCCCTCTTCAAACACAATCTGGACGATTGGATGGGCAATCATAAATTCATCCTGAGGGTTCCACCTGTGTCCCTCTTAGACAGGGGCAATAGGTGCTCATTATGGAAATAAGGGTAGAACTTGGCTAGACTTGTAAGAGCCCTAGGGTCATTAGCCTAGTAACTTCCTATGATCCTGTATTGACAAGCTGTTTAACAGTTCAGTAATGTACTGTCATAAACCCAGCTACAAATAATAAATCACAAGATCAGTATCATTAAGGATGTTGCTATGGAATCAGGAACATGTGGCTAGCAAAGCTGAATATATAATCTTGAAACATCCAGGAACGGAGCTACGGAAATTGTCATTGGGCAGAAAGGGACATAAGTGAACATTTGAGGATATCATTTTGTCAAAAATAGGTTAAAATGATTACAAATATGAAGTTAATACAAAAGGCAGTGAAATATATGAGTAATGGAAGAAAGGAAAAATACACCAGGTACAGTTCTGTTTTCTGGCAGGAAAAAGAAAAAAAGAAAAAGGTGTACAGTATTGTGCTGTTTGGCACTGGCCAGAAAGATGGGAGACCTTTTTCTTCTGTAACAAGACACACTACAACTGTAAATTGTGGCCAACATCCATACATCTTTCAGCAAGGCTGTTAGTTTAGCTATCTGTAAGCAAGCTTTACCATCTCCCCTGAATTACAAAATGGCTCAATTTTGGGGTGCAGTACTATGGAGAAGCTCCTCTCCTGTCAGTAGCATAGTATTGTTCTGCTCGATCATATACATGCACACTGATACAGACATCTGCTTATGGTACAGGAGTGTCATAAAACAATAGTACTGCACCTCTGTAGCATTCTGTGTCCCGAGGAAGCTGGTCTAATTGATCTCATTAATGTTCCACCAACAGACCTGTATTCTAGTAGCAACCTCAAGGTCATGGACATTGGAGTACTATCATTTTACACTTTCCAATAAGACAGTTATCCTCACAGAACTCAAGAATACATGTTGCCTCTTGTAGAAAGCCATGCTGTGTAATTTTTTATACCTCCTGTATTTCTACTGGCTCCAGGTAGCTGAAGGCCATCATCTTCCTGATTTGGAGTAAGCAAGTCTTCTCTTCTACACAATACAAATTATGTGCATACACCTGGCTTTAGTTTATTTGGCTAAGTTGTTTCAGTGTTTTGTGTCGACATAAAAATCAGTATATGTACCAATCCATTCTGCATTTTTGTTAATGACAGTTGATGTGTGGTTTCTTGATTTTGTGCCTTTATATCCTTCTAGTTTGGTTCTAAGAACATTCCATGTAAAAATTAGATTTTGAGTCTGCCACACAGGAAGTGTTAGGGCAAACGCCATCTATAAAATGTGGGGGTCAGTTCTTGCCAGTCTAGACTCAATGTGAATCAGGAAAACCCAGGCACAGGGCATCAATAGCAGTTGTTGAAAAGTTCATATGACATAGATCAGTGAAATGCACAAGCTCTGCTCCTCTTACAACTTCAGAAAGATGTCCAAATGTACTCTCCACTTTTCCTGACTTCTTTTGGGCACTAATACAAAAACAATGGTAGGATCTTACTACTTTCCTCCCATGAAACCACTTAGAACGACAAGATGACTTAGAACATTGTTCTAAGGTGGCAAGGTCACACCCATCAGAACAACATTAGAGTTGCTTATATCCAAAAGTTGTATCATTGCAGTCAACAGCAGCAGCAACACCGACTTCTAATCCTCAGTCTCAATCACTTTGTGCTTGAACTGGTCAGTCTGGAGCAGGATTACCCGCACATCAAAGGCAGCACATTTTGTATAGGATCCACTGGAACAATGCATGTTTGCTTGGCATGCTCTAGTGCAGCTACACATAAAACTATTAGCATGACTATGGCATTGTAACTGCATTCCCTACAGTAGTCCAGCAACGTCTTCATTCATCATTGATAGCATTGTTGCCAAGAAATGCCACAAAGGAAACCAAGGTATCAGTCCCTGGCAGGGTCCCTTCACAAGAACACCACAACCAGTGCTAGATTCATAGAGTTACTGTGTCTGAAACAGCACAGAAGAACTGAGAGATGTTCCTTACTGAAATTAGAGAAAATGTAATATGGAAAATGTAGCTGCCATTATGGCTCAGATCAGTAAAGAATGGCATGGAAAGCACAGAGATTTGTTGCATGATAGTACTCGTTTCTCTGCAATCACCATCATCATCAACCCTTTTTTCCATTTTCTACATGGGGTTGAGGTGTTGTGTCAACTGTCGCCATTTCTCTCTGTCCAATGCCACTGTCCTGCCTTCTCTGACACTCATGTCTGACTTCCACATTCCATACACCTCTTTGTTGAATGCCCTTGTTTCCTCCTGCGCCTTCTTGTTTGTTCCAAATATTCTTCACCGGATTGTCTTTTGCTTTTCTGCACATAAGCCAGAACCACTGCAATCTGTTCTCTTTATCCTTTCCTGCAATTGGAGCTACTCTGGCTTCTGCTCTTATGTCCTTATTTCTTCATCTGTCCCACAATGTGCACCCTATCACTCATCTCAGGCACTTCATCTCAATCACCTCTAACTTCCTCAGCTGTTCTGCCTTTACTGCACAGGTTTCTGTACCATACAGTAATTACAGTAATACTGGTTGCACCACTGTATTGTTCACCTTTTCAGCTTCCGTGGCATTCTTCTGTCATATACTACACCTGATACTCTGTGTCAGGTGACTGCGGCCCCTCTGATTCTAGCTTTAACCTCCTTATTCAGACTTCCTTTCTCCTTAACCAGCCCTTCCAGATATCTGAAGCTGTTAACCTGCTCCACCATCTTCCTTTCTGTCTCAATTCTCAGCTTCTTCTGAAATCCACTATTTGCTGCCATGACAACTGTCTTATCTGCATTCAGTTTCATCCCATGTGCCCTCAGTTTTGCATTCCATTCCCCTAGCCTTTGCTAAAGTTTTTACTCACAGTGTACCTGTAATTCCACATTGTGTGCATACAACTTTGTTGATCTGTCCTCTCCTGTTTCCTAATGTAGTTTATCACCAGTATGAATAGCAGTGGGCTCAGAGCTGAACCGTGGTACACACCTACTCCCACTGTGAACCCCTCTGTGAGACCAAACATTTTCTGTACTAGAGTCACTGGGTGCTTGTGCATAGCTTGCACTAATTCTACCAATATTTGGGGGACTTTAAACCACTGCAGGACTACTAAAATCAGTTTTCTTGGTAGCTTGTCATACCCTTTCTCCAAGTCTACTAATGCCCAGTTGGACTCTTTCCCCATCTCTAGCTTCTTCTCAACTACCTGTCTCACAGCAAACATTGGGTCAGTTTTGTTGCATCCTGATCTGAATCCAAACTGCTCATCTCCCATCTTACTTTCTACTACCCTGCATATTCATTTATCGATCACCCTCTCCAGAACTTTCATGCAATGTGACAGGAGTTTGATACCTCTGTAGTGCACACAGTTGTGAATATCTCCTTTATTCTTAAACACTGTCACTAGTATGCTTATTCCCCAGTCATCTGGCCTATACCTTTTTCTCCACACTGCTATGAGTACCCCCAGGAGCCATTTCTCCCCATCTCACCCAGCATCTTTATCATACCTGCTTGTGACCTCTCCTCTGAACCTGCTGTTTTCCCTGATTTAATTTTCCTTAGTGCTGTTCTTATTTCTTCTCTCATCATAGGCTGTTTGGGACAGCACAACTTCTGTGTGGTTTTCTTCATCCTTAAGCTGCTGGAAGTTCTCTGGACTTGTGAGCAGGTTGTTGCCAGCATCCCTTATGAAGGGTGTCTGACAATCTTCTTTATCTTTCTGTTTTTGCCTTGCAACCTGATATAGTTATTTTGTGCCATGTATTGACTTATTTTCCAGAAGTTGGTATAGTGCCTCTGACACCTTGTTCTTTGCTATTGCAACTTCTTTCTTAACCAACAAGTATTCTTGCCTAGCATGGCCCGTCTTTTCTATCTCCCACTTTTTCTTGCATGCTTTCTTTCTTTTTATAACTTCCTGGACTTTATTTACCACCAGCTTTCCTTAAGTACCTTATTTTCATACCTGGCTTGGCCACATACCTGCACTTTAGTCCTCACACATGCTGCTTTGGGGCATTGCCATTCTTCTTCAACTCCACCTATTTCCTCTTCTTCTTCTTGAGGTGCTAGAGTCCTGAGTAATTTCTTGAACTGTTGTGCTTTCTCTACAGTCAACTTCCAGGTCATCAGCCTGGTCTCTGCTGACCTTAGAGTCTTTTCTGGTCACTGCTTGCAGATGATTGTGCAACCAGTGGTTTATGCTGTGAGCAGACTGCTTTACTGCGGATGATTTTGCAATCACTGATTCCACTCCAGTGCCATTTCCTTACCAGGAGGAAGTCTATTCAAGTTTCTTGTTGCCCACTCTCGCATGTGATCTTGTGACTGTCTCTCTTGCTGAACTATGTGTTAGCCACCATCCAGCCATTTGCCAGATAGAATTTTAGAATGGTCTCCCCTCTCTTATTCCTTTTGCCCCACTCATGTGAACCCAGTCAGTCCTAATATCTTATTCTGTCTGTCCCAATATGT
This sequence comes from Protopterus annectens, assembly GCF_019279795.1. NCBI lineage: Eukaryota > Metazoa > Chordata > Ceratodontiformes > Protopteridae > Protopterus > Protopterus annectens. The sequence continues at coordinate 622,535,821 of NC_056728.1, read as the reverse complement.
GCATTCAGGTCACCCACTATCAACACCAATTCCTGTTGTCCTCCTTTATCTAGTAAGTCCTGCAACTGCTGTCTGAATGCACTCTTTTCCTTACTATCACAGTCCTGTGGGGCATAAGCTAAGATTATGAATACTGTATTATCATTAGGCTGGAGTCTGATTGCTATAAATCTGTCACTAATTCTGATATCCCTCACTGTTTTCTGAAGCCTCTCCCTCACCACAATCTCCACACAGTTTCTAGCCTGTCCTCCTCCTGAGTACTAGATCCCAAGCCAAGCAGCTTTGCTGCACTGCCCTTCTTGTCTCCTGGATGCATTGGATGTCCAGCCTCCTCCTTACCATCCTGTCACCCACTTCCAAGCTGCATCCTGTCAGTGAACCTACACTAAGTGCAGCAAGTCCAGCTTTTGCTCAATAGAGCTATCCCAGATTGCTCAAGCTGGGCAACTGGATACTGACAGTCAGGTAGCTTACTGACCCAGGGCTGCTGAGCTTTATGCCAGCCACACACTGGCCAATAAGGACACATACACCCCTCCCACCATTAGCAAGGGTCCCTGGCATAGGTCGGAGTAGGCCGGGTCCTCGACCCACTTATCACTGGCAAATAACCATGCCCATTGGTGACATTAGTCAACTTGACTGAACCACCTAGAGCCACATTTTTACACCATCTAGTGTCTAGCCTTCCCACAATATGCAGTTTGTAATCTGTGTTCTCCTGTCATGAAGATATTGTGCACTACAGTAGATACCCAAAGCAGTTGGTTTATAACCCCCCCCCTGCTGCCCACAGCTCCATTCTTTGGTGCGTATGAGATGAAAACACTCAGCATGTTTTTCAGAGATGGGAGGAACCCCCCAGAGACACCGGAAGAACATGCAAACTCCAAACAGGCATTGGCCAGAGGTCAGGATCAAACCTTGTACCTTGTGCTTGGATGGCAAAGACCATAAACATTAAGCAAACTGGTCAATGCAATATGTCTCACAAAAACAGTGCTGGGCAGGTGCTCTGCAGCAGAAGGCAACAGTATAGCATTATGCATGAGGAGCACAGAGAAAGAAATGAAATTAGAAAGGAATCTGTAACTAATAAGTCCACAATGAGGTTTTCATGTTCAGCTAAAGTCGGTCATGTGCATCATCTGACCACACTTAAGACAGGCAATAAGAAGTAACCAAATGGCTCTTTTGGTGAATTCAGAAGTATATAAAGGCCATAAAGAACTATAAGACCACCAAGATTAAGAATGACAAACTTAAACAGGTAAAAATTTCATACGTTAAACCAGATCAATCGAGGCAAAGTTGTGAGAAATATAATATGAAAGTGTCTTCTATCAACTACTGTCAAAAGAAGCAGGGAATGTGTCTGAAAAATAAGTTTGAAGGAAGAAATGATTACGGAAATGCAGGGAGTCTGCATGCTCAAACAAATATGGTGAAGGTAACAAAAGTTAAATTCAACTCAATGTTAAGTGAGAAGTCTGTTACAGGAAACACAAGTAGAATTTTTGGTATGTAACTGGACTGCTAGAAAGATGTATACATTATCTGGAAGCAGATAAAGTTGAAAACACTGCCTTTCTATTATAATGTTGCCATGACAACACTTGAGCAGATTAATATAATTCAAAACAAGAAACTGTTATAGAGATGGAACATATCAAACATCATTTGGCTTCTATGGAGAATAAAACCCAAATTAAATAATTTGAGACTGGTGAGTCTTATAGATAGTGGAAGGGTTGAGTTTGTTGAATAATATAAAAATTAAGATGATGCAGTAAACATGTTTCAAAAAGACTTTAGCAGTTATTGAAAAATAATTTGCCGTTGACTAAATTTATTTTATTTATTTATTTATTTATTTTATTTTACATTTGTTGACTGGGATAGTCCAACTGGATACTTGTCCGTTTACAGTGGAGGCCCAGGGAGAAAAGCTCCATACATACATACAGAAAAACTGTTACATTAAACAAGTTAAAGCACTCATACAGATACAATACATAGGATAAAGGTCATTCATTCTGTCATATATAAATCTGATTTGTTATAGAGTAACAATGAAAGCAGATATGAGAAACCTATGGTTATTCTGGTTCAAAGTGTGAAAGGGCATGAAAAAGAACAAGTTTAGTAGGATCAATGGCAAATGTGGAAATCCCCACTGTGGCTGGATGACCAGTGCATGTGGAACATAACTAATCAGAGACTATAATTCAACAGCAACTGCAATCTGTTGAGCCTATTATGGAATGTTGTTGTTGTGACTTTCGGCTTTTCCCGGTTAGGGGTCACCACAGCGGAACTCCTATTATGGAATGTAAAAGACAAAAAAAATGAAATACACACTGACTTTTGTTGCTACATTGAAAGTTGTTTTGACTGCTGGAATGATAACATTCATGCAGAATATGGAGCAATGGCCAAGTTAAACAAACTGCCTATGCACATGGCTTATGGGCCATTTGAGATGGGCTGCATACATACTTCTCATCCTGCAGTACATGCAAGTTCAGATGACGTGAAAGAGAAGTTGGAAAAAATATGACTTGAATAGGGAAAAAAAGAGACTGTGTATGAGTAATGCAGAAGGGTCATGATGATTCGATATGATAAACATTTCAACTTGAATGCAAACTTCCTAAGAAGTAGATATGAAAAATGCTATGGAACATTGCAGAATGAAGACCTGTAAGATGAGGAATGTTGTGGGTGGGTATATTTGCATATTGGGGAACAAGACTGGAGTGATAAATGGCATGACACATTTAGAGGATGCATGCAGGAAGGGTATCTGATTATAATTTGATAAGATGTGAAAAAACAGAGCTTATACCTAATATATATATACATGGAAGCCTGTTTACTATATAAATACATTAAAATAAGAGACTCTTATCTAGCATATATGGCAGAAATAGAAGGTAAACCTTGTAACACACTCAGTGTACTGTCTTGCATGTCAAGATTATAAATGGGCTGCCAATTAAATTAATTAAAACTGACAGAGTTGAAAAGGAGCAGAAAGATGGAAATTCCCTTTATTTTTTGTTTAGAAGGTAACATTATATGCTTCATTATTTAGTATGGCCCGGGGAAGCCTTAACTCCTTTTCTCACATTCTATTAATAGATCTGGGTAGTTTGTTAAATGATGTATGTTTGCAAATATTGTGAAATAACAGTTGTATAATTTCCTTTATTTTTGCTTTAGCCAGCAGGGTTACTTATTTTAGGTCAGTTATCCATCTTAATTACTCTTTTTTTATATTTTGTGAGAGTAAACAAAAGTTATTATTCTGTTAACACTGACAAAAGGTCACAACTTTACTTTTAAAAACATAGACTACATATTATCAGTGTTTTTGAATATATGATATTATCCTGTGGAAATTTAAGTCAATGTAAGAGACATTAAATCTTCTTCTTCTTTCGGCTTTTCCTGGTTAGGGGTCGCCACAGCAGATCACCTGTCCGCTCATTATTGACAGTGGAGTTTTATGCTGTCGAGTTGCCAGCCCGGAACCCAACCTTCTACAGAAGGCACACACACACACGCACTCATGCCTAGGGCCAATTTAGAGTGTCCAATCCACCTGCAGCATGTCTTTGGGATGTGAGAGGAAACCGGAGCACCCAGAAAAAAACCCACGTGACCACAGGGAGGACATGCAGACTCTGCACAGAAGGCACCCCAGCCAAGGATTGAACCAGAGAAGTAAGAGACATTAAATGCATCTCTATATTTTATTTTTAAAGAGAAAGAGCTAGACTGATACTCATAAAACCACCCTGTATATGTTCGGCTCACTACAATATTATTTACTTGTAACAAATTTTATCTCAAGGAAATGGGCTGCAACTAACTTGAAAGATTTGATAATAATTTATAGTTAAAAGTGAAACTAACAAGATTATTTTATTGTCACCTTATGATGGAGCAGTCTATAATCAGTAATCTGCATGTTATAACAAAGTTATAACTCAGATGTTGAAGTATGAAGATGTAATATTTACTTACTGTTATCTTATTATATTACATATAATCTGACCATGAGAGTTCTAGGGCGTCCTTAAATCATGCTAGAAATTTATCGTGCTCAGATAAACTGCTTTGGAATGTCAATCTTAACTATTATGGGTTATCAAATATCCGAACAGCAGATGAACAGACAGATGCATTCTCATAAGAAAAGTTAGTATTAAAGAATATGCCATGGGGGGGGGGGGGTTCAAACAGCTGTGGAGAATATTACAATCTTTAAGGTGACAATTACTGAATACTATTATACTATATATGTTTTGGGTTAAAGATTAAAAATTTTAGAGGGGATCTGCATGGTTGCACATTGTTTGAGGAGACTAAAATTTAGATATTGCCTATTGCTATTCATCTATGTTGTATAAAGCCAAACCCCCCTACCATCCTGAGATAAGCACTTTTGAGTGTGTGAGGATGGGTAATACAGTAAATCTGATAAATTTTAAAATCAGCATAGCCAGATTCATTTGCAAGACATATTATCTACAAGTGAGATGTAAGCTGCTTGCTTAAACGTGACATGCAGCAGAGCACTGAAACTGATGCAGATTGCTTTGAACATTCTATCAAAAGAAAAATACTAATGACTTTTAGTACTGCTATAGCATTTTAGTATGTACAACGATACATAACATTATAAAGGGGAACATAGGTCTGTCTTCCACTTGGTATTAAATGCAAAGTACTAGACAGCAAGTAATGATAGCAGTGATGCATATTCAGCCGACTGTTTTTTAAAACTGATGCATTTATTATGAATCGCCCATCTCTTTGCTTAACGTTCAGGAATGTTTCAAATATGTAGTCCTATTCTCAGTAGTTTATGTAGACTGTAAAAAACCTTACATTTTTGTGGAGATATTAGCAAATGTTCTCTAAGCAACTCAAAACAGAGTTTTAAATTCATAAGTGGGGAGGGGGGTATAAATAAAAGTTATGTACTTACCATAATGATAAAGCTATGTTGTCTCATTTTCATCCAGTTGAACCTTTGGGTTGTCAGATCTGACCAGGTCCAACCTTGGCATCTGTTTTATAAAACTGTGGATCTGAGGCTCTGACTCCTCCCCTTTACCTAATTCCCTCCATTCCACTGAAGTACCTCAAATCGAGTTTGCTGATATATCACAAGATATTACATATACGTTATAACTAAAGCCTCTAGGTACTAGGGGACATATAAATACCTACAGTATTGTACTGCACTGAAACTTTCACAGACGGGGTCTTAGATGAGGTTTATCTGGTCACCAGAAGCTGTCAGTGACAATATACGAAGAGGGAAAGAGGGAGGGATGTTGAACCAGAAGAAAATGAGACAGCATGGATCAATCGTTACGGTAAGTACATACCTTTCATATCCGATGTCTATTTTTGTTCAATTCAACCTTTAGGCAAATTCCCAAGCTGAAGAACACCCAGGTGGCATCGCAGAACATTCCTGAGAATGGTAGAATCAAAAGAAGAATGTGATCTGGACTGCACATCCAATTTTTAATGAGATACAAAGGTGTGGACAAAGGACCATATTACTGCCGCACAAATGTTATCAGAGGACCATTGAAAGTACAGTTGTGTAAAATCTCACCTTAACAGCAGATGTCCTACTCTTCACTGTTGCAGTATTCTTTACAATAGGGATCCCCTGCCAAAGGCGGCCCAACATCTGGCCAGTATACTAAAGCCTTTAGGTTGCTAAGGGTATGCCTTACATCACACATATGCTCCCCACATATAGTTTGTTTGTTTGTGTCTTTCGGCTTTTCCTGGTTAGGGGTCGCCACAGTAGAACTCCGGTCCACTAATGATTGGCAGTTGATTTTTACTTACTGACTTGCCAGGCTTGACGCACAACCTTCAACGAAGGTACGCCCATTCACGCATGTCTCCATGCAGAAGACGCTCTAGCTGAGAATTGAACCGGACAGCGTTGAACTGGACAGTGTCTTACTGTGAGGCAAAAATGCTACCGCAGCATCACCACCGCAGGAATATGCTCCCCACATATAGTATAGGGCATAAAGGTGACATCTGGATGTGCCATCCTCAGAACGTATAGCCCCAGTAGGAACACCAATCTAAGGATTAGAGAGGTACCAGAAGATTCAGAAGGGAAAAGAACCAGGGAGAGGAGGTGAATACTGCAACAGTGAAGAGAAGGACATGTACAGTTATGGTAAGATTTTCAACAACTGTACTATGCCCTTCCATTTCACTGTTGCAGTATTCTTTACAATACAGAGAGTGCAAAAGCTCATGAAGAAGACAGAGGGGTGTGGCCAAGATGGCAAGCCGTTAATAGCACAAAAATTTTGTTCTGCTTCTCCTATACATTTTTGACAGGAGTTAATTTTTAATTTCACTAAAAAACCTTCTAAAAAGGTGAAATAAAGAATTGGAAACTATTTGGGACTGTTTCTTGAAAAATAATCCTCTTTTTTTTTAATTTTCCTGTCAAAACCTCAACTTGAAAATATCAAATGAAAATAAGTCACTCTAAAGCAAAACTTGAAGAAGTCACTGTGAAGAAGGAGCTACAATCTATCATCAATAGTGTTCAGGACTAATCGTTAAAATTGGATAAACTAGACTCTACGGTAGACACAATCAAAAAATCTGATCAAAGAAGACTGTAAAAGGCAGATTGAATTAATAAATTAAGTAAATATTTCAAATATCTGTCATGAAAGACTCACTCACTCACTGATTTAGATGGTAGACTGACTGAGGAAGAAAATAACACTGAATTAATTTTAAAATAAAACAAGTCCCTTGAGAAGATAGATGATCTTGAAAACAGGACAAGGAACAATATTAGTTTATATGGAGTGCCTGAGAAGCAAGAGGGAGAAAATATGGTAAACTTTTTAACTACTTCAAAAACTTTAAACCTCCCTGACGCCCTATGGTATAGAAACGGCACACAGATCCCTATCAACAACAAATTTAAATGACAACACTTCAAATCCAAGATCCATAATAGTGAAATTAATTTCCTGTCAGGACAAAGACTTAGTTCTAAAAACTGCCTGGTCTGCATCACCCATCAAAATAGATGATAACCGTATCAGATTTGACAATTTTTCTTCTTTACTTGTCTTGAAAAGGAAAGCATGTATTCCCTTGCTGAAAAGTCCAAAGAAATCTGGAATAAAACCACATTTAGTTTGCCCAGCAAAATTAAGACTTCTTTTGCCAGAAGGAAGAAAAACATTTGAAACCCTGGAAGATGCTGTTTCTTTTGTAAAGAAAAACAACTTATTTAATCACACTGAATAACTGGAGTGGACCTCATCTCTTAAAAAACATGCTACAACAAATGAATGGACAGTAAAAAACAAAACTAAGAAACTCAGAGACAAATGAAAATACTACATGTTGTTGTACAATGCATGGTTTTATAATAACTCTTTTTGAAGCATTTCTGGAGGATTTCATCAAAAGGTAAAACATTTAATATTTTAATTTTTTCATATTATAATATAATTTCAGTAAGCAATAATTTCCTGCTTACTGAAATGCATCTGATTCTCCACTAGATGGGGGAAAATTATAAGTAATAGTTATATTAATAGTTAGTCTCAAATATATAATCTGAGTTTAAACAACTGATTAAACTTTAATAGTTCACTTTATTTAAATATCAGTAAGATATACAAGTAATGATAGTCTGGGTTTGATATAGAGTGAAAGTTTTATTTAAAACAATGTACTAAAAGAAAGAAAATGTGCAGATATGTTCTACCATGGTTATCTGTTAAATTTTAACATTTAAATAATCAACAGCAGTCTTACCAAATGTTGGGTAAATGCTTAAATAACATGTACTTAATGAATTTTACTTTAAATGGAGTTTATCAGAACTCTTTTATTTCTTCACTAAAACTGTGAAAGTGTCTACATAGATTGAGCCCTTTCAACTTTTATCATCTTTCTTTTACCTCATTTTCCCACCTGAAAGTCTAAAGTGTTTCAAAAGTGTTTTTTCTTAATGGCACGCAAGCTTATTTGAGTCTCCACAGCAGCCTGGTTTAATTTTGAACAGCTTGTCAGAAAGACATGCTACATGACCTCTAACCCCTCCAGAAACAGGAAATGAATGGCAAGTCTGAGTGGAGTATTAAAATGGCATTATTGGAAGGTTTTGATGACTTCTTTACATTAATCACTGAGTTTAGAAATGATTAGTTAAAACATGCTTTTTAATTTTGTGCTCAATATTACTACTTCAGTGAAACAAAAGAAGCTTCTGTTCTAAGGAAACTTGTGATAGGAATTGCAAGACTGGGGGAAAGAAACATGATACACAAGGAAAATGATCTCTGAAAGTGGGTTAATCAAAAGCAAACTTTATAAAGCATATAATGTTGCTCTAAAGGGATTACGTCAAAGCTTCATTAATAAGGTTAGCATAATTTTAAGTTACAGAAAGTTTTATTTATTTTAGTTTAAAAAAGAAAGAAAAAGAAAAAAGTTTAAAGCATTGAATACATAGAGCTTTCCCATCCTCCTTTTAAACAGCAACTTTACTGAGTTTTAAAACATCTGTAAAAAAATAAACTGCTGCATGACTTATTTTTATAGGATATTAAAGTATAAGCTGTTAGTACATTGTTTGAATGAAAATGACATACATTTAACAGGTTTTGTTTTTTTAAAGTAAACAACATTCCACCTTTATAACAGAAACCTCAGAAGCTTATCATATATTACATCATGATGACTACTAGATGCAGGTGTGTATGTTTATGCTTGCATACTCACATTTGATTGTAACTATATGGAGAAAGTGAGGTTTAGATGCATATATGTATGTGGTCATGTAGCTCTCTGGAGAGAAATGTACAGTTCTGTATGATAGTGTGGAGCTGAAGGGAGAATGCACACATAACCTGAAAGCACTTGGCAGTACAGCTTGCATAACAATAAATAACATTTGAACATATTGGCAACATACATATGGGTAAGGCTGCTTATAATTGATTAAATGTAAGCACAGGAAGTCTATCTCATGAAGAGTTTAATTCTGGTATACCCAGCTAACATTGTCAGTAATAAAGACAAAACTTATTTCAGATACTTTATATTGGTATGCTTGATAACACTGACATGAACAGCAAGCTTTTATACACAATATACAGGATTGCTTAAATAAAAGGTTATCCCACATACCCTAAATAACAGTTCAGCAATAACTTATAATAGTCTGTGTAGTACACTATGTATATAGTTATTTTTTATTTTGTAAATATGATATTTAAAAGTCCTACAATTAGGAGAATCATGCGTTAAGAAAGTAATGAATAACACAATTAGTAAGTATGTAGTATGAACACACAAAGAAATAAGACAACTATTATAAGTAAAGTGGCTTCCTATCTCAAATGTGATTTTAGAAGATTAAGCTAATTGTTCAGATCTCTGTTGTGTCTGTTAGAAACACAACTTATATAGTTAAGAGTGCATTCTATTTTATTCATGTTGTTTATTATATATACACAAGCAGTAGCAAAAATTTGTGATTAGGTAGAGCTATGAGGTTTAGTGTGTGGTTTGTATGAAATTTTCATCAAACCAGGATTTTTTCATTCCATGTAAGAGGATAAAAATGTTTTTTACCTATGATTTTTTAAATATTAGTTTTAGAATGTTTGTCCATAACAAGTTGTACATATGTTAGATATGTATTCTTCATTAGTTTTTAAACCATTTGTTCTCAAAGATGACAAGATGTAAATGTCTTTCACTAAATGTTAATGGGTTGAATAACCCTTTAAAAATAAACTGTTTAAATAAGTATCTAACATTACATAAAACAGATAATGTCTTCTTGCAAGAAACACATCTTTTGACTGAGGATTTAGGCAGGTTGCAAGTAAAGGACTACTTAATTCTAGTAAGTTCTCATTTTATAAAGAAGAGGTATTCTTGTCCTTTGGAAGAAAACACTAGGTTTACCTAATAAACTGTCTTTCGGCTTTTCCCGGTTAGGGGTCGCCGCAGCGGAACTCCAGTCCACTAATGATTGGCAGTAGATTTTTACGTGCTGGCTTGCCGGGCCTAACGCACAACCTTCAGAGAAGGAACGTCCATTCATGCATGTCGACACACAGAAGACGCTCTAACTGAGAATCGAACGTGCAACGTCTAACTGTGAGGCGACAACGCTACCGCAGCACCACCACCGCAGTTAATAGTTGACACTTATTCTGACAAGAATGGTATGCTGGGATTTGTGGTAATAGAAATAGATAAAAAGCTTTACATTATCATAAATACTTACTGAATTCATGGAATAGGATCTAAAACAGCCAAGAAGTATCTAGACATTATATTTAAAAGGAAATGTGGTGATAGACAGAGACTTTAATTGTATTTTATTAAATAAAGACACCACTAATGAGAAAAGAGTCAGACTATCTTCTACAGCAAAACATTTAAATCATTATATAGGTTTAATGAGTATAAGGAATATCTTAGACTTAAAACTACAAAGTTCTTTAAAGTATGCACACTATTCCTTCAGATATGGAACACAAACAACTACTGATAAAGTTTTTGTATCAAACCAGCTTTATTCAAAAACAGAAGATGTATTAATAGTCTTGTGTCCTTTGTCTGGCCATAATGCTGTTACATTCACTCTAACCTTTAGCTCAAACACCTTAATTCATTGTCAAAGGTTACCTGCATATATAATTAAAATGAAAGGTTTTAATGATTGTTTTTTGAGAGAAATTAATCATTTCATGGAATTTAATAACAACAGGGTGGTGACAGACGTATTATGGGACACCCTAAAAGCCTACTTATTTGGTAAAGTTAAACACTGGTATATATGTAAAAGGAAAGAAAGGGACAAGGATTTGATTGCTCTGCTATTTAATATAGATAAATTAAAGTTAAACTTAAAGCCCAGTCACAAAGCTGAAAATATTGAGTTAAAAACGGAATCAGGAATATCAGGAAATTCTTCAACACAAGATCTCAATCAATCTGGAAAAATTAAACTACTGTCTTAGTCAGTAAACCCAAAGAATCTACATGGAATAGCCACTAAATCAAAAACTATGAACAAAATAAATCATATTAAAAAGACTGTATGTAAAGAGTGGGGAAACCATCAAAATAACTAATCTAAACATATTACAATATTTCAGAAAATATTATGAAAAAAGTAATAAAACAGAGACAAACTTAAATAATGAATTGATAAGTTTAAGGAAAATATACATAATAAATTAAATAATGAACAGAAAAGTAAAATTAACAAGTCATTTTCCTTTTAAAGAATTGAGAGTCCAAATTAAAACTCTGAAAATCAGCAAGGCAACAGGATTAGATGGTATCATTCCAGAATTGTATAAACCACTACCTGACAATATTTTAAAAACCTTATTGGCTGTCTTTGAAGTACACAGAAGCTCTGCTAGTATCCCCCCTGGAGATACTCAATAATTACACCTATTTTAAAATCAGATAAAGATCCTATAGCATGTGCTTATCACCCTATCTCACTTTTGAATGTAGACTACAAAATGTTCATGTCTATACTAGCAGAAAGGCTAAATCATATACTCCTGGGATTAATAAATGAAGATCAAGATGGCTTTATAATAAACATAACAGTACAATACAATATTATAAGAATTTTTCATTAATTGGTGATGCAAATAAAAATAAAGACATGTCAATAGTAAGTCTAGATATTGATAAAACATTTGATTCAGTGAACTGGCCTTATTTATTTACACTATTAAATGAATATAACTTTTCCTTTAGTTTTACAACATTAATTAAAACGCTTTAGAGCAATTGAGTATCTTTTGTCAAGATAGGTTCCTTTCTATCTAGATCCTTTAATATAGCAAAAGGTACAAAACAAGGAGGATGCCTCTTTCCCCTTTCTTATTTGCTCTAACTGTAGAACCACTAGCTAACTATATAATATCCTATATTAAAGGCGTCAAAATAAATGCAGACTATTCATTAAAAATCCAGCTTTATGCTGATGACATACTGTTGATATGTACTGACACAGAACACTTGTTAGAGCATATACTCAAAGCTTTTGCTTACTTTGAAAAGGTTTCAGGCTTGAAATGTAATTATAATACAATTAAAACATTGCTTATAAACACAAAATCACCCCTTTTTAAAATCACATAAAACTTTAACTGGTAAAATTCTCAAAATAAATATTTAGGTATCACTGTTGAATCTAAAAACAAAGATTCCATATTTATAAAGTATACAAACTTAGATGAAATCATAATGTTAATAGACAATCGGAATAAGCCATTCTTTACAATGAAAGATAAACTCACACTGACTAAAATTATAATATTACCAAAAATCTCATACTATAGTAAGTCATTAACCCCCCCCCCAAAAAAAAAATATATAGAAGAAAAATAAAGTCTACCTTACTTAAATTCTTATGGTACCCTAAAAAAACAAGGATACCTTTAGACTGGCACGTCAAAAGCTGGGAGAAAGGTGGCATTGGGTTTCCAAATATTGAGTTATATATTAATGCTGTAATTATTAAATTATTATTATTGTTCTTAGATTCTTCATATGTCTCTTGTTGGAAATCTTTACATGAGACAATATGAATACACAACAAACTTATTGTAGATTCTTATATGAAACTGGGTATCAATATATTCTACTGGGCTCTAAAAGATTTTGTTCTGAATGAAGGACACAAGTTTACTTTTATGCCTTTTATTAGCCAAATCTGATCAATCTTTAAAAGGTTTATGAATTCAAATTACTTAGTCAAGGAATTACTAATCCTATTACTCCACATTGCATTCACTAATGGATGGTTTAGTATCTTTTAATGCAAACACAATAACAGCTCTCAAGAATAGTAACCTAATATTTTGGGATCAAATTCTTAATGGAAGTAAAATACATAATGTCAAATGTTTAACAGCTAGATATAGCATAGAGCAAGGAGGCTGGTTAGACATACATATCTACAAAAATATATTCAGGATAAAATCAAAATGTCACTAGATCTTCAAACTAAACCTATTCCAAAAATCTTGGCTCTATTCTCTAATGTTAATACTGTGCCATCCAAAGGGAAATCATATTGATCGATTATATACAAGATTATTAGAACCAAATTTGTTACCCTGGATATGACAATCCGGAACTTCTCAACAAAAATTAACAATGAACCATTTTCAGAACTAAATAAAAAGTTATTATTTAAATCAGCAGGAAAGTCAATGTCCTCACTTTACTGGAGAATCTATACATGGAGATTTCTGCATCAAGTCTTTTCTTAAACCTCATAAAATTACACAAATATATGACAGGAAAAATGAAATGCTGGATGTGTAACAAAGTTCTTAATGCTGATAAGTTACATATGATATAGATTGCAAGTTGGTGACTTCCTTTTGGAGTGATTTTAGAAATGTTTCTCAGACTTTTTGGCCAGACAATTGCACTGTTACTGACTTCTTGATACTATTTAATGCCCCAATTCCAGCAGCTATACATATTTCTCAAATACCTCTTCTTTGTGGAATAATTGCCATTGCAACAAAAGTTATAACAAAAAAAATGGAAATGTAAAACTGGATTAGCATTTGGTGAATTTGTGTGCCTAGCTAAGACTGTCTGTAAAAAAAGAGTTGTCAACTATGAGAATGAGAATTTTAAACATAAACCAGTACATATCTTGGCAAAATCTCAATGACTTACTGGAAAAGTATTAGTGGTTAAGAATATATAACTATTCTTGTTATAGACTTTTGTAAATAGTTTATCTTGTTATACACTGTTTAAACATTGATGGACTTGCTAAAATAAAATAAAGAGCTAAAAAAAGAAGAGAGGGAAGAGGAAGGAGCACCAAAGCCCTCTATGAACCAATGAAGGTTTGCCCTAGCAAAACCAGCTCTAGCCCTGGATATCACATCCAACTTATAGTGCTTGGTAAACGTATGCAAAGAAGTCCAGGCAGCTACTTCACGAACAGAGTTAGTTCTTGAAAAAAGCACCAGAAAAAGCCATGGCCCTAGTAGAATGAGGCTTAACTGAAGAAGGAAGGTTCTTGCCATAAAAAGAATAACAAAAAGGAATGGCTTTGGATATCCAAGAAGAAATAGTTTGCTTGGAAACAACCAATCCCAAAAAATCTAGGATGAAAGGAAACAAAAATCTGATCAGATTTGCAAAAAGCTTTGGTCTTATCCAAATAAAATCAGAGTGGTATATGTACATCCAAACTGTGCAGAACCTTCTCACTAGCAGACTGCAGAGAATGAAAAAAGTGGGCATTTATAAAGGAACTTGTAATCATCGGACTCCTCATAAAACTTATCAGTTTTTTTGGGAGCAGGGGGCTGAGATGCAGAAGAAAAGGCATCCAACAAGGCAGTCAGGACAGGAAGAACAGCAGAAGTTCTAGCACAGTCCATTTGCAAAAGCTCTTCTGAACCTCAGACACCTGGACACAATTCCATTTGAAAAGTTCCATCATTCTGGAAATTGTATCCCCTAAGGAAATCTCCTCAAAAGGAGAGCCAGGACTTGTGGACTCCTCTTCCTCCATAGTCTAAAGGAGAAGTAATCTGGGAAAAATAGGGATGTTATTCCTCATCCCTAGTCCTTTTAAAAGGAGCAGAAGACCAAGGGGGCCTGGAACAGAAACTCCTTGAGGAGGCTTCAAAGCCGTAAGGGAACTAAACAAACCTTGGGTAAAGTTTTGCCATTCACTCTGAGGATCCTTAGGCATAGGAAAAACATCCTTAGTTTTTTTGTACTTCTTTAAAGGGACATCAGCCTTGTAAAAATTAGAAGGCTCAGACCCCGTATGACACACTATAATTGTAGATGGTACCTACTCCCTAAACAAAATCAAATGAACACCCCAGGACCTTTGGTAATAATCAGCCATGGTCCCACCTGAACATCTGAAGCAGATGTCTGCATGGCCTCCAGGGATGTGCACAAAGCAGGATCCATGCTGACCTCCAAAGTGGTCATGGCAGAGGAATCCAACTCAGGAGTAGGGCAATCTTAGGGCTTTCATTAGTCTCAAGAGTGAGAAATACCCGGCAGAGGCAGCACTACCAAAGAATCACACCTAGATTTCTTGGCCTTCTTCTTCATAGATGGCTGACCCTCACAAAGGGATGTTCCTTTCATATCATCTTTTTCCAAAAGCTTAAGACATTGATTTTTTAAGTAAATGGCCAAAGAGGAAAGTCAACTACCCAGGGTCTTCAGAATGAAAGCCTGGCATACAGAACAGGATGCATAGTCGTGGGAAGCACCTAGACAAAATAAACACTGCTTGTAATAGTCTTTATGGAGAATCTGTCTCCTACACTGGCATTTACCCTTGCTCAATGACATGAACCCCACAAGCAACAAAAACAAAGGAAAAAAGATAAGAACAAAACCCCACTTGGGCACTTATCTGAAAACAGCTTGGTGAACCAGCAAATGAAGCGAGTGTTCAGACAGAATATTAAAGATGGCATTCGGACTGGTGACAAAGAAGTTCTGAGGATGGCACATTCAGACATCACCTTTATGCCCTACACTATATGCAGGGAGTATACATGTCATGTTCTGTGTACCATTAGCAACCTAAATGCTTTAGTATACTGGCCAGACATCAGGCAACCATGGCAGGGGATCCCTATTGTAAAAAATATTGCAACAGTGAAATGGAAGGGCATGTAGCCACTGCTCTTGTAGAATGACCTCTTGGCTTTGTCTGTAAAGGCAATCCAAGTTTATTATAAACATAGGAAATGCATTCCGACAGCCATTTAGAAAGTATGACTTTTGATGTACCTTTACCCAACTTTGATTTGGAAAAGGATGAGGATGGCAGGTCTGAGTTTCTAATACCCTTTGTCCAGTGTAAGGAGAGTCTGAGCGGTCAATGAACATTTGGTATGTGTAGCATATATTCTCCTTTGTTTGAGAATCTGGGAAAAAAGACTAGCAAGTTCATTGATTTAGATTTATTTTGAATGCCACCTTTGGTAGAAAGAAGAATTTGATCTCATGGAGGAAATGGGTCTCTGACTGGAGATCTGAATAACAAAGTGCCCTTTAGGATAGCTTTATAAACTTTAAGACAGGCTATGGAAGTGTCATTTTGCCCTGCGTGAAAATCTGATATGATAGCCATCTGCACTTTAATAGTGGAAAACTGAAAGCTTTCTGAAAAAGCTCTGACAAAAAAAAATCTAAGATCGATGGAAGGGATGCACATAAATGATCTGACTCTTTCGATGAGACCCAAATAGAAATTTATTTCCCGTTTGCTTTGAAATACATTTTTGGTGGACAGTTGTTGAGAGGCAGAAATAATCTAGACAACCTAGCATCTCTGGCTATTGTTAAATTTGGAAAAAACGTGTGGTCAAATTCACGGTTTTTAAATCTGATAGAGGCAATCCAGATGGATGACTCAGAAGGTCTAGATTCCAATTCAACACCCATGGAGGATGTAGCTAATAATACCACAGGAAGGGGGGACCAAACCTGGCGTGGCCAAAATAAAGCAATGAGAATCACTCTGGTCTTATACCTTCTGGCTTTCTGAATAAATTTTGTTAATAGTGATACTGAAGGAAAGGTGTAGAGGAGACCTGGGGACCAACTGCAAACTACAGCATCCCTTGGTGACTGTCCCTGTGCAGGGATCAGAGCAAAGTAACTTGTTTAGGTACAAGGCAAGCAGATCACAGCAAGGTTTGCTCCACTGGCTGAAAATCTCTGTTGCCACTGTCTGGTTGTTGAACCACTTATGAGGCAAGAAAATTGACCTGCTCAACATGTTCGCTAGTACATTTGTTGTCTCCAGGACGTGCACTGTTATCAGAAAAGGAAGACAATGTCCATCACCACGTTCTTATAGCTTCCTGGAAAAGTGAGTATGATTGGGGAGTTCCCCCTTGTCTGTTGATATATTATACTACCTCCATGTTGTCTTTCTGAATGTAGAGTGTACCTTTAGAGAGGGAGTCCTAGAATGCCTGCAGTGCTAGAAGGACCACACTCATCTCCAAGATTATGATGTGAAAGTTGGCCTCTACAGGTGACTAAACACCTTGAACACTCTTCCCTTTGAAATGCCCCCCACCCCAGAAGGGAAGTGTCCATGGTTACTGTGGTCTGATGATATGAAGGGCAAAAGGTTATTCCTTCTATTACTGATGGTGAAGTTATCCAACATTTGATATGATCACTGCAAACTTGCTTGATGCAAAATTTTTTTCTTTGCCTCTTCCTTCCAACCTTCCTTCATTGTTACCAGCCTAGTAGTCATGCCCCATCCATACCAGGTCATCCAGCTACTCCATGCTCCCCAGACTTATTCCAGTAATTAATGTGGCCAGTTACAGATTGCAAGCAATGGAGCTCAGCTTGACTGAGCTTCCATCTGGGCCCTTTTAGCCTACCCTGTTACTTCCCTCTCCCCTTTGTGACAGAGTGGTATGGTTCAAAGGTTGTGCAATGTAGGATCCGTGTTGTATCACCCCAGCTCCACGGCAGCTCAGCCAATCCCTACCACCCTCCCACTGGCCATGCCTCCTGTGGTGATGACCCTCACCTCCACCAGAGATTGATGCCTGGAGATACCCATACCCATTGCTCCTTGTTGCTCCATCAGTTGCCTGAGATGTTAATCAAACCTGGGATGCCTGGATCATTGTCAGGTCTTTATCCCTCTATGCCACCAGAATGGCTGCATGAGGTGAATCTTGGTATGAAAGGGCTGAGAACTTCATGACCATTGGACTAACAGGGTCCACTGGAGTACTATCATGTGGCACCTTGCTAGAGGAACTAACATAATCATAAAAGTTATCAAGCCTAGCAAACAAAGGATCACTCTTGTTTATGGAAATGTATCCTGAATGATGCGTTGTCACTAGACAAAGAGACAGTACTCTGCTGTCTGGAAACTTGGCAATTTGAAGGATCACATTGAGATAGCATCCAATAAACTCTATGTGCTGTGTAGGGGGCCAGCTGATTTTTGGACTGATTGACTGTAATCCCCAATTTCTGTATAAGGTGGAGCAAGATGCCCTAATGCTAAACCAGAATATCCCAGGAAGCAGCGGTGAGGACCCAGTCATCTAGATATGGGAAGAACTGTGTCCCTTGCAGTCAGAGATGAGCTGCTACAAATGCCATAATTTTCATGAACATTGGGGGTACATGAATGGCAGTGCTCTGAACTGAAAATGACTGCTTCTCAGCCAGAAAGAGATAAATCTCCTGGACAGTATCTCTATTTTTATCGGATAGTAGGCATCCTGGACATAATCTATTGAGTACATTCAATCATCCTTCCTCAAGACAGGCAATATGGACTGCACTGTGACCATACAAAACTTTGTCTATCTTAGAAATTGATTGAGATGACTTAGGTCCAAAATTGGCTTGAAGTCACCTGTCTTCTTTGAAACGAAAAAGAACCTGGAATAGACTCTGGATCTTAACTGCTCTTGGGGGAACTGCTGGATGACTTTTTTTTAGCAACTTGTACACCTCTGCTGCTACAGAATCCAGCTGACTGTGTGGAGCATCAGGAATTGTTTTCTTCTTTGGAGGATAAGAACAGGAATGCAATAACCTCTGGTGATTATCCTTAACACCCAGGAATCCATTGTAATATTTTGCCAAGCTTGTGGATGCAAGGAAAAGTGCCCTCCCCCTGTCTCATCCAGAGTGCAGCAGTTAGGTTAACTCTTCAGGAGTGCTGGTAGAGTTTCTTCTTAAAGGGAATGTGAAACCCCTGGTTGTGCAGTCTGCCACTGCCCCCTAGGGTGATGGCTATTTGAGTTGCCTCCCCCTCTGCCCTAGGGGCCTGTCTCCTGAAGTGTTCTGATGATAACCTTGTTACTTTCTGAACCAGATCTTTGTACCATCCTTTTGGTTGCTATAAAAGGTCCTTTACAGGGTGAAAAAGAAGATCCTAACATCAGACAAGGTTTTGCCATCCTTTTCAACCCTAGTAAGTGTCTCTTTAGCTTTGGGTCCAAAATTTGTGGGAGCCATCAAGTGGGCATTGATGAAGTATATCTTAAAGCCTTCTGTAAAACCGTACAGATGCAGCCAATAAGACAACCATGGTTATTCTCATGCCTGCTGCCATGGCTGTGCCACCAGCTGCATTGGAGAGCAGACACACAGACTGCAGGGTAGATATCTGGGCTTCTGCTGTTTTCTGAACATCTGCTGGTAGGTTACCAGAGAGGGACTTGGTAAACTCCATGGTCATATCTCTCTGAAAACATATCATAAGCAAGATAGTTCAGCGCTCTGACTGTGGAGGTCACTGAAACATACATCCCTTTCCAGAATCTAACAGCCTCTACTCCATTAGGGGGATAGACAAAAGAACTCTCCTCTGACAGTTCCTTCGTAGTGCCTCCTGTTATTGCCAAGGCATCTACTGGTGGACTGTTGCAGTGTGTTTTCTGCCATTCAGGGCTACCAAAATCATGTTTTTGTGGATGGGTTCTTCTACAGCAAGGTCTTTTCAGGCCCTCTGAGCCACTAGGTCTATAAGGATATCAGCAGGCAGTACCATTCTGGACAAGGATAAGCCAAGTACCAAAAGCCTCAAGGAAGACAGATTCTTTTGGTGAAGTGTGTTTGGTGGACCAGCCCACTCTTTACTTCATCAGTTCTAGGATAATATCAAAGCACAAAGCTCCTAGATCTTGTCTTCGATGTCATTCTTTGGGGAGGAGTCTAGACATTTCCTATTTACAAATCTGTTTCCTTGCACCTTGTTTCAGGGGAAAGTGAGGAGATAGGTCTGAATCAGACTGGGAACTAGAATGTCAATTATACTCCAGGCCTAAATAAGCAGAGTGTGAGTCATAGGATCCAATAGAGACTGGGACAGATCTGAGCTCAGAGTTGGCACCTGATTTCATGGTCTAGCCAAAACCCTTTCAAATGCCTCAAAAACCAAGGCCAAGATTGGAGCTGAATGAACATCCCTCCTCACTGAAGAAGCAGGAACAACCCCAGCCTCAACTGGTGTCAGGTCTGAGGCTGACTTCGGACCCAAGCATCAAGAGCCAAAGGTCTGAGAGGTAGAGATGGCTTAGAAAACTATGGAGCTGATTCCATTTTCAGGTCCAAAGTGCTGATGCTTTTGCTCTGAGACTCATCTCAATCCAAAAGAATCAGAGTCAATAGAGTAAGGGATGCTTACAGAGTTGAAGTTTCCCGAGCTGTCAGGTCTGACATAAGTGAACCAGGTGAGGAGTGGTTGGACCCTGTGGGAATTGGATCTAGGTGGTGGACCAGTACTGGAGATATCAGTGGATGGGTAGTTGGACCTGTACCCAGAGCACCCAAAGGGTACAGTAGTGGGAGAAGCCTTAGTTGAACTGTGTCCTCAAGAATCTCCTGATCATTTAATCGACATCCATTTTGGTGAGACTTTTGGTAGACCGGACAGACCTTAAGGACGATGTCACCAATAGTGACCTGAAGAACTGTCATTCTTGTAGAATTGGGGAGTGGAGTCTAGGACTCAGCTGATCCACAAAAAAAATCTTGCGTAAGGTGAGGGAGATTTGATCTTAGTGGCTACTGGACTTGAAGAATCTTTTGGATACAGAGACTGTTTTCTGGTCTTTTCTGCTCTCTTCAACTTGGATCTTTCTCATCCTTCTTTGGACTTTTCTTTCTCCTTATCCTTTTTCTTGTCCTTATTTTTACCATTGGAAGCTGAAGCTGGTCTGGAAGAATTAGAAGTGAAAGGTTGCGAAGCAGACTCGGAGGAGGGAAGCAAACTTTTCAGAATTAACTTTTCTTTGTGGCCTTGAATGTCCCTAGTCCTGAATGAGGCACAAATGTCACAGCTTACATTAAGCTGGGCAGAGCCCAAGCAATAAAGACATAGTGAATGTGGATCTTGTGGCAAGATTTTATCTACACAGGCCATGCAATTTTTAAACCCCTGGATTTTGTCAGACACTGGAAGAAAAAAAATAAAAAGAAGAAGAGCATCAAGCACTTATTTACATAAAGGATCTCAAGTATTTCTCTCAAGATGGTATTATCAAACTACTTATGTAACTATCTTATGTAAAGAATCTAAACTATTATTCTCAAAAAGGTATTACCAAAATGCTTATATAACTATCAAAAGCTATATCCTACACACCTAATGTCAAAAGATTTTAATACTCTTAACATATACTGGAAGAATCACGCAGATAAAAATAAGCAAAAAGGTTTATTTTACATGCATGGAGACATGCTACAAAGTACATGGTATGTCAAGCAGTCTAATTTCTGTACACTTCACATGGGTTTTTATACCCTTCTTAGCACGTACACAGTAACTGGTTACCAGACAAGGAATTTCAGTCAAGGCTATAAATTCACATACTGGAGCCTTAGATGATCAGAGGTCAGTCACAAGATAAGCTTGTGCCTCGACCAAGGTAACATCTGTGCATTCCTCTTTGGTCAGCAAATTCTTTACAAGAAAAACAGCTTATTTTAACTTGCTTCTTTGCTTGCAATGCAATTTCACATTTTAACCCTTACTATACATGATACAAAGATGTTGAACACAAAGATTTTTACTACATTTCCCCCCTTACAACACTTTGTATCACCAGTAATACATTTTATTCATACAGGTTTTCGCATGACTCGTGTTCTGTATATTCAGAATAATAAGCTTTAGTTGCATTGGCAGACAATACACTTGATATTATCATTCGGATGCAAGGAATGCAACAACAACCCAACAGTAGGAATATAATGGCACCAACACATATAGCAATTAAGACATTCATAAGTACTGTTCCCCAATTTCCAAACCAATTTTGGAAAAAGTCAGTTAATGGATTCTGTCCTGGTTTTGTAAGTTCAGAAACTTGTTGTAGGATCTCTAGATGACTGTCAATGTCATGTTTGTTATCTGGAATGAACGAACAACACTCCTCCTGGATAAGAGCGCAAGTACCTCCTTTCGCCGCTAGGGTGAAATCGAGCACCATACGATTCTGCAACACTACAGTCCTCATTGCAGTTAACTCATCCATCACCAATTCTAGCACAGAAAAAGTTGCAATCCTCAGAGTTTCTAACAGTTTTGACAGTTTTCTGAGCTCCCAAATGGATTTTACTGTCCCATACGCTGGAAGAATACCAGCCCAGGAAATAACATCATCGCCCAAGTCCATGTGTGATAGCCCCTTGCTGCTACTATGGGCCAAATCGTGGTGATAGATCCAGGATGCATCAACGTTACCTATGGGATTAACAGGTTTATTAACAGCACATACATTTCGTATTTTACCTTGGGGAAGAGAAAATGTATGTCTTATAGCTGGTGCTAAATAACCCAAAAAGCAACTGCCTGACCAATTCCTTGGTAACCATTTGTATGCTTTTCTACCACAGATAAAATAATCATTTACTTTAAGTGTAATATTGACTGGAACAGAGTGATTTCCTTTATCTTGCAGCCCTTTAAACAAAAGATCATACACAGATAACATTTTTTCAAAGAAACTTGTGTCATTAACAAGCCCTGTGCTATTAACAAGCACTCTTATAGGCTTGAAACTCATTGCACAGTGCCCATCTATTGTACAGTTATGAATTATTGTTACATTACACTGACTCCATCCAACCTTAATCTTGCCTAATCTTTGAAAACATACAGTTCCATTCTGGCGACCCATGAGGGGTAATGCTATTTTGTCCTTTAAGGCTACATTTGAAGTTTCAAATAGTAAATTAGTCCATGTATCATTTGCCCCCAAAGGGACTGTACCTAACATTAGACCACCATGTACAGTAGGGATAGCCGTGCATATCCAACAATTTGAAACATTAAAAGATAGAGCATATGCGTACTTAATAGCTTGGTACATATTAAAAGGCAGATGCCAAGCCGTATTCTCGTCTCTCTTTACTTGGCTAGTCTTGTTTGAAAATAAAAATGGCCAAAACAGAAAAGTAACAATCACACTTATTAACAACAAAATTATTTTGGAATGCTTTTGTGGGAAGGGTTGCTCCCTTCCGGTATTTTTCTGCATTGCTACAATAGTCAGATACTCATACAAAACAAGATTACTACTAATCAGTGTTCCTCAGGGGAACTCAAGTTTTTGTCCAGTTCAAACTGTTTTACCAGTTTACATTGTGTCAGATGGCTCCATGATGTTCGTTCTTTGATTCGGATTGCTGTAGGTATTGCGATCAAAACCTGGTATGGACCTTCCCACTTAGGCAAGGCCCAGGTTTTCCTCTTGACAATTTTAATCCAAACCCAGTTCCTGGGTTTCACTTCCAGGATCCTGTTGTTCTTCTGATCTGAAAAGCAATCATTCGTTAAAGAGGTGTTAGTCCTGGTCAGCAATTTCCTCATGTAATCTGCTATCTCTTCACCCCCCTCATGTTCCGCAGGCAAAAGATTTTGCCACTGCGGGACATAATAAGGTCTCCCGTATAATAGTTCAAATGGTGTGACCCCTTTTGAGGTGGGAGTGGTACGCATGGACAGGAGTGCCAGAGGTAAGCAGTTTATCCAAGACTGATGTGTCTCGGCCATGAGTTTACATAACTTGCCTTTGAGAATGCCATTATGGCGTTCAACCAACCCTGCTGACTGTGGGTGGTAGGCACAATGGTGTTTTAACTCGATCTGAAAAACGGCGGCCAGCTTTTGAATAACTTGGTTTACGAAATGTGTGCCATTATCAGAATAGATGCGTGTAGGTAGCCCAAAATGAGGGATAATGTTATTTGTAAGGGCCTTGGCTACCGACAGTGCATCTGGGTGTGCTACCGGAAAAGCTTCAACCCATTTTGTAAAATCGTCAATAATGACTAACACAAATCGCTTCTGTTGAACAGAAGTTAGTTCAATAAAATCCATGCAGATTGTGTGAAATGGATACGGAGGACGCGGAAAAGCTGCTGGGGCGATCCGCACCCCACCACCATGGTATCGTGCACAAAGCAGGCACGATAAACAAAATCGTTTAGTGTATGCTATAAAGCCCTTGGTCCAAAAAATTTGCTGGATCATTTGAACCATAGCAGCAGGGCCCAGATCAGATGGGCCATGCGTCACTAATGAGGCATACCTAAAAAGGTTCGTTGGCAAGACATACTTATCATTTGGACCTACAAAAACTCCCTGCTTTTGAATAGCCCCATATTTAATCCATCGCTGTTTTTCCTGAACTGTACTAAGTTCCTGCATTACCTGTAAAGTTTGTAGATCAAATTTATCTGTAGGGTGAAGTTCCTTCTGTGTGGTCTCGAATGCAAAGGTAGAGGTTAAGGCTACACTTTTTGCAGTTTTGTCAGCCAGTGTATTTCCAAGTGATACTGGATCCTTGGCATTCATGTGCACTGCACACTTACAGATGGCCAGTCCGCGTGGCAGTTGGAGAGCTTGTAAGAGGCTAAGGATTAAATCCTTGTGGGTTATTTCCTTTCCTGAGGCCGTAACCATTCCCCTATTTTTCCATTGATGTGCAAAGACATGGACCGTGGAAAAAGCATACTGACTATCTGTGTAGATAGTAACTGCCTTATCCTTGGAGATGGTGCATGCTCTGGACAAAGCAATCAATTCGGCCGCTTGTGCGGACAGGTTCCTGGGGAGGGGTTTTGCCTCCAGTACCTTAGTCTCAGTTGTGACTGCATACCCCACTTGTGTAATACCTGCCTCATTCTTACGTGCTGACCCATCTACAAACAGGGTCCAATCTGAATTTGCCAAAGGTTAGTCCTTAAGGTCTGGTCTTGGTAAGACATTAGAGTGTATTAAATCTAAACACATGAGGGGCACCATCGTCAGCTGTAGGTAACAGCGTGGCTGGATTAAGAGTGGTGCATCACTCAATGGTCATGTGTGGTTGTGATAGTAACATTGTCATGCAGGATAAGTGTCTGCTAGGAGAGAGAAAGGTAACTTTATCCTGCAGTAGTATTACCGCGATGGAGTGCGGTACTCGTAAGGTAAGGTCATGAAACAAAACTAGGGTTGCAGACGCTTGCACAGCCTGTGCGGCTGCGACTACCGCTTGTACACAGTGTGGCAAAGATCGTGCCACTGTGTCCAATTTACTGGAATAAAAAGCTAATGGTCTTAACTTATCCCCATAAGTTTGCAACAGAACCGATGTCATAAAGCCCTGCTTACAATCTACTGTCTGAACAAAGGGTTTTGTATAGTCAGGGAAGCTAAGTGTTGCAGATCCTGCTATCAACTGTTTTACCCTAGTAAATGCCTGTATTGCCTTATCCGTCCATTGCAGCGCATCATGTGCTGCCATGGGAAGTGCGAAAATAAGTTCTGAAAGTGGACTTACTTCCTCTGCATAGTTGGGAATCCAACTAAGACAAAAATTTGTTATTCCTAAAAATGACATCATTTCTTTTTTTGTGTTGGACATTGGTGCCTGTAAAATGGCTTCTTTTCTACAGTTATCTAGTTGTCTACCAGCAATTGAAATGGTATAGCCTAGATACCGTTCTTCAGTTTTACAAAATTGTAATTTGATTTATTTACCTTATGTCCCTCTTTCGCCAAAAAATGCAATAACCTAATAGTTTCGGACTCACAGACAGCCTCCGTGGGTGCAGCCAGTAAGATGTCGTCCACGTACAATAGTAGATGACAGCCATGCTCTGGTTGAAACTGTGCCAGGTTTGTTGACATTTCTTGTGAAAAGATTGTAGGGCTTTCACAATATCCCTGCGGCAGTCATGTGTATGTGTACCGCTTGCTCATAAACGTAAAGGCGAACCAAAACCTACTATCTTCCTGTAGGGGAATAGAAAAGAACGCGTTACTAATGTCAATAACAGAAAAATACTTATTCGTGGGAAGGATATCATTTAACAAAACAGATGGATCTGGGACCATAGGAGCCCTTGGCACTACAGCAGCATTTACAGCCTGCAAATCCTGTACCATTTTCCATGTCCCGTCCGGTTTCCTTACTGGGAACAAGGGTGTGTTACACGGTGAATCTGTGCATGGAATTAAAACCCCAGCTCTCAGTAGAGCCGTGATCACTGGTAGAATGCCTTCTTCTGCCTTTTTACTTAATGGATACTGACACTTATGAGGTCTAAAATCGGATTTTGGAGTTATTTTAACCTGACCTGCTGTTTTTATTAGCCCAATGTCGTGTTGTCCATGGGACCATAAGGAGTCTGGCACTGATTGTAACTTTAATTCTTCTTGCAGGGTTAGGAGACATAGTCAGAATGGCCCTCCCCTGGGTGGCGTTAGCCTATCTTTGCGGAGGTGTACTGTTGGTCTAGCCTGGGTGACCCAATTTAGTCTTTGTACCTGAATTCCTTTACATGCCAGTTGTTCCAGTGTCATTTTGGCCCATTCAGTAACTTTCCTCCCCACCAGATACCATGCCATTTGTTCTTCCCTTGTTACAGAGACATGTGCAATAGAATTATTGCGAAAAAGTAACTGCATATCTTTTGTAAGACTGCATGTAACTGCAGAATTTCCTAATTTATCCCAATAGAGATTTTGTAACAGGATTTTTGTGACCTTGTGTTTAAAAAATTGCTCCTCATATTTGTCGTCTGGTCTCACATACTTTCTGTAATACATTGTACAGTGTAGTTGTTTAGCTACCACTGGCGGTTGTGTGCCATATTTGCATAAGGCCAAATTAGTTAGCTCATTTACATTTTGTGGTCCAGTTTCAACAAAATCATTACTGTACCAGTAGTGTAAATCACCCTGCCCCACTTGTAACATAACATCTTGAATTTCTACTCGTTTGGCTAGAATCCCTGATGCAGTCGGTACAGCTGCTATGCCAAACACATGCATTAAATCTCTTCCTAATAAGTTTACAGGGCAAATTTTGGAGATAATGACTCGAAACCTGATAGTTTGGTTAATTTCAGGGTCCGTGAACCATAAAGGTTTAGATAATGGTTCCTTATATATGCGGCCATTTGCTGCCTTGGCTAACACATAGTCATCAGAAGTTACATCGGATGGCACTGCAGAGTTTTTTAGCAGGGTCCTGGAGGCCCCTGAATCACACACAAATTCTACATCCTTACCCTCTACTTGAAGTGTGATTATCGGTTGTGCCTCTAGCTGCATAGTTACAGCCAGCGCTGTTAAATTAACAACCTGATATTCACCTTCTTCTGAAAAATCGGTCATTTCATTTTCCCATCCTGCACATTCACCCTTACCTTCCTCGTTTGCGTCCTCAAAATCTTCCTCTTCACTCTGTCTTATTGACTCTGGCCAATCAGCCTCTTTATCCGGGTCTGATTCACCTCCACCACCATCATATAGTCATGCTGACCCATGATCTGGGGTGGTTTTAGTTTTTTCAGAAGACCGGCAATCCCTTGCAAAATGTCCCTTTTTACCACATTTGAAACATTCTCCTCTTTTTTGTCTGCCTTCATAATCTTCGGAATGTCCCACATTCCCTCTTCCTCTACCCCTGCCTCTGCCCCTTCCTCTACCCCTGTTAGTCGGACCTTGCAGTAGCATAAGTGTCCCATCTTCGCTCACCGTAAAGGTTTGAGCTTGTTTTTTTTTCTTTTCTTCTAAATATTTTTCTGCATGTCTTGCATACTCCAGTAGGGGCTGCAGATGTGCCGTCCGATGGTCTATCATATGCTTTTGGACAAAGTTGCTAATAGCACTTTTACATCCTTTTAAAAAGGCATTTTTTAGTTGTTGTTCATATGAGGAGTCTTTTGACTGATCTATTTCTTTTTGCATACCTCTATGGTTATCAAAGCACTGGGTAAGTCTCTGCAAATAGTTGTCTACTTTTTCATCGTCTGCTTGTACACATCTATTGATACAGGTCCAGTCTGCCCTAGGCTTCCATTTATCCAAAATACGGGCTAGTAAATCCTTGACCTGCTTTTGGTATGAGTCTGAATTGTGGGCAAGTGGCTTATTATCTACTCTGGTTATGGGATCCCAGTCCCCACAGACCAAGTGCCAGTCGGGACCCAAAATTTGTCGAACTACTTGTTCCAACTCTACGGCATTTAGCTTATAACTTTCTATCATGCCTGCGACGTCTTCACAAAACTTGGTCATATCTAACCTAGGGTGTGGTATTACTTCTACGGCTTTTTGAATGTCTTCCCGCATCCAGGGTCGATAAACTAAAATGGTGGGACCCTGTCCAAACGTACCCGCTTGCAGATTTGCTACTTCTATGAGGGGATACTCTGTGGACGCCGAATTGACTTCGGTTTCCTTTTGTTTCCATTCTGATTTGTCTATACTACGGGTTCGTAGGTCCAGAGTGTCATCTGCCTGCTTTTGTAAAACTACGGGAGGTATGGTTTTGCTTTGGCTAACTTCTTCACTTTCCTGATACTGAGGTGGACTGGTTTTAAGGGTTTCCGGGTCTGGATATAAGGGTGGGGCCGTCGCCTTGCGACAGACGGCAGATGTTTCATTATCGTCCTTTTGGACGAAAAATGTATCTTTTGCACTCAAGTCACCAGTTTTTTTGTTTTGAAGCTGTTCTCTATATTTTTTATTAGCTTCCTCTAACCAATTCTGAGCCTGGGGAAATCCTATTCTCTTTTGATCTTTAACCTTATTTCCTGCATCCTTATGTAAACATTTTACCAAATTTTGACATTCTAATTTGTTTAGATTTCCACTAAACTCATAATCCTTTTTCCATTTTTTTAGAAATTTTAAATTCTTTGGATGTAGGTTGGACATATATTGTTCATCCTCGGTCCTTTTGTTTGAGCGGTCGCTGCAACTACAGCAACTACTCCCTGTTCCCATTTTTCTAATCTGAGAGAAAAATTAGTTTCCTTTTCCTGAGATCTCTACCGTTCTTTTGTAAAATTAAACCAAAAGACGATTCCCTTATGACTAGTCCCTTTGTTCTTTTAAAAAGAGAACAATACAAAAAGAAAGAAAAAAAATGTTACGCTTACCTTTCTGCGGTTCTTCCGCCCCGTTCGTCACCGTCCCACGGATCGAATCTTAGAGTGACTGGCCTCTACTTACGACTTCTTCATCGGAGGTCTTTCCGTTCAAGGGAGCCCGAGATTCGTTCTCCCCTTCCTGTACAGGTTTTTCAGTCCCTCTTATGCGATTCATACCGTGAAGAGGTGGCCCCATGGTCTTGGGCGCCAGAAATGTCAAAGGATTTTAATACTCTTAACATATACTGGAAGAATCACGCAGATAAAAATAAGCAAAAAGGTTTATTTTACATGCATGGAGACATGCTACAAAGTACATGGTATGTCAGCAGTCTAATTTCTGTACACTTCACATGGGTTTTTATACCCTTCTCAGCACATACACAGTAACTGGTTACCAGACAAGGAATTTCAGTCAAGGCTATAAATTCACATACTGGAGCCTTAGATGGTCAGAGGTCAGTCACAAGATAAGCTTGTGCCTCGACCAAGGTAACATCTGTGCATTCCTCTTTGGTCAGCAAATTCTTTACAAGAAAAACAGCTTATTTTAACTTGCTTCTTTGCTTGCAATGCAATTTCACATTTTAACCCTTACTATACATGATACAAAGATGTTGAACACAAAGATTCTTACTACACTTAAACAAGTAAACCTACACACAGAAAAACACAACAAGCTTCTAAATTATGAATAAATCTATTATCTAATATTTAATATCCAAAACTATAAACGTATTGGTACTATCTCTAAATACAAATATGAAAGGTAGGGAAAGGGTGGAACTGGAAGAAAACAGACATCAGAATGTAGGTTACAATGTAGAAATATTTTAAAATAGTGGAATTATTGTTGAAAATGAGCAGAGGAACAGCTAATTCCTGTGTTTAACAGCAGGATAGATTTTACAGAATTGCCATTTACCTTTTTTCATTGACTAAGAGCGGAAGAAAAGTGATGCTATGCACATTGCAAAGGGCCAAAAAAAGCAAAAAAAGAAATGCTGCCTGGTGTTTGAAGTTTACTCCTGTACTGTTACTTTAACTTCCCCTGCTAGCTGACCTCACTCACTGCACCACTGACATAATGGTCAGGTCCATCCCATATGGAAAACCTCATACATCATTCCTGTACATAAAAGGGGCCCATCAACTGATTTTAATAACTATCAACCTATTGCAATATTGTCACCACTATCAAAAATTCTAGAAAGAGTAATTCATAAGCAGTTCACTGAATACTTCCTTAATAATAAATTACTAATACCCAACATGGTTTCAGACCATTCCATTGCACAACAACCGCACTAATGTTATTTACTAATATGGTCAACTATCACAGGAGCAACAATAAATATGTTTCTTCTATCTTCCAGGACCTGTCAAAAGCCTCTGGTCTCCCATACTAACCTACTAAACA
Organism: Protopterus annectens; assembly: GCF_019279795.1. Lineage (NCBI taxonomy): Eukaryota > Metazoa > Chordata > Ceratodontiformes > Protopteridae > Protopterus > Protopterus annectens. The sequence goes on along the minus strand of NC_056728.1, from coordinate 622,505,364 downwards.
CTCTCGCTGATCTATATTTCTGCAACCCCATCCTAGCTTGGTTCAAAGATTACCTCACAGGACATCAACAAGCAGTCTCATGGCAACAAACCTTATCTCCCCTATTACCAGTAGTCCTTGGAGTGCCCCAAAGCTCTGTCTTAGGCCCACTTCTAGTCAGTATATTTACTAATAACCTCCATCTTGCAACCACAAATGCTTCATTCATCCAATATGCAGATGACTCAACTGTGATTTGTTCTGCTCCCTCCTTACCAGCCTTTCATTAAGTTGAGTCCTGGCTCACAAATGCTCATCTAATCTTAAACCCTAAAAAAAAAAAAAACTATTGGTCTTCTCACCTAACAAAACTCCTCCCCCTCTAACACTTTCTACATTACCTCACATAACAATACCATCATAACCCCCCTCACTGCACACTAAACTACTGAGAGTTGAAATAGACCATAAACTTAAATTTGACATTCATATTTCCCAGCCAGCTAAAAAGGTACACAAAAATCTTGGTACCCTATACAGGAACAAACACAATTTCACCAAAAATACCAAAATAGTATGCAGCTCCCATTCTCACTACACTTAAGAAATCTGAAATACAATAACTTGAAATCTGTTACAATAAAATAGCTAGATATGCCACAAATTTACCAGCTAGATCACACCATTGCCTTGCACTCAATCAACTCAACTTCTTAGAACTCCCCCAACTCCTACAACATACACAATTCACAATGGCCCATAAAATTGTCTCAAATCCTGAAAAAATACCTGCCCTACAAACGTTTCTTCAACCCTATGCTACTAGCAGACCTCTCAGATCACCAACAAAAGCACATAAAAACCTATATATACAAAAATCAAGCAGGAGACTCCCTCTTTGCAAACAACATAGGTAAGATCTGGAGTGACCTGCCAGCGAACCTTACCTCCTTAACATCCCTAGTGCTATTTAAGCCAAACTTAAAGAAACACCTCCTTAGCAAGTGGCTCTGCCCTTGCTCTACTCCCGGCTGATAGCTACCTACTCACTTTCCACTGTCACATCTCCAATTCTTCTCCATTCTTTTCACAATCTTACCAACAGACCTTTTCTACCTCAAACCACCCACTTTACAACCCCTGTCCACCTGATATACCAACAAAATACTTTTAAGAAAAAAGTATATCTATAACTCTTGCCTGTTCAATATTGATGCCTGGATTCAAAATGAAACAAACTATGCAATTTTTGCTATTACTATAATGTAAAACATCTTTCTGAGAATTTATTTTTCCTAAATGTATGTATAAAATTCCACAAGTGTCCTACTGTTTGTATAACATTAGATTGTATATCACATTGCATCATACTGATACTTATCCTCTTTGACTTGTACTGCTTAGATCTAGATTTTAGGTTCAAACTATTCCTACGAGGCATTTTTTTAACTTGTATTGTTACATTTATGTTACATAGGTTCATAGGTAGGTACTAGGCTATTGGCTCTAGGGCTTATATAAGCCTAGCCAAAAAGGTACCCTGGCTTTCACCACTCAAGAAAATTATTTACCAGTGCCCCTGTCAAGCAGAGCCACAGAAGCAATCCCCAGGGTGAATTTCCTATTTCCCATCCAATCATCAAGAAGAGTGCTAATGAGGAGCTTTGTTTGATATAGATAGGTAGTTTGTTCCAGAGTATGGGAAGTCTCAGGAATCTATCCCTCCAGCATGTTCTGTTTATTGTGGTGACAAGGTTTAGGTCCCTGGAGCGTGTAGCTCAGAGGGACTGGGATTTCTTTAAGTGGAGCATGTCCAACAGCTCTAGGTTTGACATAGCCTTACTATATGCAGCTCCCATTTTCACTACACTTAAGAAATCTGAAATACAATAACTTGAAATCTGTTACAATAAAATAGCTAGATATGCCACAAATTTACCAGCTAGATCACACCATTGCCTTGCACTCAATCAACTCAACTGGTTAGAACTCCCCCAACTCCTGCAACATACACAATTCACAATGGCCCATAAAATTGTCTCAAATCCTGAAAAAATACCTGCCCTACAAACACTTCTTCAACCCTATGCTACTAGCAGACCTCTCAGATCACCAACAAAAAGCACATAAAAACCTATATATACAAAACTCAAGCAGGAGACTCCCTCTTTGCAAACGACATAGGTAAGATCTGGAGTGACGTCCCAGCGAACCTTACCTCCTTAACATCCCTAGCACTATTTAAGCCAAACTTAAAGAAACGCCTCCTTAGCAAGTGGCTCTGCCCTTGCTCTACTCCTGGCTGATAGCTACCTACTCACTCTCCACTGTCACATCTCCAATTCTTCTCCATTCTTTTCACAATCTTACCAACAGACCTTTTCTACCTCAAACCACCCACTTTACAACCCTGTCCACCTGATATACCAACAAAATACTTTTAAGAAGAAAGTATATCTTTAACTCTTGCCTGTTCAATATTGATGCCTAGATTCAAAATGAAACAAACTATGTAATTTTTGCTATTACTATAATGTAAAACATCTTTCTGAGAATTTATTTTTCCTAAATGTATGTATAAAATTCCACAAGTGTCCTACTGTTTGTATAACATTAGATTGTATATCACATTGCATCATACTGATACTTATCCTCTTTGACTTGTACTGCTTAGATCTAGATTTTAGGTTCAAACTATTCCTACGAGGCATTTTTTTAACTTGTATTGTTACATTTATGTTACATAGGTGCATAGGTAGGTACTAGGCTATTGGCCCTAGGGCTTATATAAGCCTAGCCAAAAAGGTACCCTGGCTTTCACCAATCAAGAAAATTATTTACCAGTGCCCCTGTCAAGCAGAGCCACAGAAGCAATCCCCAGGGTGAATTTCCTATTTCCCATCCAATCATCAAGATTTTTCTTGAAGAGTGCTAATGAGGAGCTTTATTTGATATAGATAGGTAGTTTGTTCCAGAGTATGGGAAGTCTCAGGAATCTATCCCTCCAGCATGTTCTATTTATTGTGGTGACAAGGTTTAGGTCCCTGGAGCGTGTAGCTCAGAGGGACTGGGATTTCTTTAAGTGGAGCATGTCCAACAGCTCTAGGTTTGACATAGCTTTGTATGTTAGGCAGAGATTGCCTCTGAGTAGGTGATATGCGACAGAGTAAAGCTGGAGTTTTTTTAGACAGTCTGCGTAGGGCATCTGTTTGAGGCTGGTAATCCTCTTTGTGAGGTATTTCTGCAGCCTTTCCAGTTGTTGTAGATGTCTTGTGAGGTACATACCAAAAGGGGCGTTGTACTCTATAATGGGTCTAATGAGTAGAGGGGGAACAATGACCTCTTTTTTCCTGGACGAGAAACCTTTGTGATGAGGTGTGCCACATAGAAGGATTTCCTGACTATTGTGGCGATGTGATTATCAAAGGAGAGATTACTGTCCACCTGTGTCCCAAGGTCTCTTATCACACTTTTGGTGTTAAGTAGACTACCGCTTATGTGGTAGTTCATGGGTACAGAGTTTTTACCACAAGGGATGACAATGCACTTTTTGGCATTGAGCTAGAGGCCATGGCTTTAACACCAGGCATCTGTCTCAGTGAGGCCCTTTTGTAGGATGTCCAAATTGTTAGGAGTTTCGATTATGGCTCCTAGTTTGCAGTCATCTGTGAACTTCATTAGCCAAAGACTTTCTGTGTTAGCCTATACTTCAGGGAAGTAGATACCAAACAGGAGAGGACCCAGGACTGAACCCTGTGGTACTCCACTTGTCACTGGTCTGAAGTCAGATTTGGAGTCTGCTACTTTTACAGTGTGGGTTCTGTCAGTGAGCCAGTTGACAACCCATCTTGTGACATAGAGCTTTATGCCTAGTATAGTGAGTTGATCTATAATTCCGGAGTGAGGGATGGTGTTGAAAGCCTTGGCAAGATCTAGATAGGCTATGTGAACCACCTTACTCTCATCTACAGCTTTGGTGACCGCTTCAAAGAAGTCTATCAGGTTTAGGAGACATGATCTGCATTTTACAAACCCAAACTGGGTAGGGTCCAGAGTTTGGTGATTACCAATGTTTTTGTTTCTAAGTTCCATGATGATATGTTCCATGGCTTTGCAGACCAGGCTCGTCAGGCTAATGGGGCGGCAGTTCCCAGGGTCTGTGGTGGATCCCCCTTTATAGAGTGGAATAATCGTTGCTGTGCACCATTCACTGGGTACAAAGCCTGAGATGAGGCTATGACTGAATTTGGTACTCAGGTGGGGTCCAGTTCATTCTGTAGTTCATGTAGAATGCAGCCTGGGATTTTGTCAGGTTCCCATGGATGCTGTGCTCTTGGCTTTGGAGAGTGTGGTTTTTACCTGTGCAGCCATGATTACAGAAACTTTGCATTCTTCCAGTATAGAGATGGGCCCTTTAGGGGGTGAGAGGGGGGGTAAAGTTAGCACTGAAGCTATCTGCCAGGATGCTGACAATATCAGTTGGTTCTGTATATTTAATGTCATTGTGCTGTAACTCAGAGCAGATCTGAGTGTTGCCATTGAGATTCCTGACATAGCTATAGAATGCTTTGTGGTTGTCTTTAGAAACAGTGGTGATTTTGTTTTTGTAACTAGCTTTGGAAGATTTTATGAGGGATCTCAGCTTCTTACGCAGGTTGACCAGGGAGTTCCTCCAATCATGGGATTTTACTCTTTTTTGCAGCAGTTTCTTTCTTCTGTTGTAGAGTTTGTTTATGGCAGGGGACCACCAGATTGGCTTCCTTTTTTAGGAGGATAGCATCTTGGTTCTGTTAGGGATAGCACGATCCATGCACTCAGGTAAGTGCCTATAAAGTGCATTTGTGTAAGATTCAGCAGTCGTACCTCTATTGTCCATCTGCATGGGTGTCTTGAAGTTTTCCACTTCTGTCTTAAGAAGTGTGAAGTTGGCTTTGGAGAAATTTTTTACAGTGGTTTCCATAATGGCAGGTGGGGGTGGGATGTGGATGTCTAGGGTGATTAGCTTGTATTCAGATATGACCAACGAGAAATTGACCTCTGGTGTGGAACACTAGTCACTCATGTTGGCAATGACCAGGTCTAAGATATTGCTTCCCCAGGTGGGGGTGTGGATAAGTTGACCCAATGCATTGGAATTTATGAATTCCACAAAACATTGAGCAAAAGAGTTGGTATATGAGTTTTCCTAGTTAATGGTGGGGTACTTGAAATCGCCCAATATTAGGGTGTTAGGTTGTACCCTAATATTTTCCAGTGTATCAAGAAATGATGAGTGGGAATCCTGGAGCATGGTGGGGAATCTGTAGCAAGCTACAGTTTGGATTGTGGTCTTACCCAGAGTTAGTTGCACTTGGATAATCTCAGATGCATTATGCTGAGCAACTAGCCTGGAGGTGTGGATATCCTTAATGAATATGGACACGCCTCTGCCTTTATTGTTTCGGTCCAGGTTAGGTGGCTGAAAGGTGTGGTATGAATTATAGCCTGGTAATGCAGGGGTACTCTCGGGCGCCTTGAACCAGGTCTCTGTCACTGCACAGATGTCGATGTTCTCCAATTTAAGGAGTGCCTCGAGTGAGTGCATTTTGAGGTTTAGACTTCTAGCATTGAGTCGCATTACCCTCAGATTTTGCTTGCTTGTACCTGTTACGGTGAAGAATTTCTCAATCCCAAGGGCGACAGGTGCAGGCCATCTCTGGCAAAGCATCGTGGTCTGTCTATCATGTCATCGCAGGCAGACAGATACGGGATCCCTTTAGAATTACGCCAGAGGCTTAGCCAATTGTTGAAGTCAATCATTTTGTCCTTGTACTGTGGTATAATTCTGGGTGATGGCAAGATGCTACTCAGTGCTAGGGTCATACCTGCCTGGGCTACAAGATTGGAGAGCTTCTCCATGTCTCTTTTCATGTAGTCCAGGGAGGTACATCTCAGGTCATTCACATCAACAAGGACAATGACAGAGTCATATTTGTACTTGTTGTGGAGTGACCTGAGTGCGTGCATTATGTGGTGGATCCTGGTACCCGACCGGCAGCTGTCAGTAATTTTCTCCTTGTTTAGCCTGGTGAGTGGAACATCAGTGTGCCTGACTATAAAGTCACCTATGACTAGAGTGTTGGGTACGTTATTATGCCTTATGGGCTGTGGTTGAGTGTCACACTGAGTTTGTGGGCTATGTGTCATTTGGGTTGTGTTAAGGGGGTGGAGGTTGCTTGTGTTTCTGTTTTGGAGGTCTCTGTTGCATGGCCAGATTTTTATTGAGAGCCTCCTTGAATATAGGTGTGTGTTTTGTGTTCTGTGTGTGTTTTTTGGTGGTGTAGGTTTTGAGGGACTATGTGATGAGTGTGGTGTGGTGCAAGTGTTTACCCTCTACTCTTAACTGTCTAGTCCAGTCTTGGGTGAGGAGAGCTTTGCATCCAGTTTGGCTATATAAGTGCATCTCACAGGTTGTATTGTTGGGTGGTAGGAGGAGAGGATTGTCTGTGTACATGAGGCAATTGCTGCATTGCCCCAAGATGCCCAGATTCATCAGGTAGACAGGAGAAAACACTGGGAGCTGACCCATAGACATGCCTGGATAGGTGCTTATTTATTAAGTACTAAAAACTGTTTTCCTCTATACAAGTGAGGAAAGTTGAGTGCTATAGTAATTTGTAGCTTATGTAGTGCTTACAATGAGTTCTGAACAAGTGCTGAGCTCAAAGAAACAGATTTGAGTGCTAAATATGTAATGTATATCACTATTCTAACTGGAGCTTTTCTCCCTGGGCCTCCACTGAAAAAGGACGTGTAAAATAAAAAATAAAAATATAATCATGTTTATCCTTGTATGTTGTTGATGTTGTAGGGTATGACAGCACTGTGTGAGGTCAGCAAGCAAGAAGGAAGTAAGAATAAATGGGAAAATAAATCATAACATATTGCAGGCAGGAATTCATGGCACCCTCTTCTTTTGAGCATCAAAGTGGCACTTTCCCCCACATCTGGGACAGTTGAGGCATGCATCCACTGCTTGATAGGACAGGTTCCCAACTCTCTGTGACCCAGAACTAGATAAGCAAGTAATGAAAAATGTATGAATAAAGAACTCATTCTAACACAACTACCTCAGATGATTTCTACAATTAGAAAGACAGTACAGTTGTGTTACACTTATCATAATTGTAGATATCTGAGTCAATCATTGGTGCAGTACTGATCCTTTGGTCTTCCTGCCATACAGAAGACTGTGACCAGCCTGATTCTCAGAGCCTTTACCTCATCCCAAGCCAACAGATGTCCAAGAACTGACATATGGACATTAAGGTATAAGATTGGCTTCCATTGGCTCCACCTTCTGATCGCTCTACGCTGTGATAGTTAGATCCCTGAATACAACACAGTTGTCTAAATCTGAAATAGAAAGAGAATGGACTAACAATAGACTAGAAGTAGAGAGGGGAAAATGACAGATTGATCTGTAAGTGTTTTGGACCTTCCTGACTGGTATGGTCTATTCAAGGCATCTACCAGGAAAAGGCTACAACAAGCCTACAGATCCTTGCATCATCTGGGACAAGACTGTCTGTTGCGTGCTCCTCATCTTGTGATTGGTGCTACTGTTTTAATTCTGGTCAGAGAATAACAAAAGAGCACCATATCCCAGTAGCATTAATCTGTGGTGAAACCAGCACTAGTAGTAGCCAAGCAGTAGCCATTCAGGCAAACCACTTCTTTTCATCACTCTTGACAAAACTAATTCTTTCTTTTCAGAAAGTACTACTTGATTTGCTGCTGTTCAGCCTAACTTCAGAATATCTTCCTAAGTAATCCATCCATAAATCATCACAGTCTATTTATGAGTTTCCCCTTCAAGTATGATGCAGACACCTTGAGTTGACATTTTCCTTGTAAAAGCACCCCTGAAATTTCATCAGTACCCTAGCTGTATTACAGTGCAACTAGTTTGCAGTGACAAGCACTGCCCCCAGAGTTGCAAACCAGATACTCCTGACATTACTTTATACTCTTAATCCAACCATCTAGTCAATAAAAAATGGTCTGTTGCCATGGATACGTACTTTCCCACTATCTCCATTACCAGCTTGGTGGAGATGGTTATCCTGAGGCAATGCAGAAACTGCCTCATGTTAGCTAACAACCAGTTAATTCAAACTGATAAGGTATGTGAGAGATGTATTTATACGTCACTGGTGGCAAAGCTCTCACATAAAAGCACTCCTAATGTCAAGCAGGGTGTCAGTAGTACACATGCTGCACCCATCACACACACAATTCAAAGCAGACACACAAACCTACATATGCTGAGGCACTTACATGTAACCTTCCTAAACCACAAAGACCTCCTAGATTAAGTTCACATAACAAATACTCTCAGCAGCCCCGCATGCACTTTTCCAAAACACCACCCGTATCAAAACATACAGCCACATCTCATGCAGCCTCTATTTCAGTCCATAAGGCAAGCCACCATACAATCCAACATTCTGGTCACTGGAGACTCCATTGTGTGACACAATGATGTCCATCTCACCAGGATGAGTAAGGAGAAAGTCACGGTCAGCTGCTTATCAGGGGCCAGGATCCACCACATTATTCACTCGCTCAGGTCACTGGACCACTAGTACCAGTGTGACTCATAGTCCATGTGGGTGTAAATGATCTTAAATGTTCCTCCCTAGAGTATATGAAGAGAGGCATCAGGAAGCTCTCAGAATGTGTGTCCAATGCTTGTATGAACCCAGCATTGAGCAGCATTTTACCTTCTCCAAGGATGATGTTACAATATGAACAGAAGATGACTAATAATTGGCTTAGTTTCTGGTGTCATTCTAAGAGGGTGCAATGTTTGTCAGCATGGAAAGAGATGGTCAACAGACCATGCTGCAGTGCCAGGAATGGTCTGCACCACTCCCCTCTCGGCTTTTGAATATTAGCTAAAACATTGTCCTCCCTCAGGATGCCATCCTGAAAGTACTTCTGACATAGCAAACCAAACCCAAGAAAATGCAAAGGTGTATGAGTCTGTACAAAAACCTCCACTCCCCACAAGCTCTCCTCACCCTAGAGAATGCGGATGTCTCTGTAGTCACTGAGACATGGTTTAAAGCTGTGGACAGCACACTGGTACTGCAAGGCTATAAATGCTCCCCACACATTCAGACCATCTACTACACAGCTAGAGTACAAAGGTGGAGATTTTTCAAGTTTACATCAGAAATAAATATACCTTAAGGCTGGTCAAACAGGAAAATGCACTGGTGCTTCTCTATGTTCAAATCATCACAGATAAAAATTCCAGACCACTTTCTTGCAAGCTATAGGTCCATCTCTATGACCCAGGCAATCCATAACATTTCTTATTGGAAACACTCATCTTCCAACCCAATACCATAGCCATGGGCAACTTCAATTATCCCTCTATTAACTGGGAATCATATACAGCATCAAACATACAAGCATAGAGATTCCTGGATTTTGTAAACACAAACTCCCTGGACCAGACTCTCAATACAACGACCAAGGGTGCAAACATGCTGGATCTGGTCCTCACTAAAACGGGAGACTGTTGCACACCCCCTACTGTACTGTCTTCTCTGGTAAGATCAGACCACAAAATTGTCACCTTTAAAGTAAAAATAAAACCTAGAACCCCAGTTAACCATGGAATCTTCAGGAACTACTCTGACAACTTTGTACTATTAAGTTATAAATTGGTAAAATTTCAAGCCCACGTCAACTCAGAGAACACTGCTGCCTATGCAAAACTGTTCAAGGAAACCCTATAAAAGCATGTTAATAGCTGTATAGAGGCAGCTGTACCCACCAGGAAAGAAGTACAGAAGGAACTCAAAAAATAGCCACTTGGTGAAATTTCAACATCAATAAGCTGCATAACAGAAGGAAGAAAATCATGGCAAAAAATTAGAAGGTATAGCACCCAGCAAGATAAAAGCACTCTCATCAAACTACACAAAGAGCTCAATGGAAAACAGTCTACCAAACTCATATTTGAGGTCAATTTGGCTACCGGTCCAAGGACAACTGCAAGGAACTCTAGCTATATCCACAACCTCAAGGTCAATACACAATTGTGTGCAGAGCTAATTGCTAATGGAGCAACTTATACTGAGCCAGATCATCTAGCAAACCTACTGGCCACCAAATTCAGCTCCAGCTTTACCCATTTCTCCCCCTCAACCTTTACCCCCAGGAAATACCATCAAATATAGCTCCCCCTATTATCACTAGGGAACAGGTCCTTTATGCTCCAAGGCCATAGGATACTAACAGCATGAAACATGACCTATCAGAAACTCTGGAACTGCTCTTTAATTGTACCCTCCAAACAGGCTTCATATCTCACAAATGGAGAACAGCGACAGTAATCCCTCTGCACAAAGGTGGACCATCTACAGACTCTGGAAACTACAGACCCATATGTCTCACTAGTTTTACATGCAAAGTGAAGGAAAGAGTTATCATGGAAATAATTAATAATGAAAGAGGAAACCTCCAGACACTGGACCCAACCCAACTTGGTTTTGTCAAGGGCAGGTCATGTATACTCAACCTGGTGGACTTTGAGAAGGTCATCACAGCAAAGGATGAGGGCAAAACAGTTCACACTGCTTACTTTGACCTGGCCAAGGCATATGACACAATCCCCAACTCAGACATTGTTGACAAACTCAAGAGTTCAGGTATAAACTCTTATATCACCCATAGATAGTCAGCTGGCTCACAGACAGGACTTAGAAAGTAAGAATTGGTGGTTTCACCTCTACAAAGAGGCCAGTCGCAGGCAGAGTGCCTCAGGAATCAGTCCTGGGACCACTCCTTTTTGGCATTTACTTCTCTGAAATAAAGTCCAACATCAGTGGCCACTGGCTGACTAAATTTACAGATGATTGCAAATTAGGAGCATTCATAGAATCCCCCTCTACCACATGTTCTCCAGGAAGGGCTGACACAGACAAATAACTGGCATCAAAGCCATGCACTAAAACTAAATGCCAAGAAATGCATAATAGTATCATTCAAGAAATCATCCACCCCTGGTAACTATCATACTGACAGGAAATTCACCCCAGGGATCACGTCAGTCGCCCTGCTAGACAGGGGTCCAGGAAAGTAAATAATGTGGGAAGAAATAGCCAGGGAATTGTTATGGCTAGGCTTGTATAGGCCCTAGGGCTGATAGCCTAGTACCAACCTATGAACCTATGAACACACCTCTAAGAGTTGACTCAGTAGTCAAGGACATGGGGAAACACACAGACAGTAATCTAGCCTTTGACAATCATATGTCTACATAGGTAGAGCATCTAGGTCCAAGGAAGTCATTGCTCCACTGTACTCTGCATTCATCAGACCTATGACTGAATATAATGCCCACTTTGGTATGTAACCTAAGCAGGCACATCCAACAACTGGAATGTCCAGAGATTCCTCACTAAAGAATACAGGGCATAAGTAACAACTCTACGCAGATGACCTCAAGGCCCTATCCCTGTATTCTGTCTGCTACAGGCTACTGTGCAGAGATCTGACAGTCATACAAGGCATTGTCAGACCTCATCCTGATGGATCTCCTGCATATCTGTAAAACAAACAACACCAGACTTACCTGTTCTAAACACTTAAATATTGCCTATAATATAATAATACCTGCTGGTGAGACAGGTATGTATCCCAGAGACTACCCCTTCTCTGGAACAGGCTCCTTATCCTTGTGAAGCAGAGGTCCTCCCTAACCCAATTCAAGTGTAACTTAGACAACTGGATGGGGAACAAAAAATGAATCTGTGGTTTAGCACCTATGTCTCTAATAGACACAGACAGCCTGTAAATGGTTCATCTCTGAGCCACTGCTTGTGTTTCATCTCCTAAACCCCTGCTTACACTTATCAAGGCTATGAGAACTTGTCAAAGATCTGGGATGCATGGCTAGGATTAACAAGGTTGTTGTGGTCATTAACCTAGTAAACACCAATGAACCTATGTTCATCATTGTCAATGTTGCAGTACTGATTCTTGGGAGAGTTCCCAAAGCTACAGGTTAGGATACTGACTGTATGGTGGCCCCTAAGACAACAGGTTCTGCAGGATAAAAGTGCAAATACCTGCTCTAGTCCTGGATGCAGTGCCTAAATGGTAATGTTGGGTAAAGGTGCAGACAGATGACCAGGTAGCAACCTCCAAGATGGCCCAAGAAGGAACACCTTTTAGGAAGGGAGTGGTGGCCTCCCTGTGCCTTGTGGGGTGTGCCCTGACAGAAGCCGGTAATGGTTTTCCATGATGAGCATAGCAAAAGGTAATACAATTAGCTATACATTTTGCAATAGTCCATTTGGAGACAGGTCTACATTTTCCCTTCTGCAAAGGCCACTAACAATTCTGCTCTATTTGGAAACAGTGTTCTGATAAGTTAATACATGATCTGTCAGTGTACATCCAGGAATGTAAAATTTATTCAGCATTATTTTGTGATTAGGAAATAACCCTGACAGGTGTACGGCTTGATTTAAGGATAATTCTGATACCACCTTGGCCATGAAAAGGGTTAGTTCTCAAAGTAATTCTAGCCTGTGAAAAACAATGAAGGGTTCTTTGCACATAAGGGCTTGTAGTTCTGAGACCCACCTTACTATCAGTAGGGTGGTCTTCCAGGAGAGCATCTTTAAAGGAGCAGAAGCTGCTGGCTGAATTGGGCACAGGGTAGGTTTTACCAAAACAAAGCTCCAATTCCAAGATGGAACAGGATTTCTCCTGTGTGGTCATAGGTTTATACCCCTTTTAAGAACCATTTCAAGTGAGTGAGAGTGAGAATAAATGGGGGAGCAGGGAAAGCATGCAGAGATAGCAGAAGCATGCACCTTAATATTAAAATAAAAAATGCCCTGGTCAAATAATCCTGAAAGGTATTCCAACATTAGATTCAAGCCAGTATGAGGTGGCATCATACCTTTGAACTGGTACCAAATAAAAAAAAAAAAAAACTTTTCCACTTGGATAGTATGATTTTCTGGAAATAGTTTTTCTTGCCTATCTCAAGATAGAGAGCACTTCAGTAGAGTAGTTTGCATTGCTTGGAGTTACAATCCAATCCTCCATGTTGTTAGTTTATGTGTATTTAGGTGTGATGAATGACACATCCCTTTAGCTGTGTGAGTAGATCAATAGGGAAAGAGTAATGATAACCCCCTCACTGAGGGTGAACAGGAGGAAGAACAAGTGCTGCCTTCGCCAGATGTAGGCTATGAGCATCATGCGCTGCCTGTCTGACCTCACTTTTAGAAGTACCCTGGGGGCAAGGGTAATGATGGAAAGGAATGCAGAGAGGTTTGTCCTTTTGAAGAAGGCTTCAAATAGACAGACCTCTTTCTGCACTCCATTTGAAGCAGACAGTTTCTATCCTCCATGTCCCTGCCTGATGGGTTCTGCAGTAGAACCTTTGTATCAGTCTTTTCTGATGACAGGCAAAGAGCTCTATACTGGGGTACCCCCCCCTCCACAGGAGGGTGAAGTCCAGGAAAATCTCCCTCTTCAGCATCCACTTGTTGGGCAGAACATTCTTGCTCAGTCTGCTATGGTGTTGCTTTGGCCCAGAATGTAGGATGCTATTAACACCAGTTGTAATTCTCATGCCTATAGCCAAATTTTTATTACCAGACTGCATACAGAGTAGGAATGACTTCCACCTTATTTATGCTGACACAACTGTGGTGCTGTCTGTCCATATCTTCAGCATTCCTGGGTTTAGGTTGCTTTTAAAGGCTTTTGTAGCTAGAAAGACTATCAAGCACTTCTTTCAGGCCTTTTGTGCAGTTTCCTTTGGTCTGGGTTCCAGATACCCTGCACCTTCAGCTGTCCTTAAGTATGCTCTCTAAGCTATTCCTGAACTGTCAAAGCTGATGGTTTGGCTGTCTCTGGTAAACAAAAGTTTGGCCCTGGGTTCTGCACGATGGTGAATTTCCATTAAAGTAGTTTAGAGTAAAAGAGGCTACAGGCTTTCCAGTGGTTGTGCTTCTTGTTCCCAAGTGAGTTTTAGGAATCACTGTAGTTTTCTCATCTGCAGTTTTGCAAGAGGAATCATTAAAATACAGGGGGCTATGTACCCCAAGGCCCTAAGGGAATTCATTTGTAGAGACTGTCTGTCTTGGAACTAGGCTGTGTAGTTAGAGTGTCAGGAAAGAAACTCTGTCTTGCAGTAGGAAGGCCTTTTGTTGTACTGAACCTGTCAGTGTGCCCAGAAAGAAAATTTCTGCCAGTGGCTGAAGATGTGACTTGCAGAAGTTGAGAGTGAGCCATACCTTCTGGAAGCAGCCCATGGTGATTTGCAGTAGTGTTGGAAGTTCCAAGATGGATTTTTCCTGAATGAGGCAGTCATCCAGGTAATGCTAAATGTGAATCTCTAAAGTTCTGCAATAGACTATAACTGTAGCTAGTCATTTGGTAAAAACATTGGGAGCACTGTATAAGACAAATGTTAAAGCACAGAATTTAGAAATGTAATCCTGGCGGCATAAGACAAGGAGATTTATTGTGCCCCTTGTCTATACAACATGAAGGTAGGAGTGTTTCAGGTCTAGAGAGATCATAGGGACTCCCTGAAAAATCATGGGTAAAAGTTTTTGTATGCTTAACAATTTGAAATTTTGGAATGTGCAAAAGCTTAACTTTAACAATTCTGAAATTGGTCTCCATCTGCCTTCCTTTCTTGGAACTAGAAAGATCCTGGAGTAAAATCCTGTGCCCTCCTCTCATGCAGGGACTGGCTGAATGGGCCCCTGTTGCAGAAGTTCTAGTAAGATGGGGGGAAAAGTCCATCTTGCTCCTTTAGGGGCTTTGGTATCCCTAGGGAGTTTTTTCTCCTGGAACTGAATGAAATATCCTCTCTCTCTCTCTCTCTCTGATATTTAAGAGTCACTGGTACCCACTGAGGAGCTTCCACTGCTACAGGAAGGTAGAAAGTCTCCTTGCTAGAGGGAAGGAGGATGGTGAGGCATTGTGCATAGTCACAACTGCTTTCTGGGGGGAACAGGGTCCTTGGATACCTCACATCTACAGCACTGATCAGATTGCCACCTTCTATTGTCTTGGTCTCTTACCTTGGGAAGGTGTCTCCTTTTCTTGCCCTGGAGGCACTCGCCAAGATTTAGAGGGGTAATTCCTGTGATATCTGAGAGACAAAATTCTTATACAGTTTTGATTAGTTTCCTTTTGTCCAATTTCTCAAAAGTCTTCCTCCACAGTGGGACCAAAGATAAACTCTTTAACCAGTGGGGCATCCAGAAGTTCTGCCTTCACTTGGTCTGAAAGAGAATGAATCCACAGCCAGGCATGTCTATGAGTTAAAGAACTTGTAGCAGATGTCCTATATGATGTATCCAATGCATCATAGCCATATTTCAGTGAATTGCCTGGATACCTTGAGTGCAGATCTAGCTGTCTCCTGTATGTCCCTCTGTAGGCTCTTGTCTGCAGTGCCCTCTGCCATAGCAACAATTTGCTCTTGTAAGAATTCCAAGTACTTTAAAATGTAAAAATTGGCAGTTAAGAGCCGTATAGCCATGGTACTAGATGAGCAGGTCTTTTTTCCAATGCTAACAATCTGCTTTCTCTGTCATTAGGCAAAGGTTATCTGGCTGTATACTTAGTATTACCACACTGGCAGATTCAGTACCTCCCTGTGGGTTCCTGTAAAGGTGCTTGTGGGTGTCAATCACTCTATAAAAGCAATCTGGCTCTCTCTATGGACAGGTGGAAGGGAATCAAGGTGCAAACAGATGTCCTCAAAGACATCACCCAGCACTAAATGAACTGGAAGGATAGCTAGCAGTCTTGGATATGACAGACAGAAATTCTGGGTAATGGTTTTAGGTCTGAGAAACTTTTTTCCTCTCCAATTAAATGCCTCGTTCATCTTCAGTAAGGTATCCCCAAAGGATAAGTAGAAATTGTCTGCACGTACGGCAAATGCAGGGCCAAACCAAATCGGGAATGGGTGAACAAGCAGCCAGCAGCAAGGTGTAAAAAGCACAACAAATAAGTAAATAATTATTTATTAGATGGTCCCAAACTGGTTTCAGCAAACATGCCTTCCTCAGTGGGAAATATAGCACAAAATACATGACATCATGCCATTTTTATAAAGCAGTCCAACCAATGAACATTCAGCCTCACAGATTATGTCATCTCCACCAACACATACAAGTGCAAACACATTAGCCCCGAAAAATCTCACAACTAATATTCATTCAATACTGTATCTTTGTAGAATAAGACCTACAAAATATAACAAATTTCATAAATTAATAAATAAATTTCATAAATGATCATTGAGCCCCGGTGAAAAGAGACCCCCCCCAACTTGATAATCCAATATTTCTCTTTTCTATTTAAGATCAAATGTCAACCCTGCCTATTGCTTCTACTGCCATGAATTCTATCTATAATCATAAAATAAAATTGTGCAGTACACTGGATAGTGCAATGTCTGTATAGTGTATTGGTCAATCGCTTATTGCATATGTCACTCCAATGCTCTGACATATGAAGACGCAAGGGACGTGATGTCTGGCCTATATAAAAAGCCAAACAAGAACATGTTGCTAAATATATTACCTAGTCCGTTCCACAGTTCCCAGAGAATCTGGCATCAAAAACCTGCCTCATGTACTTACTAGTAAATTGCTTAGACTTGAATATATATTGACACAAAGAACAGTGGTCACAAGGAAAGGTGCCCAACAATTTGCCCCCAATGATGGTTATTTGATGATGAACTGCACTTCCTGTACTGGTACGTTCAAAATGAGAAAAGTGTGATCCCAATGTCTTTCCTCTCCTATATGAAAACCGACAATTGGGACCAAGAGTGTGATGCAATTCATCATTTGCCATTAATATGTTCCAATGTTTAGAAATTACCCTCCGAATCAAATTTATGTTGCGCCCATATGTAGTTACAAATCTAATATTATCGGACTCAACCCTCTGTGTTTAATCTTTATAATCCAATAGTTGCAACCTGTCCAAATTTGAGGCCCAATTACTAGCAGCAATAATGTCATGTTGTTTGTAACCCCTAACTCCCAATCTATTGATAAGGTCTTGTTGGGAGGTAGCATAATCCTCTGGTGTAGAACAAATTATTTTTATACATAAGAATTGGGACTTTGGGATGTTGTGGATGGTGTGGCTAGGATCCATACTTGTGGCAAAAAGCAAATTATTATACTGGGGATACTTGCGAAACACCTGAGTTCTGAGAGTGTTATCAGAATTTCTAATAACTGTCACATCAAGAAAATTAATTTGTTGATAATCTGAATTTAATGTGAACTCTATACCACATTTATTATCATTCAAATACGGAACAAATTCCATCAAATATTGCCTATCAGCCCATCACACCAACCGGCAATCATCCAAGTACTTCCTCCAAATATCCCACTCATTCATATAGATATTATGAGTGGGGTCATATATCATCTGTTCCTCAAGATAAGCCATGAACAGGTCCGCATAGATGGGTGCAAAAGATGCACCCATTGCAGTACCCTGGGTTTGCCAAAAACATCCCCCCTGGAAATAGAACACATTTTTACTGAGTACATGCTCTGCCATACATATTAATAATGTATTGAAACCTGCTGGATACAGATTTGCTCAATCCAACCAATAATGTAAGGCCTGGAGCCCAGCCCAGTGGGGAATGTTGGTGTATAAAGCTTTTACGTCCAGGATACAGAGAAGCCAATCTGGCTCTAATTGGGTATCCAATAATATTTTAAGAAATTGAGTCGTATCCTGTATTCTGACACGAATCAAATTCAGCAGTGGCTTCAAGTACTGGGTCAGAAATATGGAAAGAGGTTCAGTCAATGAACCATTACCGGAAATTATAGGTCTACCAGAGGGTTTAGTCAGGGATCTGTGGATCTTTGGTAATAGATATATCTGTTTCTGAGGATCCAAAACAGTCAAATTTGATTTTACTGAATCTAAAATAATCCCTTCTTCGACAGCCTTATTTAAGAAAGGAATCAATTTCCCTTTTAAAATTGGGTGTGGGGTCAATATGCATATAGTGTCAAGGGTCGGACAACTGTCCATTTCCATCCCCCAGATAATAATCCGTATTCGTAATGACTACCACCCCTCCTTAGCAGCTGGTAATATCACAATATTCATATTGTTCTTAAGTTCCTGTAAGGCTTGTCATTCCCCAAATGTAAGGTCATGACCAAGTGGAGTATATTGACCCAATCCAAAATGAATATCCTTGGGCACAGCCTGTTGGAATATGGATACATGCTTGTACATAGGAGGCGTGAACTCAGATTTTAAGAACTTGAAATCAGTCGATCTTTGAGAATCATCTCTAGAACCAAAAAACAGTCAGATTAAGTTTATGACAAAAATCATACACATCAGTAACCATACCGGTTTCATCCACAAAAAAGCCAGCAACATAATTAAGGCCTTTATTAAGAAGTTGCTTTTGTTCAGAGGTAATTTCAACATTGGAAATATTTAGAATATTATAATCAGCATTCACTACTGGGACATTATAGTCTGAAGTAAAACCCCTACTGTGTCTATTTTTGTGTTTTCTCCCACCCCACCTCCTGCCATGTCTAAAGGGTGGTCATTGGAGCTACGCTGTTTCTTTGGGTCAGGTGAGTCTCGTATGTTGGCAGTCTCTGTGTCAGTAGCTGATGACTCATCAGCAGATGTGCTACTATATGTATTCATAGTTTTCCTAAGGCTACACCTGGGTCTTTTTCTATTAGTCCTCAAGCTTTTTTGTAACATGTCATGTATTTTGATATCTCTACTACTATGAATGTGTATTAATATGATTTCTATTGTACTGTATGATTTTTTGAGTAAGTCGGGCAGTGCTATTTAGGCTTTGGAACCTGTAACTTTTGCTTACTGGATGACAGTGTTTAGATACATTTGTAAGCTCTATAATGGGATAATATTCAGTTCCAGTTAGATCTTATCCTTAGCTTTTACTCTGGTTGTATTAAAACAGTATGTAAAAACTTAGTACTTGGGACATACATTGGGAGAGTATAGTGGCTACACATGCATTGTTGGAGCACTTTGTATTTATTATTTTGAAATGGAGGTTTTCATTATGAATGTTTACTAATACTGATCTCTACTGTAATGTATGATTTTTCTTGTATATGTCTGTTGGTGATATCCAGATGTTAGGAGCTTTTAACTCTTGATGGCTGAGTGGGTGGTAATGTTTGGGCACATTTGAATGCTTTAAAGTGGGTTGTTATTGGGTAGATATCCCAGTTACATAGCACTTTTAGTTTTCATTGTGATTGCCTTAAATTAGTACGAAGAAATTTAGTTTGGATACATATTTGGTTAGTATGGTGGAGATGTGTGTATATATATATATATATATATATATATATATATATATATATATATATATATATATACATATATATATACATTGACTATTTGGTATCCAACAATAAGTAGCAATAAATAGGTGAACTGTTGAAAATCTTTTATGTTGGGATTTATGGACATCCATTCAAGTTTTTTTGTAACATGATGCTGCTAAAATTACGAATGTGTACTAATATCTACTGTTACTTAAATGCTTGATTTTTTTGTGAAGATGGTTGATAGTGCTAATAAGATGTTAGAGCCTATAGCTCTAGCTTAGTAGGTGCTATTTTTAGATACATTTGAAGGTTCCCTTGTGGAATATTATTGGGTGGAAATCCTGGTTACTTTAGTTGTCGGTTTTTGTGTCATATTAATATGCTATTTTTAGTCTTTTTGACATCTTGCATTATATGTCATTAACAATTGGGATAACTTTGGATGGTATTAGATTCAAAACAGGTCTATGTATTTCCAATATAATTTGAGCAAGTATAAAAGGGTGAACCCCTGCATGACCCCGGCTGGGACTAATAGCTTTATATACTTCATTGTGGACTTGCTGCTGCTGTATATTTTTGGTTAGTCATTGACAGTTATATCTCTATCTGGGGTCTATTTATTAACAAATGAGAGTCTGTTAAGGACCTTATATATTATAGGTTCATAGGTTCATACTAAGCTATCTGCCCTAGGGCATTTATAAGCCTAGCCAGAATATGTTTGGCTTTCGCCACCCATTTTAAATTTATTTTGCTATGCCCTTTTTCGAGGTTAGTATACTGTGCCTCTGTCTAACAGTGACACAGAAGTGATGCCCAGGGTAAACCTATGATCTCCCATCCACTCATCAAGATTCCTCTTGAAGAGAGTCAATGAGGGACTCTGCCTAATCTGGACTGGGATTTTATTCCAGAGTGAAGGGAGCCTCTGGGTTATGAATCTGTCCCTTCAGCATGTCCTATTTATTTCAGTGCTGAGGTTCAAGTCTCTCGAGCGCGTAGCTTGATGAGATTTGGATTTTCTGAGGTGCAGCATGTCCATTAATTCCGGGTTGGACATGGCTTTATACGTCAGGCACAGATCACCTCTGAACAGGTGGTATGCCACTGAGTACAGCTGGAGTTTCTTTAACCGGGCAGCATATGGCATCTGTTTGAGCCATTTGATCCTCTTGGTGAGGTACTTTTGGGGTCTTTCCAGTTGCTGCAGGTGTCTGGTAAGGTACATCCCAAAAGGAGCATTGTACTCAATTATGGGCCTGATGAAGGATGAGTAAAGAGGCACGATGACCTCCCCTGATCTAGATGTGAATCCCTTCATGATTAGGTGGGCTATATAAAATGTTTTTCTAACCACTTTGGCCACGTGGTTGTCAAATGAGAGATTGCTATCAACTTGGGTCCCCCGGTCCCTAATTACTACTTCTGTACTTAATGGATTACCACCTATGTGGTAATTTGTGGGCACTTTGTTTTTGCCAAAGGGGATGACTATACACTTTTTGGCATTTAGCTTGAGGCCATGGCTCTGGCACCAGCTGTCTGTTTCTATGAGGCCCCTTTGGAGGATGCTTGTGTCAGCTGGAGAGTTGATTATGGCGCCCAGTTTGCAGTCATCTGCGAACTTGGTCAGCCACAGTCATTCCATGTTGGCCTGTACCTCCGAGAAATATATACTGAACAAGAGAGGTCCCAGGACTGAGCCTTGTGGGACACCACTTGTAACTGGTTTGGAGTCTGACATGCCTCCAGCAATTCTAACCATGTGGGTTCTGTCCTTGAACCAGTTTGCAATCCATCTAGTGGCATAGGGGGTTATATTTAAGCTGGTGAGCTTATCTATAATGCCCGAGTGGGGTATTGTATCAAAGGCTTTTGCGAGGTCCAGGTAGGCTGTGTGGACCACCTTCCCCTCGTCAATGGCCTTGGTGACTGTTTCAAAGAAATCAACCAGGTTTAAGAGGCAGGATCTGCCCTTAACAAAGCCGAACTGGGTAGGATCCAGTGTCTGTAGGTCCCCAATATCTTTAATTTTTGAGGTCCATGATGATCCTTTCCATAGCTTTGCAGACCAAGCTAGTCAGGCTTATGGGGCGATAGTTTCCAGGATCCGTTGAGGCACCACCTTAATGGAGAGGGACCACTGTTGCTCTACGCCACTCTTTGGGCACATATCCTGTAGTAAGGCTGAGATTTAACAGTAGTTTTATGTTTGGGTTTAGCTCTTCTTGGAGTTCATGTAGGATGCAGCCCGGGACACCGTCTGGTCCCATTGATGCTGTGTTTTTTGCTTTGGAGAGGGCTGCTCTTACCTGAGCATCTGAGATGTCAAGGGGGCAGCACTCTGCTGGGATAGATATTTGCCCTTTGGTGGGAGAAGTTTGCTGAACCTGTCAGCTAGGATGTTGGCAATGTCTGTGGGTTCAGTGTATTTTTTGTCATTTTGGACTAATTCTGAGCATATCTGGGAATTACCACCCAGGTTCCTAACATAACTAAAGAAAGCCTTGTGATTATCCTTAGTGTCCTGTGCAATTTTTCTCTCGAAGCTGGCCTTAGACAATTTTATGAGTGCCCATAGTTTTTTGCTAATACTGATCAGTGGTGCCTTCCCTTTTTGGGATTTTGCTCTATCATTTAGTAGCTTCCTCCTTCTATTGTATAGTTTGTTTATGGCTGGGGTCCACCAGACAGGACGTCTGCCTTTGGAGGATTGGGTCTTGGTTTTATTTGGGATCGCATGATCCATGCATTCCTGAAGGTGTTCATAGAATGCGTTTATAAAGGATTCTGCGGTCTGGGCCATACTTTCCACAGGCCCGGGGGCTTTGAAGCATTCCACCACGGTTTTGAGGAGTGTGAAATTTGCTTTAGAGAAGTTTTTCACTGTGGTTTTCTGGGCAGGGGGTGGGGGTCAGGATGTGAATATCCAGTGAGATTAGTTTATGGTCTGATCTTACCAGTGAGGGATACACTTCTGGTCTGGAGCATAGAGTCCCCATGTTGGTGATGATCAGGTCCAGTATGTTTTCCCCTCTTGTGGGAGTGGTAACAAGTTGTTCCATAGCATTTGAGTTTATAAATTCTAGGAACCTTTGGGCTAGGGTGTTGGAGCTAGAGTAATGCTCCCAGTCTATGTTTGGGTAGTTGAAGTCGCCCAATATAATGGTGTTTGGAGAGACCTTCATATTTTCCAGTGTTCTCAGAAAGGCCGAGTGGGGTTCCTGGGTTTGGGAGGGTGGTCTGTAGCAGGCTATAAACTGGAAGGCAGTTTTACCCACTGTTAGTTGCACATGGATAGTCTCTGATGCTTCGTGCTTTGCCACCAACCTGGAGGTGTGGGTATCTTTGATGAATATCGATACTACCCCTCCTTTTGTGGTTCGGTCCAAGTTTTGGGGCCGAAAAGCATGGTATGAGGTATAACCTGGTGGTGCTGGGGTGCTCTCGGGAGCCCTGAACCAGGTTTCTGTTACTGCACAGATATTGATGTTCTCCATGCTAAGTAGAGTTTCGAGTGCGTGCATCTTGAGGTTTAGACTTCTGGTGTTGAGTAGCATTACTCTTAGTTTCTTATCCCTTGTGATACCTATGGAGGTGGGTTTGTCTTTTGAGCCTTGCCTAAAAAAGGCACTATGGGAGTAGCAAGAGCCTTTGCCAATATCCAAAAGCCCAGGGGTGACAGGTGCAAGCCGTCCCTAGCGAAGCATCGTGGCTTGTCGAGCATATCATCCCAAGCTGACAGGCATTGGATCCCCTTTGAATGACACCAGTACTTAAGCCAATTGTTGAAATTGATCATCTTGCCTTCATATTGTGGCATCATTCTTGGTGAGGGTAAGATGCTACTCAAGGTCAGGGTCATACCGGCCTGGGCTACATGCTCAGAGAGCTTCTTTATGTCTCTTTTCATGTAGTCCAGGGAGGTACGTCTCAGGTCATTCACACCAGCATGGACAATGACGGAGTCATATTTGTACTTGCCTTGGAGTGACCTGAGTGCTTGTATTATGTGGCGGATCCTAGCGCCCGACAGGCTGCTCACCATGACCCTCTCCTTGTTCAGCCTGGTGAGCGGGATGTCAGTGTGCCTGACGATAGTCACCTATTACAAGTGTATCAGGTGTGTTGTTTAGTCTTAAGGGCTGTGACTGTTCGGCACACTGGCTTTGTGAGATATGTGTTGCACGTGTTTTGTTTTGGGGTAGTGGTTGCTTGGGTGTCTGCTTTGGAGGTCTCTGCTGCTTAGGCAGATCTTTATTTAGAGCCTCCGAGTATGTTTTTGTGTGATTATGTGTGGTTTGCTGTCATGGTAGGTCTATGTGAGACTGGAATTGTAGTGAGTGTGGTTTCCTTCTCCTCCTGACTGGTTATGCCAGTACTGAGTTGAGAGAGCTTAGCCTCCAGTGTGGCTATATGGTTGCATCTCTCACATGTGTTGGAATTTGTTGGGAGGAGGAGAGGGTTGTCTGTGTACATGAGGCAGTTGTAACATTGCCATAAGATTCCCAGATTCACCAGCTGGACCGGAGAGGAGATTGACAACTGACCTTTGGACATGCTAGAATAATATTGGGAATTCCTTAATAATTGAAAACAAGGGCCAGTGGGGAGTGAGGGTGTAGTGCTTTTAATTTTTAGTGCTGACTTATATAATTGCTTTAGCGAGCAAGTGCGAGGTAACTTAAGTGCAATGTGTTACAGGTAACTTAAATGCAAAAACGACAAACAGTAACTTTCTTTCAAGTGAAACAAGGAAATAAGTACACTAAGCAATGCAGATATCACTAGTGATCCACAGAAGCACTGAGAAGTCACAGATTAGGTGGAATTAGCATTCCAGGGAAATAACAAGCAAACAAACAACAAGCATATAAACAAAGCTAGATTCAGCAGGCCTGGATCTAGTCTATGCTACAGCAAACAAGGTGTACCATTTTCAGTAAGATACAGTTCAAATATTCAGGCACTATAAACCTTTAACAAGAAATTCCCAGCTCAGAAGGGCAGAGACCAGCCTCTTCTCCCACAAGAGTGCAGACCACGAACCTTCTTAATGTAAAATAACTGGCCTGAAGCCCAAGTGCTTAAACCAGAACTAATACACTTTAAGAATAACAGACACTGGGCTCTCAATCAGCAGTTCCTAACTTAGAAGGATGAAAGCTACCTGTCCTGCCACCACAGTGCATGCCACAAACCTTCCTAATGTAAAACAACTGGTCTGAAGCCCAAGTGCTTAATCCAAAAGACTTAGAATGATAGCTACACTTTAATCAAGTTACTACCAAGCAGTAATAAATACAATTGAATACTTTAGAGAATGCCTGGATTAGTGCTCAAGTTACACAAACAAAGCTAGATCCAGCAGGCCCGAATCCAGTCTATGCCACAGCAAACAAGGCACACCAACTTCAGTAAGAAGCAGTTCAGATATGCATGCACTATAAGCCTTTAACCAGAAATTCCCAGCTCAGAAGGGCAGAGTCCAGCCTCTCCTCACACAAGAGTGCAGACCACGAACCCTCTTAATGTAAAATAACTGACCTGAAAGCCCAAGTGCTTAAACCAGAATTAATACACTTTTAGAATAACAGACACTGAGTCCTCAATCAGCAGTTCCCAACCTAGAAGGATGTAAACTACCTGTTCTGCCACTACAGTGCAGACCACAAACCCTCTCAGTGCAAAACAACTGGTCCGAAGCCCAAGTGTTTAAACCAAAAGGCTTAGAATGAGTTACACCAAGCAGTAATAAATACAATTGAGTACTTTTAAGATGATGCAAAAGTAAAATAAAGTAGGTAGAAACACAAGTACAGTAAAAGCAGATGAATTTTTTTTTTTTCTGAACAAGTGCTGTGATCAAAGAAACAGATTTGAGTGCTGAAACTAGAAAACTGGCTAGTTATAAGAAAAAAAAAACTAAGCTAGAAGGCTTCCCTCCAACACAGAAGGGCTTGGGGGCTCAGCAGCCTGCAAATAGTCTATACCACTTAACAGGAAAGGCAGGAAACAAGCTTAATTTTTTTTTTCTGTTTCCCAGATGCTCTCTTTGTACACAGTAGGAGTGCCTGAAATCAGAGTGAGCAAATGAGATGGGCCCAGAAGGAGTATCCAAACACAAATTTACAAGAGGGGTGGAAGTTTCAAGGCCACTAAGATTAACACGAAAACAAAAACAGGGAGGGTGGGTGGGAATAACTGAAGAGCAGAGTCAAAACTTCCAGTTCAGTTAATATTCCTGCAACACACAGTTAAAATCAATTTAAATACTGTAGTTTTTTGAAAAAAAAAAGTGCAGATAAAGGTACTTTAATTCTCTTATACGTCCAGTTGAATACAGCAAGTTCTTAGCCGGCCAAAGCTGAGGTTTTTAAGCAGAAAATATTTCACACTGTACCACTTAAATAGGCAAGGACAGGAAATCAAAGAATGTGGCTACCCCCACACCTGTAATTACTAGCAAATAACAAAATTCAGCAAACACTGACTAACTTCCAGTTCAGTTAATATTCCTGCAACACACAGTTAAAATCAATTTAAATACTGTATTTTTTGAAAAAAAAAGTGCAGATAAAGGTATTTAAATTCTCTTATACGTCCAGTTGAATACAGCAAGTTCTTAGCCGGCCAAAGCTGAGGTTTTTAAGCAGAAAATATTTCACACTGTACCACTTAAATAGGCAGGGACAGGAAATCAAAGAATGTGGCTACCCCCACACCTGTAATTACTAGCAAATAACAAAATTCAGCAAACACTGACTAACTTCCAGTTCAGTTAATATTCCTGCAACACACAGTTAAAATCAATTTAAATACTGTATTTTTTTGGAAAAAAAAGTGCAGATAAAGGTACTTAAATTCTCTTATACGTCCAGTTGAATACAGTAAGTTGCCGGCCAAAGCTGAGGTTTTTAAGCAGAAAATATTTCACACTGTACCACTTAAATAGGCAAGGACAGGAAATCAATGAATGTGGCTACCCCCACACCTGTAATTACTAGCAAATAACAAAATTCAGCAAACACTGACTAACTTCCAGTTCAGTTAATATTCCTGCAACACACAGTTAAAATCAATTTAAATACTGTATTTTTTTTAAAAAAAAAGTGCAGATAAAGGTACTTAAATTCTCTTATACGTCCAGTTAAATACAGCAAGTTCTTAGCCGGCCAAAGCTGAGGTTTTTAAGCAGAAAATATTTCACACTGTACCACTTAAATAGGCAAGGACAGGAAATCAAAGAATGTGGCTACCCCCACACCTGTAATTACTAGCAAATAACAAAATTCAGCAAACACTAACTTCTAGTTCAGTTAATAATCCTGCAACACAGTTAAAATCAATTTAAATACTGTATTTTTTGAAAAAAAGTGCAGATAAAGGTACTTAAATTCTCTTATACGTCCAGTTGAATACAGCAAGTTCTTAGCTGGCCAAAGCTGAGGTTTTTAAGCAGAAAATATTTCACACTGTACCACTTAAATAGGCAAGGACAGGAAATCAAAGAATGTGGCTACCCCCACACCTGTAATTACTAGCAAATAACAAAATTCAGCAAAGACTGACTAACTTCCAGTTCAGTTAATATTTCTGCAACACACAGTTAAAATCAATTTAAATACTGTATTTTTTTGAAAAAAAAAGTGCAGATAAAGGCACTTACATTCTCTTATACATCTAGTTGAATACAGCAAGTTCTTTGCCAGCCAAAGCTGAGGTACCCATTATATTATATTGTTCTTATATTGGACTATTGGTTGGGACCAATAGCTTTATATATTTCATTGTCCACTTACTGCTGTATATTTTTGGTTAGTCATAGACAGTTATATCTCTATCAAGGGTCTATTTATTAACAAATGAGGGTCTGTTAAGGGCCTTATATAGTACCCACTATATTATATTTTTCTTATATTGGACTATTTGTTGTATGTGCATATAAATATACTGTGCACAGTTTCTTTGGTCCCCCTTTTTTTGTTATATTTTAGTTATTCAGATTTTTCACTATTTTTGGTGATCAGTGGTGGATCCCTTATGTACTTTCATACTGAACTAGGTCTAGTTGTACAGTGAGGGTTGTATTTGATTACACCTTCACATACTGACTATTTGCTCATAGGCAATATAAATCCCTTGTGGCTGAGTTTTGAGCAGACAGTTAGTCCTCTGGTGTAGCATTGGTGTATGGGTGCTCAGTACATTTGGATTAGTGAAGCAATTGTATTGCAGGTTAACGGATTGTGAGCTTATTGTCATGGATCTTGAGGTGATTTTAAAAGGCCTTTGTGCCGACAAAAATGATATACATGTTTTTGGTATTTCCAATGATATTGGAAACAATATGGATGAGCAGAATATTGATCCAGTTGACGGCTACAATCTGATTTTCAATAAACTTGGAAACAGTATGAAAACACTACGAACAAATATCTAGCACCTTAAGCTTTTTACAGCTTACCAAAGCAAAGATATTACACCTAGAGGTCTCAGGGTTAAAATACAACCCCTTGTGGGCAAGATGGATGATTTGTTATTGCAGGAGTGTGGTCTTGCTCAACAGAATGCATCCATGTCATTTGTCCATATTCTAAGTTCATATTATGAACGGACGATAGATGGAAATATTGAAGATGTTAAGAACTTGTGTGGTGAGTTGAAAATGTATAATATAGTATAATAATTTGCTTTTTGCCATAAGTATGCATCTTAGCCATACCATCCGCAACATCCCGAAGTCCAAATTCTTACGTATAAAAGAATTTGTTCTATACCGGAGGATTATCCTACCTCCCAACAAGACCTTATCAATAGATTTAGAGTTAGGGGTTACAAACAACATGACATTATAGCTGCCAGTAATTGGGCCGCAAATTTGGACAGGTTGCAACTATTGGATTATAAAGATAAAACATAGAGGGTTGGGTCCGATAATATTAGATTTGTAACTACATATGGGCACAACATAAATTTGATTTGGAGGGTAATTTCTAAACATTGGAACATATTAATGGCTAATGATGAATTGCATCACACTCTTGGTCCCAATTGTTGGTTTTCATATAGGAGAGGAAAGACATTGACATCACACTTTTCTCATTTCAAACATACCAGTACAAGAGGTGCAGTTCATCATCAAATAACCATTAATGGGGACAAATTGTTGGGCAACTTTCCTTGTGACCACTGTTCTTCGTGTCAATATATATTCAAGTCTAAGCAATTTACTAGTAAGAACATGAGTCAGGATTTTGATACCAGATTCTTTGGGAACTGTGAAACAGACTGGGTAATATATTTAGTGACATGTTCATGTTCAGCTTTTTATATAGGCCAGACTTCACGTCCCTTGCGTCTCCATATGTCAGAGCATCAGCGTGACATATGCAATAAGCGATTGACCAATACACTATACAGACATTGCACTATCCACTGTACTGCACAATTTTACTTTATGATTACAAATAGAATTCATGGCAATAGAAGCAATAGGCAGGGTTGGCATTTGATCTTAAATAGAAAAAAGAAATATTGGATTATCAAATTGGGGGGGGTCTTTTCACCGGGGCTCAAGGATCATTTATGAAATTTATTAATTTATGAAATTTGTTATATTTTGTAGGTCTTATTCTACAAAGAATACAAAACCAGGAAAGATACAGTATTGAATATTAGTTGTGAGATTTTTCGGGGCTAATGTGTTTGTACTTGTATGTGTTGGGGGAAAATGACAATCTGTGAGGCTGAATGTTCATTGGTGGGACTGCTTTATAAAAATGGCATGATGTCATGTATTTTGTGCTATATTTCCCACTGAGGAAGGCATGTTTGTCGAAACCGGTTTGGGACCATCTAACAAATAATTATTTACTTATTTGTTGTGCTTTTTACACCTTGGTGCTGGCGGCTTGTTCACCCATCCCCAAAGAATAACTCATCAGGGGGGAAGCATCAGAGTCTGAGCCAGAAGATGATTAAGGATGGAGGTGTTCAGCACAGGGCAACTCTTCCTCAACTTTGTATTCTGAGGAACTGGAGTCCTCATGAAGAGAAACATTCCTCCTCCTCCTTTCACCAGAAGCTTCTGAAGCACACACAATTTACAGCCTACAGCTCCTTAGACTACATGAAATCTATGAATTCCTGAACCAGCTTAAGCAGATCCTGTGTCTCAACCTGTGCTAATGCAGCTGAAAATTGGGGCACAACATAGGCTGGGATAAGCTTACTGGCCTCCTTGGTTTGGGCATCTGAAGATTTGAAACCAAGATCTCAGTGTGTGGACAGGCGGCCAAGATCTCTGCCTGGTTCCCAGAAGTTTCTTCATAACTACTGTGGAAGTACTGCCCTCTCTCTTGGTTACCAATACTAGAGCGTCAGAAGCCAAAGTCTCTGAAGCTGCTTTGGACAAAACTGACACTGGAACTAGTAATAATAATGTGGCCTCCCACCATGGCTTCCCAAAGAGTTGTGCCAAAGGGCTCAGGCCTAGTGGTTATTGGACTAGGGGACTGTAAAGGTACCTCACCTGAGTCACTGCCTGAAGAAATGAGGCGGAAGGTTCTCTGTCATCAGCAACAGCTTTCTCCTTCATTTTCTTATCCTTCCATTTCTTGGACAAGGAACCATTGGATGCGAAGACATGAACCACCAGGTGGCATTGGGTCAGAGGAATCTATGTGGGGTGCATTGATAAAGGTCATTTGACTGAAACCGGTCTGTTGACTGTGGTACTACTTTAGTAAAGTTTCTATATCCCTTTCAAGTGGTGCTGGCTGTTTTTTTGAAATTTGGATTTGCGCTTTGAGCCTTTGCACCTGCCGTCCACATGGGACTGTAGTTGGTTTGAGCTGCAAAGTCTTCATTCTGACACTAAAAGATTTTAGAGTGAAACCTAGCACAATCCCGACAAAGAGAAATGTCATGCTGAGGCCCCAAATAAAAGGGATGAAAATTTTTATGTGGGCTTTGCTTCTCACACTTCAAGCAGTTACTGCCCTGTTTAAACATTAACTAGAGGTATTCCACAATGGAGTACTTATCTGAAAGCAGGTTGAAGTAACTCTGGAAAAACAAGCTGACCAACAGATGGTGACTGTTAGATAGAATGGAGTAACGCATCGAGATGCATGGCTAGAAAGATGCAAAGACGCTGCTAACGGATGTCGCTTCACTCTTATACCTGGCATCCAGATGTCGATCCTTTGATTATCTGTTGGCTAGGAATAATGTAAAGACTCTGGGAATTGGGCTGCTTGCAGGCTTCTACATGGCAGGAAGACCCAAGAATCAGTACTGCAACACTGACTACAAAGAACATTTCAATTTCCCACCAACACAGAAGGAAGCAAGTGTAGATCGTTGTGTGTGTATGTATCTTTAAGAAGCTATCCAAGGGCTTGCACAAGTGTATAAATACTGAGCACGTGCAAGTCTGCCATTTTGCAGTAAACTGTTGAGATGCAAGCATTTATGTATGCAAGGTCTGTCTGTTACTCCATTCATTTATATTTTATGATGCTGCTATCCATCCTGATGTGTTTCTATGTATTAAAGCATCTAAACGAAATACCGTACTTGCATGTCATCTATGTTAGACAGGGATGAGTGACACTGTGTCAGAAATTGCATGTCTAAAGGGACGTGAGGTTAGAAGAAGCATGGCCAAAATGATTCATTATCAGAAAGAGTTCCAGTTTCTTCCACTAAGTCCGAGAAGCACCCCGCTAGCTTTGGAGGGACATAAAGGAATGAATCATCCCTAATGTACACATAATTTGCAAAACAAGTCAGAAACGAATTTCAGGTATCAACACTTGCTCAAAACTATTTCTTATTCACAAAATATGAATTGAGGCATACAGAAATAAACAATATTCACATAAACAGATATTGATAAAAATATTTGAATTACTACGGAAAATGTTTGAAATAAAGTCTGAATTGCATAAAACGAATAAAGTAAGACAAAATGACCACATTTTCACTAAGCACGCATTTTTTGTACAAAAGATATCGGAGTTATCAGAAGTGTATAAAGTGTTCGTATGCTTGTGCAGTATTACATTCAAGTTATTTCACAAAACACAGCCATTACACAGCATATGTTTGCAAAGTACAGTATTTCAGAGAGTTTATTGTGCATATGATTATTACAAGTTCACAGAACACTTTGTTCATACATAATTACAAGGGGCATATTTTCTGTGTGTGCACAAACACATACTTTGTGGGCATGGCAGATTTTGAAAACCCAGTGCACTTGTGTTTGACAATAATACTGCAGACAACTAGTGTTTGAGCAAGAGTAGGTCATTTTCATACAGGCTGCATTTTCTGATAAAGGTAACGGCACAAAGGCATTTATTCTACTTAATTTAGCTGGGTCAGAAGCCATTGAAAGGGAGCGTTCATTTGTCTATGCACCTGTTGTCTATACAGAAGAGGGGGAAGACAGTCGTATAGTGGTACAGGCTGAGTCAAGGGAGGACCGTGAGTGCTTAAAACATAAATTTAGAGAAATGTGTAACCTCCAGACAAATGTTACAATGGAAAGGCACTTATTTTACAAAAGGGACCAAAAGCCTGGTGAAACTTTTGCAGCATATATAGCTGACTTGAGAAACAAAGCTAAAACATGCAGATTTGGTGATTTAAGGGATGAGGTGATAAAGGACAGATTTGGATGTAGTATTAAAGGTGATGCTGTGAAAAACATTTTGCTTCGTGAGAGTGATTTAACTTTGAATAAGGCCATTGGATTTGTCAGACATATGAGCTCACAGAAAAGCACACAAATATGCTTACAAATGAGAACAGCTCTAGAAGGCACAGTGGCAAAGCTCATGTTGATAGTATGCAGCACATGGTTAAAAGAAATAGGCCCAAGCACATGGCAGCAACTGTAGCCCCTGCAGCACTAACTGGTAAACTCCAGAGTTTTCCAGCAAATTTCAGAGTTTGCACAGTCTCAGTGAAACATGAGTGATTCAGCAAACTCAAAGCATGGGCCCCAACCGAGTTTCATTACCAACTGTCATAACTGTGGTAGAAATCATGAATCTAAAAGGGAAAAATGTTTAGCTTTTGGTCAACAATGACACAAATGCAATAAGTGGAATCATTTCAAAAGGTTTTGTAAATTAAAAGGCCCACATTATTTTATAAAAAGGGAGCATTTGAAGAAATAAGCCTATCAATTAGAGAGCTGCAACCATACTCTATGTGGATGGTGTGTCAGTGCTTTATGAAACAGTCAATGCAGTAGATTTAAGGGCAAAGAATGAAGTACTTTGTGCTCTTTGGATAATAAATGGTAAACCCATAGAGCTAAAAGTTGACACAGGTTCCAAGTGCAATGTTATGTCAGCAGACACATTTGCCAGTGTGTGTCATGCTGAGAGGCTTGATTTGGCAAGGTGTGCAAAGCTTGTTATTTATGGAGGTGAAGAAATTCAAGCAGAATGCTCAGTAGTGCTTTCATGTTACTCTGCTGGGAGAAACTATGACTTATTTTATGTGGTCAAGTAGCACATCCAGTCATTATAAGGGCTCAGAGGCAGTTTGAAAATAGGGCTTCTTTCATTTAATAAGGAAGTCTATCATGTTAGCTTGAAAGACCACTACTCTAATTTCGCACAGCACATTTTTTTCTACCTATGCTGATCTCTTCAAAGACAAACTAGGGAAGCTTCCAGTTGCTTACTCCATGAAGTTAGATCTAGATGTCAGTCCAGTTATCAGGCCATCTCGAAAAGTTCCAATAGCCAGGCAGGACAGAGTCAAAGCCAAGCTAGATAAAATGGTGCCACAAGGTATGATTTGTCCAGTTGGTTCTGCTACTCCAACTGAATTGGCTCATCTGATATGCATAATTCTTCTCAGCATATTTATGAAGTTGAACATGAAGATGATTATGATAATCAATATGATAATCAGTATCCCCCTCTCAGAAGGTCAGAAACTTTAGAAAATAAGAATAGACAAAGAATTTTGTTTTACCTTAAAATCAACAAACAAAAACAATGAGGCAGGGAAATGTGGAGGAATTAATACAGAATGATTTACCTTTGAAATAAAATAACATAACTACATGTAATGGTAAATTTAATTCCTTTCAAGGTTTTAATATTTTTAACTACACACACCTACAAATTAATGAAACTTTTTTACTCTTTTAAAAAAGGGTTCCACATCTCTTCTTTTGTTTAGGATTGGCTTACTGGACACTATTACTGAATTCAAGTTATTTACACATAAGCTAAACCTACAACTTATGTTCTAGGAAAAGTTTACACCAGTAACTGATAGACCATTGTTGAGAAAGAAAAGTTGTTTTAACCCCCACTTCATCCCCTTGTTCAGGCCTTTAAGAATATTTGTATTGCAGATTTTTATTCTACCTTTGCTGGCTATAATGCTGATAGGAACAATAGGAAATGATTTAATTTAACCAAGGAAGAATTTGATTTAATAAAGAAATTAAGGTAAGATGAAACTTTACAATTCATGAAGGCTGACAAGGGTGGGGGTATTGTTATTTTTAACAAGACTGATTATGTTAACTCATTGCCAGATGTTTTTTCTGACGGCACTTCTTCTTTCGGCTTTTCCCAGTTAGGGGTCACTAAGTAGCTAATCTCGTCCAAGAATGAAGTGCTTATTGCTTATAAAAAAGATTCAACTTTTAGTTGAAGATGCACTTCTTCAGGGAGTTATTTCCAAAGAGCTCTTTAATTTCTTAAAGGTCGATCATCCTTTGATCCCAGTGGCTTTTGGGATACCAAAAGTACATAAAGATGTTCAACACTCTCCCTTTAGGATTATTATTTTGGTTAGTGGTAGTCCCATCCACTCCTTAAGTGTTTTTTTTTTTTATTGATAGGCTCCTTAAGAATGTTCTGGATCCAGTACATCGTCTTTTGAAGGACTCATGGGATTTTCTGACTAAAATTAATAAAACTGGTGCAGAGAGATTTGTTTCTCGACTATAGATGTAATTGATTTATTTACATCTATACCCCAAGTGGAAGGTCTCAAATTGTTTTATGAAGCCATTAGGGTCCTTACGAGGTTCAGTGATACAATGGTCAATTTTATTATGACAGCTATGGAGTTTATATTAAACAATAATTACTTTATGTTTGAAGGCGAATTTTTCAAAAAATGAAAGGGGTGGTGGTGAGAGACAGTTGTGTTTCTTTGTATGCCAATATGGTGCTTTATTCTTGGGAATTAAAATATGTTCTAAATTCTGATTTTTCTTCACATTGGTTAGCATATTTTCGGTATATAGATGATATCTTTGTTTTATGGAAAAAGACATCTGAGCAACCATTACTTTTTGTTGAATATTTGAATACTGTGAGTTCAATTTTTAATTTTACTGCTACTGTTTCAGAACATTCTATAGATTATTTTGATGTCATTTTATACAAAGAGTATGTTAACCATTCATTTGGTTAAAAAATTTATAGAAAACCTACTTTTTATAATAATCTGGATTTTAGGAGCTCCTACCCTAAACACACCAAAAGGAACATCTTTAAGGGTCAGTTGGTTAGATTGGCTAGGATGTGTTCAGATTTAACCAGTTTTAATTTGGAGATGGAGAAATTTGGTAATATGTTTCAGGACAGGGTTTACCCCTCTTAGAATTACTTAACGCCATCAAGATAGAAGTATTGGCAGGATGGGGAACCAAATACAAACTTCTTTTAGGTGACAACAATTACTTAGATAAAAGAAATGACAACTTGTGCCCCCAACCATTCTAACATTATGGTCATTCCTTATGGGCAAGGGGACAATGATATTAGAAAAAGAAGCTATGTACTCACCATAACGTTCGATCTGAGTAGACTTAATTTGTCATCAACCTGTGAGCTTCGGATCCAGACTGGATCCGAGAAGGCTGTTTCACCAGCATCAGATCCAAGCTCCAAGCTCCTCCCCTTACCCATATCACTGCATCTCCTTCCTTCCCTCAGATCGAGTTTGACACCCAACACATGAGCCCGATCGACAATACCTGACCTACAGGTAAAAGCAAGAGGGCCACAAGGGTACCATCTCTTGGTTACACAGGTGAAAGTACCCAATAACAAGGCCAGGGGGAAGGAGGGAGGGATGGTTGATGACAAATGAAGTCTAACTACTCGGATGGAATTTTATGGTGAGTACATAACTTCTTTATCTGAAGTAGTTGATTTCATTTGGTCACCAACCTGTGGGACAGAGTCCCCAGCTACCATAACCTTGGAAGGCCCTCATGGAAGGATGTTCCGGAGTACCACGGAGCCAAAGGATGCTCTCCCTCTGGAAACCATGTCCAATTTATAATGAGAAATGAAAGTATGAGATGAGAACCAAGTAGCCACTGAACAAATACCGTCCAAGGATACACTAGACCAAAAAAGCAGCTGACATAGCCATGGACCTGGTAGGACAGGCATGAACCCTCCCTGGAATAGGCATACCTTTATCTTTGTAAACCTGCATAATGCAAAGGGAAATCCATTTGGCAATTGTTGCCTTGGAAACTGGTTTGCCTAGAAAAGGTCTAGCGAAGGACACAAACGATTGGTCAGACTTGTGGAAGGGCTTAGTCCTGTGTAAGTAGAAATGTAACTGCCTATGTACATCTAACAAATGTAGTTTATATTCCCCCTTGTTCTGAAAATTTGGAAGAAAGACAGGCAGACTGATTATTTGACTCTGAAGCCACTTTAGGCAAAAAGGAGGGATTAGTCCTAAGTGAGACCCTGTCGTTACGAAAAAAACATATAAGGGGGTTTAACAGATAATGCTTGAAGTACTGTCACTCTCCTCTCAGAGATGATAGCCACTAGGAAAGCTGTTTTCCAAGACAAAAATTTCAAGTCCACGGAGGCAGCCAGTTCAAAGGGCAGAGCAAATGCCTGTAAAGCTAAGGTAAGATCCCAAGGAAGAGTGGGGTCCTTCACCAGAGGCCGTAAAAGAAAGGTCCCCTTAATGAAGGTTATGCAAAGTGTGGAAGAAGCTAAAGACCCCATATTTTCACCTACATGAAAATTAGAAATGGCAGCCAGTTGAACTTTCACTGTAAAAGAGCTGGTGCCCTACTGGAAAAGGTCCATGCTAAAAAATAAAAAAAATGCTGACACTGGAGCCATAAAGGGATATAGATCCCTCTGAGAAGCCCAGATCAAAAAACGCTTCCATTTACTATGGTAGACTCTTCTGCCACCAGAATAGACTTAATGGGGAAAGAAAGTCTGGGAGTCCTGGCAATCAACAGAACTGGAGCAGCCAAGCCATGAGCTTCAGACTGCTCAGATCTGGAAGAGGTATCCCCAAAGGGTGCGAAATAAGATCCAGAATTGAATCCAAGATCCAAGGAGGAGCTACCAGATGAGACCACAGACAGGGAAATCAGATCTGGCGAGGTCAAAATGAGGCAATTAGGATGACTCTGCTCCCCAACCGATGAGCCTTCTGTAAAAACTTTGTCATGAGGGGTAATGGGGATATGCATAAAGAAGACCAGGAGGCCAAGCATGGAATAGAGCATCACTGGGGGATTCACCCTGTGGGGGGTGAAGAACTTGCTGTACTTCGATTTGGAATGAGATGCAAAGAGATCGCAGCAAGGCCGACCCCATTCAAGGAAAATCCACTCCACTACATAAGGATTCAGAGACCACTCATGAGGCATTAGGATAGTTCTGTTCAATTTGTCCACTAGTATGTTGGACCAACCCGGAATGTGCATTGCTATCAGAAAACGGTTGGTGAAGATCACCCATTCCCACACTCTCATGGCCTCTCGACAATGGGGGTAGAATCTGGTTTCTCCCTGTTGATGTAACAGACCACTGACATGTTGTCCATCTGAATCGCAATAGTTTCCAGAGGAAGAAAGGCATGAAGGGCCTGTAACGCTAATAAGGCCACCCTCATCTCCAGAACACTGATATGCAGATTGGTCTCGTTCAGGGACCATGTGCCTTAGACTGTCCTGCCTGCGCAATGCCCCCCACCCTAGTTGGGAGGCATCCATGATCACCGTGGCTTGGGGAGGGGCAACAACAAAGGACTGTCCCTCTACTATCTCCGGAGAGTGGAGCCACCAGAGGAAGGACTTCTTGCATGCCTCGCTTATGCAAATCGGATGAGTCAAAGGCCGATCCAAAGAACGTGAAGGGGAGGAATAAAGGGACCTAAGAACTAGGAACACACACACTTTCACTCAAAAAACCCTGACAAAAAAAAACAATCTTACCACCTGGAGCTCAGTGATCATGATGTAGGTGAAGCCGCGGCAAACGAGATCTGAGGGAAGGAAGGAGATGCAGTGGTATTATGGGTAAAGGGAGGAGCTTGGAGCTCGGATCTGATGCTGGTGAAACTGCCGTCTCTGATCCGGTCTGGATCCAAAGCCCACAGGTTGATAACCAAATGAAGTCAACTACTTCAGACCCATCATTACTAGGAAATGGATGATTTTCAGAGGAAACCAGAAATTTTGAATGCCCTAGGTATCAAACCTCATTTTGTTTTTAAGACTGGGAAGAACTTTAAATATTTGTTTGAGAATACTAGTTTGCCCCTTAGATTGACAACTAGAGGCACCACAAAATGTGGTATGTGCAGACAATGACCCTACATTTTAGGATCAGACTCTTTTTGAAAGATGTTGGTTATACAGTTAAGATGGTTAGGGGCAACTGCAACACTAAAGAGTTGGTTTATATTTCTATTTGTGACCAATGTGGTGGTTATTAACTGGGTAAAACTGAGATAAAATTTAAGACCAGAATTTATGAACACTTATACACGATTTCCAAAGGGAACATGAATAACTCCTTATTTAAACACTCTTTACAGTGTTCAGGGTTTACTAAATTTAAGTTTGGAATTGGTGCCTTTGAACCCAAGGGGAGAATGGTGGGAACTTTCTATTGAGCTTAGAGAATTTTTTGGATCACCAAATTAAAAGCCAATATGCCACGAGGGATCGACTGTGTTTCTGTTCTACCTGTATTGAAGAAGAGGGCTTTAGTCACAATGACAACTATTACACACAATAATTATTTAGATTGTAAACATTTATACCTATTTTATCAAATGTGATTTTTAATTGGCATATCTTGTGTTAGTGTACATTGTAACAAGTTGTTAAAGTAGCAGTTTTGACTTTGAAGGTGCCTGACAAAAAAAGGGTACATGCTTCTTTAAGGAATTTTTCAAATAATTGTAATTGTTTTAATGGATTTAAATTGTTCTATTTTTTAGTATAAAAGAAGGAGTGTTTGATGTTACTGATTGTTCTGATGAAGTCCCAGATGTTGGAAGGGATGAAAGAGCTTAACCTATTATTAAAGCTTTCTGATTTTTATGTGTCGCTTTCAGTATGGAGCTTATAGTGTGAATTTACCAGAGATCCAACTTGTTTCTCATTTAGTCTTTCCTTTGGCCCTCTTTTCAGCATTTTTGTATTAAACGTCTTTATCTTGCTGATACATTGTCCAGATAGCCCAGAAACAACACTGAACAGCATGAGTATGAGAACATTGATTTTGAAGTCTGGAAGTGAGAAATTTTTCATCCACACATCTTGAGATGAGAGATTACACAGCCTCAGATCCAGTTTTACAAAGGCTCAACCACTTTATCAATTAAGGATGGCAGTCAAAGCAATCTCAGTTCACCTCAAGAAGTGCAACCTTATTTTTAATAGAGATGAGATTTTGTCTGATAATGGTATTGTTGCGAAAGGTCCAAAAGTAATTGTTCCAAAGTCCTTATAACAAGAGTACATTACTATCTTGCATCGTGGTCACCCAGGAACTGACTTCCACCAAAAGAAGGACGAGAGGTCTAGTATTTTGGCCTTCTATGTCACAAGACACTGAGGTAGCACTTTTATCTTGTTCTGTATGTAATATTACAAAGCTATATCAACAGAAGGAACCACTTCAGCTAAACCAGATTCCTGAACTACCCTGGTTGACAGTAGCCACTGACATTTTCAAGTGGAATGGTCAACATTACTTGGTGTTAGTAGACTCTTCTCCAATTGGTTCAAGATTGACCTACTTCCTAATCTAGCATCCAATACTGTCATTACTAAGATGAAGCTTCATTTTGCAGTCCATGGTATCCCGCGCAGTTATTTTTGACAATGACACGCAACTTACAGGCCAACAGTTCAAAAGATTTGCAGAAGAATGGGACTTTACTCATGTCACAAGTGAGTACCCGCAACCAAACGGTTTGGCAGAACGTGCAGTTCAAAGTGCAAAGCAGCTACTACAGAAGTCAAAACAAGATAATATTGATGTTTTCCTGAATCTCAGGGACTTCTGTCGAGACAAACCAGAACCACATTTCCAATCAGAAGTCAATTGTTGGTTACATATGTCAAGAACAACAGATCAGTGAAAGCCAATTTGTTAAAAAACATTTAACCCAGAAGTCCTACTACAATAAGACCAGCAAACTGCTCAATCTATTATAAGGAGAAGCGGTAAGGATGCAAATGTCTAAACGTTATGATCAGATTGGTGTTGTGAAGAGCATTTGCACAGACCAGAGATCGTACATTGTGGAAGCACAAGGAGCAGAGTTTAGGTGAAATCGGAAACATCTGAGACTGGTGTCCGAGCCTATACCACAGCATACAACCTGTGTGAAAGACTATCTGAGTGAGTTTTCCAGTGTTCCAATTCCAGAGGACGTTCCAAAGAATATTCCTGCTCCTGTGTTGAATCCAGAAGTTCCTGATACTAACAGTTCACTTAAGACTGTCCCTTTTGCTAAACTTAGTCCAGATTATTATGTTACGAGATCCAGTTGCATCTCCAGACCATGTAACAGATACACAACTTGGACATGAACACTATGTTTCTAATGACTATAATAATGCATGTCTAACTCTAATGTTTTTTACCAAGGGCAATCTTTTTAACAGGGAGGATGTAGAGCAATGTGTGTAAGTACCTTTAAGGAGCTATCCAAGGGCTTGCGAAAGTGTATAAATACTGTGCACGTGCAAGTCTGACTGCCATTTTGTAATACGTTGTTTCGATGTAAGCATGCATGTACATAAGATCAGTCTGTTAATCAGTTTGTTTACATTTTATAATACTGCTATCCATCTGATGTGCTTCTATATGTTAAAGCATCTAAATGAACTATCCCACCTGCTTGTCAGGGTTCCTATTAGATATTTAACAGCTTAGGTTGTCGAATGCCTAATTATCGACACCTAAGCGTCGAAACTGTAAAATTCTGAACGGCCACATACGCACATTCTTTCCTCAGGAAAGAATTTGCTTGCCCGTTACCAGGGATTTGCCCTTTCTCCGATGTAGAGCAATCTTGGAGTTGGTATATTTAGTTAGGTGGTGGGGGCAAAGCCCCACACTATGTTTGGTTTCAGAAGTGTATTTTATTTTGTGACGGCCTAGGGAATTATTTCCTGAGGAAAGAATGGTCATTTGTGATTTTACAGTTTCGACACTTAGGTGTTGATGTTTAGGCATTTGACAACCTAAGCTGTCAAACATGTAATATAGACCCTGCTTGTCATCTATGTTAGAGAGGGACGAGTGACAGCAAGCAACTACAAAGGATTCCTGAAACCCCTTATTAAGTACTGTGTAGCATCTCAACATTACATTCAAACCTAAAATACACAGCACTTGGAGATGATTACCAAAGATTAACTGAAGTTTCAACATGTGTATTTTTTTTGGGAGGGGGCTTAAAATTAAACTGAATGTACAGGATGTAATGCAGGCACCATCTGTCTAAAATCAAACAGAAAATTACATGGGAGCACAATCATAAAATATTTTCAGCAAAAAAACCCAGCATCAATGAAATATAACACCTGCCACTGCAGAAGCATGGGGCATAAATCAATGTAAATGTAATTCTTAAATACACTGCAAAATGACTCATCAAAAAGCCATAGGGTAAGCCTTCATCACACACAAGACATAGGCTAAGAAAGTATAACTGGAAAAATTATCATACTTCCTCAGACAACAGCTACTTGAACAACCTAACCTACAGAGCCACAGACTTTTGTAGGCATACACATCTCCTTGGTACTACTACTGTTTATTGCTTCATATATGTTAATGTATTTACCGTAAAAACAAAGCTAAATATTTTAATACTGACCTTTTCAAACTTTATTTACTGCATGGCTAAACTTTTACCTCCTTCAACCTCTGGTCACCTACAGATACTTTCACTCTCTTTAAGATCTTCAATCATCTCAGTGGTGTCTTTCTTAATTAATTCTGGTGCTGACTTTCTCAAGCTTCAGGTTTTAACACATGCTGTTTTCAATATTCAAGTACTTTTTTTCTACAAAGGATGTTTCCATATTACTGGAAATGTAACAAACCACACCTGTCTTCAAAAGAGGTCTGATTTTTTTCCTCTTCCCTTTTACAGCCATCCCAGTATCCAACGTCTTTTGCTGTGTCTACTGGCTACTTCAGTCTACCACGGACAAATACTGATTTTATGCCCATGCCAATAAGAAGTCTAAGGGCATCCTGGTTGGGTTATACTATCAAACTTCCAGCAGGGAAGTTATATTTTAACCTCCCCTTACCTGCTACCCCGGGTGTGTGCACTGACAACCTCATGGGGCCATGTGATGGGCTGGCTGGGCTCATCAACTCCACACTTCTACAAGGAGGTAACATCAGCTTGCTGCCTCGATCTTTAGATATAGAACATCACAATCTACTGCCCAGCTTCCATCAGGAAGCTCCAATTGCTTTGGGTACCCATGCACATACCTTCCTATCCCAGTAGGATAGGCATACCCATCCTCATTGCCGGTCTGTCAGCTGCTCAAGCCGCTAATCAAACCTAGCTCAACTGGAATGTAGGCAGAGCTTTATCCCTCTATGCCACCAGTGTGGCTAAAAAGTGTGAACCTTTAATACCCTCAAACTTTTTACTTGTTTTTGTCTCCTTCATAGCTGACCATCAGCTGCCCTAATTCACCTCATCTACCAGGTCTAGAAGAACCACCTTAGCCACTCCTGGTCTAATCCCAATCCATAGCTGGGGCTGGTGAGGATATCAGGGTACACTGGCAACTGCACTGCTGGTGGGGGTGTTTTCTCCTAATTCCCAGCCCATCCTGCACAAGCCTATTAACAACTTGACAGCAGGGTGTACAGTAGGAGCCAGCACTGATCTGCCCCCTTACTTCTGCAAGGGGCTGTCAAGCAGGACAACCTGCCCAGCCACAGGCCACACCATATGGCTTCCTCCACCACGAACATCACACCGTGTTGAATGTACCCCCAGGTAACATACCACCCTACATCCACACAAGATGGGGACATCCATCCTCCCTGCATACACTACCAAACACCCAAGTGGCTACTCAGGTCGCCTGAGCCATAGTCACAGATTTATCCTTCTATGCCATTTACACAGGCTAATGGCCTCAAATCAGTCCGCAATCTCAAAGTCAACTCTGTAGTGTAGAGTGATAAATCTTGACTACATCTGCAGGTGACCTGCATACAGACAGCCTCTTGGGCACCTCTAGGAGCTGGCAAAGGATGATGAAAGTGAGCAGCCACTCCCAGCTCTCCCAGTCTATGGGGTGTGGGGTGACTCTGGCTTGCCATATCGGTGACACCTACGAGAAGCACTAAGGTGTTAATTCCATACAGCTCAAGCACAACAATCCAGTACTGCTGTGTGCAAGTCACTCAGTAATCTGAAATTAAATAAGCATATGGAGGCATGCTTCCTTCAGAGCAGAGCTTGAAAGAGCTGCCACATGGGGCTGCTGCATCAGGGGGACAGACTGAGACTAGGCTGCCATACAGGACTGGCAAACTGGTTCACTCTGTACCACCCAACTCTCACTGTGAATGAGATGATTGGGGATTGCTGGGCAGGAATGAATGGTCATTGGCTCTCATCATGCCCAGATATTCCCTGTTCCTGCTGCTGCAGAATGCATGGGCTGACTGAGTACAGGTAGAGGAGTAATCAAGCTTGCTCTTGTGAAGTAAAACAAATACTGTTCTATCTCCATTCATCCCTTTCTGTCAAAAATAATGAAGGTTGCACTCCTTCAAATAAGCTACAAGGAGTACTCTTTGAAATTCAGCATGGTTCAGACCTAAACTCAGCATGCAGTCTGTATTCATTAATTCCCCCCAATGTGAAGCTTTTTATTCTTACTGACCTCTACTAACATGCAGGTATCTACTGGTTCTGTATAGACTTTTGACCTTATATATCAAAGTTTATTACTTAAAGTCTAAATCATGATAATTTCCTACCAGTCCTTGTCTCAGACTGTTTGACATACACAGGATATAAAACGTGTACACACCCCTGTTAAAATGTCAGGTTTTTGTGATATAAAAAAATGAGACCCTCATGCAAGCCTCAATGGTTAAACCACATCAGTCCTTGTGAGGTATGAAACTTAACAGATTGTCTGACACCTTCACTAGACAATGAAGGTATAGTCCCCATTCTCTCAGCCTCCAGAAAAGGTAACAAAACAAATTAGCTGTTTTTTTCAGGATGTTTTCCAAATGACTACCAGGCAGCAACCAAATTCACCAGATAAACATGGTAATGCCTTCGGAATGCTCAGAGCTCTCCTTACTAGGATTTTAAACAAGTTTTAACCTCCACAGTTCTGAAACATTTCCTTAGGATTGCACTTAAAGCTTTCGATTAGCTAATGGGATCCCTTTCCAAAGCCCTCAAAATTTATACCAGGGTTGTTAGCATGCCAGTCACCTGGTGCATTCATATGTCAATGACAGAAAGTTACAATGTACTGAAAATAGTCTGTGATCCTATCCATACACAAGAGTGGGCAGAAATAGAGCCTAATTACAAAGCATAAATCAACCCATTTTTTGAAAATTTGTACATAAAGAACTAATGACTTTTTTGGAGTACTGAAAAGTTGTACACAAACAACTAATGACCTTTTTGAAGT
Organism: Protopterus annectens; assembly: GCF_019279795.1. Taxonomy (NCBI): domain Eukaryota; kingdom Metazoa; phylum Chordata; order Ceratodontiformes; family Protopteridae; genus Protopterus; species Protopterus annectens. The sequence goes on along the minus strand of NC_056728.1, from coordinate 622,460,946 downwards.
GCAACTGCTTTCAGATTTCCGCACTGGCCGTGAGGTAGATACAACACCCTGATTATATTTACAAAAACTATTCTGTAAAGCAAGTATGGACTATTCTTAGATTAACATTATTTCAAAATTGCCCACAGAGTACATAAAACTCAATTAGCTTTCAGATTACAATACTGTATAACAAGGATGAAGGCCTTGCTACAAAAACATGATTTTGATGTCTCCAAGATTATGGATATGACTGTTCCCTGAAGACATCTCTCCTCAGACAGGCACCTATATACCAATGGACTTATGGTTTATACAGAGAAAGTACAGTTGAGTACGCTTACCATAAATGTAGATGCTCACATGTATTCACTGTTGCAGTCATCACCTGTGGGTTATCCCTGCAGTGGTAGCCCAAGGCCGGCCCAAATACCAGAGTCAATGTTTTTCTGCATCAGCTACTGTCGCCTGTAGACTGACGTCAGGTCATCAATGCTATAAAGCAAGGCAGCTGACACCATTACATCAGTTTTTCATGCCCTAACCAATCAGAAGCCCCAGGAAATATGGCAAAGTGGTCCTGGTGGTTAACAACCACCCCAAGAAGCTTATGTCCCCCTAATGAAAGAGGATATAAGTGGAAAGGAGGGAGGGAAATCAGGACTGCAACAGTGAATACACTTGAACATCTACATTTATGGTAAGTGTACACAACTGTACTACGTTCTTCATGTTTCACTGTTGCAGTCATCACTTGTGGGACGATTCCCAAAGCTGAATAGAGGGGTGGCAAGATTAGCTAGAAACCCAGGCATGGATAAGGAGGCCCTGCAGTACTGGAGAGGCAAACCCTGGCCTAGCCTTAGAGAAAAGAGAAAGGTGGTAATGCTTTGTAAAGGTATGGACCGAGGTCCAGCTGGCAGCTTCCAAGATGTGCCTGGTGGGAACTCCTCTGAGGAATGCTGTGGAAGTGGATGGTGCCCTAGTGGAATGGGTACGAATAGACAGGGGGAGGTTCCCATGAATTCTGTAGCAGAAATGGATACAGTGTAACATCCATTCAGAGATAGTTTGCTTGGAAATGGGCTTCCCCTCTGCCCCTTGAGCAAAACTAACTAGACATTGGTCCATTTTTCTGAAGGGTTTAGTATGGTCCAGGTAGTATCTGAGCTGCCTGTGCACATCCAGGGAGTGCAAAATTCTTTCCTCCTTGTTTTGAGGGTTAGGGAAGAAGGTAAGCAGCTGAATGGCCTGGTTGAGAGTCACATTAGATATCACCTTGGGCATAAAGGAGGGGTTAGTCCTAAGGGAAACCCTGTCTGTGTGGAAAATGATGAAGGGCTCAATAGCCTTCAGTGCCTGAAGTTCAGAAAACCTTCTGGCTGAGGTGATAGCTAGCCAAAAAAACAGTCTTCCAGGAGAGGAATTTCAGTTCTGATGAAGCAACAGGTTCGAAGGGAGGTAAGGTTAGTTTTTCCAGAACATAATTAAGATCCCAGGCTGGCATGGGAGGCCTTCTGGGAGGTCTGATATAAGAAGCCCCTCTGAGGAATTGCTTAAAGGGTGAGAGAACATGGCCTGGTCTGCATTAATGGCTGAAGCGTGGATTTTAACAGAAGAAAAGGAGAGGCCACTATTAAGTAATTCCGCTAGGTAGTCCAGGGTAAGAGGGACAGAAGGCTGTGAGGAACTGGCCCCCCTGGACTGGCACCAGGAGCAGAATTTTTTCCATTTCCCTGCATAAGATCTTCTGGTGTTGGACCTTCTGGCCTCTGTGATAATGTCCAGGACCTGCTTGCTTAGCAGGGGCCCTTCCCTTAGTAATTCCGCTAGGTAGTCCAGGGTAAGAGGGACAGAAGGTTGTGAGGAACTGGCACCCCTGGACTGGCACCAGGAGCAGAATTTTTTCCATTTCCCTGCATAAGATCTTCTGGTGTTGGACCTTCTGGCCTCTGTGATAATGTCCAGGACCTGCTTGCTTAGCAGGGGCCCTTCCCTTACCCTGGGAGTGTCAGCCATGCTGATAGCTTGAGAGTCTGCAAATCTGGGTGAAGCATTTCCCCCCCACTTGAGTCAAGAGGTTTGGGATCTGGGGAAGCTGCCTGGGAGGATGCGATGTCAGGCTGTGCAGCAAGGGGTACCAATGTTATCTGGGCCACTCTGGAGCAATGATGGCCTTGGGCCCCTCCTCCCTAATCTTGTTGAGTACCTTGGGAATAAGAGGCAGATGGGGGAAAGTGTACACAAAGAGGGAGTTCCAAGGGAAGGTCAAGGTATCGACCTTCCATGCCAGGTGGTGATATTCTCTGGTGCACAATTTCTTTAGCTGATGGTTGAGGTGCAAAGCAAAGAGATCCATCTCTGAATTTGCCCACACTTGAGTGACTTGCACAAAGATCCTTTTGTGGAGCTGCCATTCGTGGGGGTCCATAAAGTGTCTGCTTAAGTTGTCTGCCAGTGTGTTGTTGATCCCTGATAGGTATTGGGCTATTAGGTGTAATCCCATGGAGGAGGCAGTCAGCCAGAGGTTCATGGTTAGGCTGCACAGAGGGTAAGACTGTGTCCCTCCCTGTTTGTTGATGTACCACATTACTGTGGTGGTGTCTGTTTCGATAAGGAGAGCTCCTGGCCCGAGATGGAGCTGGAAGGACGTTAGAGCCTTCTGCACTGCAATCATTTCCTTCCGGTTGATATGCAGGTGAAGGTGCTGGGCATCCCAAAGACCTTGGGTGCACCTGCCTCCTAGGTGGGCACCCCAAGCGATGTCTGAGGCATTGATGGTGATGGTCTGGCCGGTGGGGAGGTGGATGAAGGGGAGACCCTGGTTCCTGGCACATGCCCCTGCCCACCAGCGCAATTCTGCCCTTTTCTGGGGGTAGGAAAGCCATTTGGGAGCTGTGTCCAGCAGAGCTCCCAGGAAAATGATCCTCCTAGAGGGAGTTTGCTTTGTTTTTTCTCGTTGATGGTGAACCCCAGGGAAGTTAGAAGGGCTTTGACAAAGTAAAAAAAATAAAAAACAAAACGCGGTGACAGCAAAAAGAATTTCAAGTTCGAATTTAATCCAAGCCAGTAATACAATCCAAGCCAGTAGTAAGCGCTTTCGTCTCTCGTGCTAGAGACTTCTTCAGACTAATGGCTTTACCATAAAAAACACACACTTTAAATACTTCATTAATCAACACTTTAGAACATCAATTAGCATTTAAAAACACACAGACATAAAATATAAAACAATGCTTTTAAAAACTTTTCTAGTGTTTCAACCCCTTCCTTTTCAAATACATTTTAAATTCTTCCCCATTATTTAATCCTGGAGGGAAACAGGCATTTAATCTGACCTGCCAACAATATTCCAACCAACCTAATTCTTCTTCAACATTTACTATCTTAACATTAGGGTGTACTGTGTACAGAACTATACATTCAAAATTTGATTTTACATTTGCTAATGGATGTTCTAAAGTTTTGAGTAATGAAATATTTAAAGTCTGTGTTTTTTATGATAAAGCCATTAGTCTGAAGAAGTCTCTAGCATGAGAGATGAAAGCACTTGCTACTGGCTTGGATTGTATTACTGGCTTGGATTAAATTCGAACTTGAAATTCTTCTTGCTGACACAGCGTTTTGTTTTTTATTCTGTTTTTGAGTTATTTGCTTGCTGCTGCCTTTGGATTGTTTGTGTCTGTTGCAACGTGTCAGCAATGGAGAGAGGTTCTGTTCCAGGAACGAGTTTTGCAGCTGTATCAGCGGGCTGTGTGTTAAATGATACCCCTGAGTGGTTTGTTTATTATAAATGAAGAAGGGACAGTAAACTCTCTCATGAGAAATCAACGGAGAGCTGGTTTAAATACGAGTTGTGAAGAAGATATTTTAAATGGATGTTTAGCCCTCCTGTTAATCCTTTCTTTATGGAAGGAAGTGTTTTGTGTGAAGAAACTACGAGTCCTTTGTCCAACATGCAAGAATGCTTTCATGCCTTAGAAAAAGATTTCTCGGCATTAAAACGTCTCCAGTGGGATAACTTATTCTTTGATAATATATAACAAAATTGAACGGCAGTTCTGAAAACACCAATAACTAATAATGTAGAATGCCCAGGACCACGGTTCTCCTCCAATGGTATGTAAACCAGAAAATCCACGGAACGCCAGTAAAATTAACGCTTTTATTCACCAACCAAATGTAAATCACACGCGTTTTCATCCTACATACAGGACTTCATCAGACAAACTTCATTTCTTCAAAGTCAATTTAAATAGTCTGTTAAAACAACTATTTAATTATTGATCCAATAAACTACATTTCCTAAGAATCAAATTGACAAATCCCCTTTTACCTCTCATGAATATTAATACTTATCTATGAAAGTGTCTTGTGCTTAACCTTATAAATTCATTTCTAAAACATTTCACATCATTTTTTATATAAATATTAATAAATAAAAATAATTTATTTTCTAAAAACATTTCATTTTGTATAATTAAAATAATTTCAATTTAAAACTCGGGTATGTAAGAATATCTGTTGTTTTAAGAGTTCCTTTGAACCTGTATTTCATGTGTTTCTTCCCCCATGTAGTGTCCATTTTGGGAAATTACATTTAAGAATTTATTCAGATGTTATTAGCTCTCAATTTGAGTAGTGAAGAAATTGATATAAACTCATTCATTCCAGGTTTATTTCCTGCATCAAGGTTGACCTGCCACCAAAGCTCCCTACTTTCTAATATTTCCTCCCACAGGCCACCCCTTGTATCTGGTTTAACCTGATCCAGAACAAAAAATTCATATTTGAATTCAGTACAAAAAATGGAATGTTTGAATAATGCATTTGTATTTTTCTTTTTTGTGATATCATAAGTGTGTTCGTATATCCTTCTCTTCAATTGTCTCTCCGTCTTCCCCACATAAAATGACTGACATGTCTGACAAATGACCAGATATACGACCCCTTTACTATCACAATTAAAGAAACCTTTACTACCCAACCATCTCTTTCTACTTTCAATGTAAACTTCCCCTCTGTTAATAATATATGAACACTGGTGGCACCTGCCACACCTATATGTTCCTACTTTGTTTCTATTCCCTTTGTTTTTGCTTCATCCATATCTTTCCAACATCCTTTTTAAGTTGTAGGAATTCTTATAAACTACTTTTGGTTGCATTTTTGCGATCTCTTCCATGTCCGTCAAAGCAGAGAATTTATTCCATTCTTTATTCACAAGTTCCTTTACCTTCTGGTTAGAGGCATTATATTCCACTACTAAACTTCTTTTATATATTTGCTGACCATCATTATTCTTATTAACCTCTACCTGAACATTTTCCTCTTCACTGTTAATCCCTCTCCCTATAATTGGCTTAAATCTATCCTGCCTTCCTTTTTCCACTTCTTTCCTAATGTTACCTACAAACTGTACAGGGTAACCACGTTCCAGGAACATTTTTTCTAATGTTTTACACTCTAATTCAAAATCATCGTCCCAACTGGTCATTCTTGACCCCCTTACAAATTGCCCTTTGACAATATTCTTTTTACTATGTAGGGGGTGGGCACTATTGTAGTGTAAATAGGAATTAACATACGTTTCCTTTCTATGTACGTTAGTTTCATACTTTCCATTTCTTTTATATATTTCAATATCCAAGTATTTTAATGTTTCAGTACTAGTAGAATATGTGAATCTCAAGAAATTAGTAGTTCCACTGATGTATTCAAAAAATTCCAAGAATTTTTCGAGTCCCCCTATCCAAAAGATCACAATGTCATCCAAACACCTGTGGTACATTAGCCAATATTTTTTGTATTCACAATTAATAATGTACTTTTCTTCCCATTTTAATAAAACAATATTGGCATACGTGGGAGCGCATGCCGCCCCCATAGACACTCCAGATTTTTGCTGATAATATTCTCCTTGGAACATGATAAAATTGAATTTTAGCACATAATCCATAAATGCTACACAGGCTACTTTATCCTTTTGATTAAGTATTTTGGCTTCAAAAATGCTCTCCTCAAACATTTCTATCCCTTCCTGATAGGGAATACAACTAAATAAATCAATGACATCAATTGTAACGAATAACATATCTTCTCTATAGTATTCAGGCTTCAATAGGCTCAAAAAATCCCAAGAATCCTTTAAAATGGTTTGGTTGTTGACCCAAATATGTTTACTTTTGTAGTCAACAAACTTAGCCATGGGTACAGTTTTAGAGCCTTCTGCCGAAACTATAGGTCTAAGGGGGGGGGGGGGGGTCTTCCATATTTTTATGGATTTTGGGTATCCCGAATATTGTAGCTATTCTTGGTTTATTCACCTCTAAATACCTGAATGTTTTCATGTCTATTACTTCTTCACGGAATCTATAGCTAATCTTACCAAATCCTTCCCCAACAATAATACATCCAACTCTCTTTCCTCTACTCCCAACAACCCCTCTAACTGTCCTCCCAGTAATGCCCCTGATAACATCCCCTCCTCTTTCCTTAAGTGTGCTGCCGAAGGTATTGCTCTCCCTATCAGCATCTTAATTAACAGATCTATAAAAGAGTCATATGTTCCTATGCTTTGGAGATCAGCCTACATTCTCCCACTTCATAAAGGAGGCAAAAACACAAATATCTCCAACTTTCGCCCAATTGCCCTACTCTCACCTTTATCAAAAATCCTAGAGAAATGCGTCCACCACCAACTCATGCCTTTCTTAATCCATAACCACCTCCTAACACCCACCCAACATGGTTTCCGCCCTGGACACAGCACTATTACTGCCTTACTATCCTTCTTAGAAACAGTCAACCAAGCTAGGGATTCTGGGTTACTAGTTTCCACTGTACTGCTAGATCTGTCTAAAGCCTTGACACCATCTCTCACAAACACCTTCTCTTTCATCTATCAAACCTTCATCTCTCCCTGATACTCTATCCTGGTTCTCTAGCTACTTATCAGATAGATCCCAAGCTGTCAAATGGAACAACTCTACCTCCTCCTTCTTACCTACACCCACTGGTGTTCCCCAGGGGTCCATCCTTGGACCCATGCTTTTCAACATCTTCATAAATAACCTTCACTCTGCCATCCCAGACACAACAGTCATCCAATACGCAGATGATTCTACCTTAGTCTCGCCGCCTCCAACATTCCCGAACTACTGGCAGAAACCCAAATAGCTTTTTCCACTACTGAGAACTGGATGCACCAAAATCATCTCTCTCTAAACTCTAATAAATCCAAAATTCTTCTCTGCTCCCTCCAGGGCTTGCACATTTGATAAAACAGCATTCAAAATCATAAGCCAAACAAAGTCAACCATAGAGGTGGTCCAATCTGCAAAACTCCTTGGCATCACTATAGACGAGCACCTCAAATTTGATAGCCACATACAACAAAACATAAAGAAAACCCACCAAAAGCTAGGTATGCTCTATAAGAACAACTGCTTTCTCTCCAACTCCGCTAGACATTCCTTAGCAACTACCTATCTTCTACCATCTCTACTATATGGAGCCCCTCTCCTTACTAACCTGTCTTCTTCCATCTCCACTAAACTCGAAATCTGCTATAATAAAATCTCTAAATTTGCTACCAAATCTAAAACCTCTTCTCACCATTGTCTTTCCCTACAAACTCTGAACTGGCTAGAACTCCCTAACTACCTAGACTACCTCCAACTAACCACTGCTCACAAATTAATATTCTACCCTGAAAAATGCCCAGCCCTAGCAAACATCCTTCCTACCATACACCCCAAACAGATCTCTTAGATCTGAACACCAAAATTTAATCACCATCCACAAACCCAATCGCCCTGCTGGCCAGCTCCTTCTCTCCTACTCTCTTGGCAGGAAATGGAACTCTCTCCATTCTTCTCTTAGAACAACATCTAACACTGAAGCCTTCAAAATCCAACTTTTCTCTTACTTATCCTCTAAACATAAGTGCACCTGCTTACATCCTACATAAATCTACATAAATTCCCCTTGAACCCTCTACATCCTTTCTCTTTACTCTACCCTAATACTATCTTCTTTTCTTCTCTTTTCTCTCTCGATCACTGCTTGATCAAACTATATTCTACTCTCAGTTTATGTACTTTCTCTCTCTCTACTCCTTATATGTAAATATTGTAAATAGCATGTAACCTTACACCTTCTTTTCATACAGTCAAACCTGCTACTTAAGGAAACTACTAAATCTATTGTATCTACCTTCCTGAATGATGTTTTTTGAAGTATACTGCGTGTATTTGCTTTTTTACTAACTGTATTCAATGTAATGTTATTCCAAATGTATATATTTTATTACTATCTTTTACACTATGTAACTTAGATTGTATTTGCTTTGCTTTTGGAGCTTTTCTCCCCGGGCCTCCACTGAAAATGGGTACGTTCTGGCCCAGTGGACTTCCCCGGTAATCAAACTGGAAATAAATAAATAAATAAATTCAGTAAGCAAATCCTGTATCAAATTGTCTATTCGTTTATAAGCTACATTTACCTCATTCAAGGACACTATAGTATAAATTTTCTCATTCCTCAGAATTGTGTTCATCTTCCCATCATATATCAATTTATCCATAATAACTATCCCCCCTCCCTTGTCCGGTTTCATGACCCTAACTGTCCCATCTCCACTTAATTCTTTTAAAACTACCTTTTCTTCCAAGGTGAGGTTTTCATTACACCACACTTTTTCGCTCTTTCTCCTCACCCCTTCTATCAAAACATTCTCAAAGTTTTTTATTTGAGGTAAAAGTGGGGGGGTTGTAAATAGATTTTATAATTAGTCCATTTCCATTTAATTCTTGTTTTTCCATTCCTGCCCTTGAAGCCAGTATTTCTAAGTTGATTTTTCTTATAAACAACTTTATATCAAGAATAGTTCTTGTAAAGTCCCCCTTTACCATAGGTATAAATTTCAGCCCTTTACTTAAAAGGGTAAAATGCGGTATAGTCAAATTTATATTACCAAAATTATATATGCTAAATTCATTATAAGTATATTTAGTGTTTTCCCTATCTATTACAATGCTTTGAAAACAGTTTGTAGCAATTTGATTCTCAGGTGAGGGGGTATTATCCACTAAAATCTCCCCCTCCCTCTTCTCCCCCCCCAATTCTGAAAATTTTCTCCCCTTTCTTGATTACCAGGTTCATACACCTTTTTTCCCCCCAACGGTGGAAATTCATTGTTGTACACCTCAGTTTCCCATTCAACATCTCTTCTATTGACATACCCGCCTTGTTTTTTAAAAAAAAATATTACTTTTCCTCATAAAACCATTTGTATTGTACCCTTTTTCCATGGGTTTGGGGTAACTAATGTCATTCTCATATTCGTTAATGTCTCTTTTTAACTTCCCCATCTTTCTTTGTGTTATGTTCTCACATTTGGTGTCAATATCTCTCCTAATGTTATAAAATCTATCCCTTTCTTCTTTAATATTAAAAATTAAATCAGTCTTTATATTTTTATCCAGTTCTTTGATCTCCTTCACCAATTCATTTTGCTTATTTTCATTTTCTTCAATAATTGCTTTCAAAATTTCAAGCCCACAATTATTGAATATTTTCACCAAACTTTTGTGAAAGTGAGACCCAACAACAACGTTATTAGGGTATTTAACCACCCTCAACCCTTTAGGGACTATTTCCCTTTTCAGACACTCTCTTAAATAGGCATTTTCAATACTGTGTACCCTGTACTTCATCATATAATTATACATTTTGTCAATTTTGACTCTATACGAACTACCATCTTTAAAACTAAAATCATTTTGCTTCTTGTCACAAACATTGTTAAATAAAAAGTCCTTTTTGAGCCATTCCTCAGTAGTTTTACTACTTTGTTTGTTTATAACAGTACCTTTGTGCGCTGTACCACCAGCGCTCGTTTTAGGTTTGGCCCCAAGTTCATTATAAGAACCACTTCTTCTCTCCGGTTCATCCACTTCCTCTTCTAAAATCCTCGGAGTAAATGCAGGGTTAAAGTCAGTTATAACAATGTCATCCAGGTCGCCAGTCCCATAACAGTTATCAATCAGCTCCCTTTTTCTCTTCCCTTTCGGTTGTTCTCTTTCTTCAACCCCTTCAGTCTCCTCCGATAACCGCTTCCTGTTAGTGACAAGATTCACGCAAAGAGGCGTGAGTAAGTCTATCAGCTCCGTGAGCTGTCCAATAAGCCTCCTAGTCTGTCCAGCTTCTTCCTGGCCTTCGCCACTCATACTTTAGTAACTGGTATATACCAAGGAAAACGACCGATAGTCCACCTTCACAAAACCAAATAACAAAATTGAACGGCAGTTCTGAAAACACCAATAACTAATAATGTAGAATGCCCAGGACCACGGTTCTCCTCCAATGGTATGTAAACCAGAAAATCCACGGAACGCCAGTAAAATTAACGCTTTTATTCACCAACCAAATGTAAATCACACGCGTTTTCGTCCTACATACAGGACTTTATCAGACAAACTTCATTTCTTCAAAGTCAATTTAAATAGTCTGTTAAAACAACTATTTAATTATTGATCCAATAAACTACATTTCCTAAGAATCAAATTGACAAATCCCCTTTTACCTCTCATGAATATTAATACTTATCTATGAAAGTGTCTTGTGCTTAACCTTATAAATTCATTTCTAAAACATTTCACATCATTTTTTTATATAAATATTAATAAATAAAAATAAAAATAATTTATTTTCTAAAAACATTTCATTTTGTATAATTAAAATAATTTCAATTTAAAACTCGGGTATGTAAGAATATCTGTTGTTTTAAGAGTTCCTTTGAACCTGTATTTCATGTGTTTCTTCCCCCATGTAGTGTCCATTTTGGGAAATTACATTTAAGAATTTATTCAGATGTTATTAGCTCTCAATTTGAGTAGTGAAGAAATTGATATAAACTCATTCATTCCAGGTTTATTTCCTGCATCAAGGTTGACCTGCCACCAAAGCTCCCTACTTTCTAATATTTCCTCCCACAGGCCACCCCTTGTATCTGGTTTAACCTGATCCAGAACAAAAAATTCATATTTGAATTCAGTACAAAAAATGGAATGTTTGAATAATGCATTTGTATTTTTCTTTTTTGTGATATCATAAGTGTGTTCGTATATCCTTCTCTTCAATTGTCTCTCCGTCTTCCCCACATAAAATGACTGACATGTCTGACAAATGACCAGATATACGACCCCTTTACTATCACAATTAAAGAAACCTTTACTACCCAACCATCTCTTTCTACTTTCAATGTAAACTTCCCCTCTGTTAATAATATATGAACACTGGTGGCACCTGCCACACCTATATGTTCCTACTTTGTTTCTATTCCCTTTGTTTTTGCTACATCCATATCTTTCCAACATCATTTTTAAGTTGTAGGAATTCTTATAAACTACTTTTGGTTGCATTTTTGCGATCTCTTCCATGTCCGTCAAAGCAGAGAATGTATTCCATTCTTTATTCACAAGTTCCTTTACCTTCTGGTTAGAGGCATTATATTCCACTACTAAACTTCTTTTATATATTTGCTGACCATCATTATTCTTATTAACCTCTACCTGAATATTTTCCTTTTCACTGTTAATCCCTCTCCCTATAATTGGCTTAAATCTATCCTGCCTTCCTTTTTCCACTTCTTTCCTAATGTTACCTACAAATTGTACAGGGTAACCACGTTCCAGGAACATTTTTTCTAATGTTTTACACTCTAATTCAAAATCATCGTCCCAACTGGTCATAATGGATGTTCTAAAGTTTTGATTAATGAAATATTTAAAGTCTGTGTTTTTTATGGTAAAGCCATTAGTCTGAAGAAGTCTCTAGCATGAGAGACGAAAGCACTTGCTACTGGCTTGGATTGTATTACTGGCTTGGATTAAATTCGAACTTGAAATTCTTCTTGCTGACACAGCGTTTTGTTTTTTATTCTGTTTTTGAGTTATTTGCTTGCTGCTGCCTTTGGATTGTTTGTGTCTGTTGCAACGTGTCAGCAATGGAGAGAAGTTCTGTTCCAGGAACGAGTTTTGCAGCTGTATCAGCGGGCTGTGTGTTAAATGATACCCCTGAGTGGTTTGTTTATTATAAATGAAGAAGGGACAGTAAACTCTCACATGAGAAATCAACGGAGAGCTGGTTTAAATACGAGTTGTGAAGAAGATATTTTAAATGGATGTTTAGCCCTCCTGTTAATCCTTTCTCTATGGAAGGAAGTGTTTTGTGTGAAGAAACTACGAGTCCTTTGTCCAACATGCAAGAATGCTTTCATGCCTTAGAAAAAGATTTCTCGGCATTAAAATGTCTCCAGTGGGATAACTTATTCTTTGATAACAGTCTAAAGATCAAACAAGTCCCGAGGGGACTAAGAATTAAGAATTTACCAGCTGGCAGGGATCGGCCTAAAGAACTCATGGAGAAGTGGTTAGAGATCAACCAGAGGGCGGGGCTGCAGTACATGGAATTGCTCCGTGAAACGGACATTAAAATAGATGAAATTACTGTTAGAGTGAAAATGAAATACAGTATATTGAAAGATAACACTTCTCTAGAGAACTTTAACAGCAAGATGAGCATTATACAAGAAAACCTACTAAAATTTAATGAGGAACTATGTCAAAGAAAAACGAAGAAGTTTTTCAGACAGGAATGAATATGCAGGGGGTGTGGCTACAGCTTATGGGTTAAAGTTACAGAGTAATTCAGTGATCAAAGAAGTGAATGGAGATGTCTTTGTAGCAGATGATGATGCTACTGTTGTAAGAAGGTCTGAAAAACTGAGCAATAAAAATAATGGACAGGTTATTGTGGTGGAAATTCACCAATCTAATACTGGGAGTAGCAGAGGGGATTTCAGATACGGACAAGGAACTAAAACTACTGAACAAGCAGTCAGACCCAAAATTAAAGATGCCAACAAAACTAAACTGATGACAACTGAATCTCAAGTAAAAGGAAACCTAATAGGTGAAAACAAACAAGTAGTGGAAGTATATCAAAGAATTGATAATCAAGGAAGAACATAGGCTCAGGTTACAGCAGATGGTGGAAAAGGGAAATCTAATTATTATAATAAAAACCAACAACCACCACAAACAAAATAGTATGGCAGGAAAGGTCCAGGGAAGAACTGGAACAGGAAACAACAATACTGGAAGACTTAGGTACTGTAAATTTCAAAATCATTAATTTAACCAGTAAAGAACTCTCATGTGAAGATTGTTGTGTATTAAGTAAGGGGTGGAACTTCGCCCCAGCACAAAGAGCAAACAAGTTGGTTATGATAAATGAAATTAGAGACTATGCAAGGAAGTTAAATTTAAGTATATTTGGATCACAAATGCAAAGCAATTGTGAAATGTATAAACCTAGCTGCTATAAACCCACCATTAATCAAAGAATTAGAGATGTTTCCTAATGTATATGAACTGCAGATGCTTGAAATGCTAGATAATGACACAAATTTCAGATATTACAATCTAACAAAAAAGAAAAGGAATGCTTGATGCTTTAGTCAAAAATGAAGATGTATTGATTTTTAAAGCTGACTAAGGTGGTTCTATGGTATTGTTAGATAGAAGTGAATATGAAAGTAAAATGAGAGAAATGTTATCTGATTCAAACTTTTACAGACCTATGAGTATGTCTGAGGTAAAAAAGGGCTATTTTCTAATTGATTCCTGTATACAGGAATGGTTCTATACAGGGAGAATTGATGATAAAATGAAAAGAAATTTATCTAACAACAATCCAAAATTAAGTAGGATCTTTGGTATTCCAAAGATCCATAAAAATATTGACTTTCCACTGTTAAGACCTATAGTAGTTAGTAGAAATAGTAAAACAGAGGGAATGTCAGTGTTTGTTGACAAGCATCTACAAAAGGTAGTACCAAAGTGTACCACTTATATAAAAGACAGTTATGATTGCATAAAAAAATTGGAAGAAATTTGTGTCTCAGATTCACACACATTAGTTACACTAGATATAAATTCCTTGTATACTATGATTCCCAATAAAGAAGGGATGGAAACAGTTAGGGTAGAATTACTAAAATCTAAAGAATTCTCCCCGAATACAGTGGGACTATTAATAGAGATGATAGACATAGTTCTGAGTCATAACTATTTAGAGTTTTATGATCAAGTATTTGTACAAACGAATGGTGTTGCAATGGGTGCTGCCTTAGCCCCTAGCTATGCTAATGTGTTTATGCAAGGTTGGGAAACAGCCAATATATTAGAAAGTGAACATAGCAAACGTATAGTTAAGATGTTAAGGTTTATTGACGATGTCCTTTTAATATAAGATGGCACTGTTAATGAATTAAATGATTTTTTGAACTATATTAATAATGTTTGTTCTTATATAAAATTTACACATAACTATAATGCATATAAAATTTATTTTTTAGATTTGACAATATATAAAAAAATGAAATAAACTTTATTTCTAAGATTTTTAAGAAAGACAGAATAATATGTATCTGTGTTATTTTAGTTTACATACTAAAAGAACTAAGACAAATATAGTTAAGGGACAACTAAAAAGGATTAGTAACCTAACTAAAGAAGATGAAGTGTTTGAGCTTGAAGCTTCTAATTTTTGTAAAAGAATGAAAATTAGCGGATATTCACAAGAAGAAGAAGAAAGGGTGTTCTCTGATGAATTGAGAAAAAGAAATAATATAGTACATGACCATGCAAGTGACAAGACACACAAAAACTATAAGACAGCTTTAGCTATACAAAACAGTACTGATTCCAATACTATAAGAAATATAGTCAGAAGGAACTGGGGAATTCTTAAGGGAAATAGAGAAATTGCAGAGAAAATAGGAAATGAACCAAGGTTTGTACAAAAAAGGGCCAGAAATTTTAAAGACTTTTTTAAAGTAAACTTAATAAGGGTAAAGAAGTTGAGGTAAGAAGAGGTATGGTTGTGTCATAGTTGTAATTACTGCCAATATTTATTTACTGATAGTGGTGAAATATTGGTAGGGAAAACAGTAGTCCAGGTCCCAGGGAGGTTTACATGTAAATCAAAAAATGTAATTTATTTATTAATGTGTTTGGAATGCAGATCATTTTATGTGGGGAGAACTATACAAAAGAATTTATGAGCATAATTATGCTATTAGTAATGGAGACACAAAAAATGCTATGAGCAAACATTATGCTGATAAGAAATGTAAAATCAATTTCAAATGTATAGTTCTGGACACAGTGCACCCTAATGTTAAGATAGTAAATGTTGAAGAAGAATTAGGTTGGTTGGAGTATTGTTGGCAGGTCAGATTAAATGCCTGTTTCCCTCCAGGATTTAAAATGTATTTGAAAAGGAAGGGGTTGAAACATTAGAAAAGTTTTTAAAAGCATAGTTTTATATTTTATGTCTGTGTGTTTTTAAATGCTAATTTATGTTCTAAAGTGTTGATTAATGAAGTATTTAAAGTCTGTGTTTTTTATGGTAAAGCCATTAGTCTGAAGAAGTCTCTAGCACGAGAGATGAAAGTGCTTACTACTGGCTTGGATTAAATTTGAACTTGAAATTCTTCTTGCTGACACAGCGTTTTGTTTTTTATTCTGTTTTTGAGTTATTTGCTTGGTGCTGCCTTTGGATTGGTTTTGACCAAGTGTAGGTCTTGGAGAAGCTTTTCTTTGCTCTCTGCCTGGATGAGGCAGTCGTCCAGATAAGGATAAATCTGTATATTTTTATGTCTGCAAAATGCTATGGCCAGGGCCCAACATTTGGTGAAAACCCTGGGAGCACTAGATAAGCCAAAGGGAAGAGCAGAGAACTGAAAGTGCTGTGAGTCTGCTCTGAAACACAGGAATTTCCTGCAGGACTCCCTTATGGGGATATGGAGGTATGCATCTTTTAGGGCCAGGGTCACTAACCAGGCATTTTTTTGTTAGCATTGGCAGTAGCTGCTACAGGGTTAGCATCTTGAATTTGGAGACCACCGGGGATGTGTTCAGCATGGACAGATCCAGGATGGGGTGCCAATTTCCCTCCTTTCTAGGAATGAGGAAAAGCCTGGAATAAAAGCCCTTGCCTGCTTGACCTGTGGGGACAGGTTCTACTGCCCCCTGGGCTATGAGAATGTGGACTTGCTTTAATGCCTCTCCCCACTGATTGGGAGGTAAGACTGTATACCCTCTGGGAACTGGGAGTTCATTGAAAGTGAATTTGTATCCCTGGAAAATGATCTTTTAGACTACTGATTAATTATCAATGATCTATTGGTCATTGGTTACAGACAGCCAATTTTCTTTGTAGAGGGACAGCCTTCCTCCGAGATTTTGGGTGAAAAAAAGGCAGAGGGGGGTAGGGAGTCATTGGGAGTTTTTGCCACAGAGCGATGGCTTAGAACTCCCTGTTCTAGGGACAGATGTGATCCACTGTTTGGTTCTGTTGTCCCTGCTGTACGGACCTGGGTGGCCTGTCCCTGTGGGGCTTAGCTTGCCCCAGTGCTTAAGAGGGAAAGTTCCTGCTGAATCTAGGAGGTTGAAACTGAAAGAAATCTTTAACTGTTTGCATAGATTTTGATTTGTCTTCCATTTTTAAGCACCTCTTCTGCTTTTTCCCCAAACAATCGGTATTTCTCCAAAGGTGCATCAATTAATTTAGACTTGACATGATCAGGTAGAGGTTGTTCCTTCAACCATGCATCTCAGAATGACAGATCCAGACACTGCTGCCCTGCTCAAGGCTTCTAGTGCATCATATCCACAGTGTAAAGAGTGCATAACCACTTGACAAGTAGAGTGCAGTAAATCTGCTAACTCCGTAGAATTAGCACAGTCAGGAAAAGTAGAAATGTTTTGCTTTAATAGTTCCAAAGTGTGCTGTTGATATTTTAACATATGGAACTGACAGTTGAGAGCGCTGATGGCTAAGGTTGCAGAGGTGTAAACCTTTTTAACCCATCTGTCCAGAGTTCTGGCATCCTTATCAGAAGGAGTAGGGTTCTTTGCAGAACTAGCCCTGGCTCCCTTGGGGCCCTGTGTAATGACCTCCGGTTCTGTAGCAGGATTTCTGTACAGGTATTTGTGAGTATCTGGTACTCTGTAACACCTTGTCTGGCTTACTGGGAGCAGGAGGAAGGGCATCCAGGGCTAAACTGGATTCAAGGAAAACATCATCCACCACTTCTAAAACTGGGGGGATGGCAAGGGGTCTGTGCAGAGGAAGGTCTAGAAATTCTCTTAGCCTTTTCTTAGATTGGGGGAAATCCTGAGATTCCCATTGGAAATGCTCCCTGAGGGTGTGGAGGGTTTCTCCAAAGGAGAAGTCTTCTGGTGGAGAGGCAGAAGGGATGGATTCCTCTGCATCTGAATCCTCATAAGCAGTAAGAGGTTTGTTAATCCTCTTCCATATCTGAATAATCTGATTCCTCAGAATCTTGCTCTGTCAATAGTTCAAGAGAAGGGGGTCTTTTCCTTTTAGAAGTAGAGGCTTGACTGTCCCTGATAAGGGAAATAAGATCCTCTGCCATCTTAAGCATCTGGGCCTGGGATGGAGGGGTGGGAGTAAGACGGTGGCTAGAGGTAGATATTCTAGGGGTGGCCTGGCTTCTAGGCCTAAGAGAAGTCATGGGTCCGACAGCAGCGGTAGTCGGGAGAGAAGAAGTCGGTTTCTGACTGAAATCGGTAGTGTGAAAGACTTCCTTGGAAGCTGGTGCCTGCTTAGCGGCTCCAGACCCAAACGAGGCAGAGAGAGCCAAAGACTCCGAAGACGAAGAAGATATCTGCAGCATACCAGATTCCAAAAGGGTCTCAGTACAGGCCTGCACAGTAATCACATCGGGCATCAGGGGCTGCAAAAGCTCCTCAGTGAATTCCGGAGTACTGACGAACTGCTTAGCGGAAGAGGTGTCAGAAGGCTTGGCCTTGTGAGGTCTGTCTCTATCTTTATCCCTACACTTTTTCAGAGGTTCTGCGGATTGTTGGCTGACCGACGCTATATGAGAAGATGGAAGATGAAAATAGCTGTCTACAAAAAGAGCTTTTCAACGAATGGTTCGCATGTTAAAGAGGGCACAGAACCGGCAATGGGTGATGTCGTGGTCTGGGCCTAAACAAGTGACACAGTAAGAGTGGGAGTCTCGGTATGGGATTTGCTTTCCACAGGTGAGATAATTATTAACTTTTTCAGACATCGGTTAGTGCAAGAAAAAGAGATCCTCAATGGGGTACTTAGCTTTAGACGTTTTCAGCTGTGATCCGAACTCTGGTAGCGACAGACCTGCACACTTGCGAACTGCTTCCGCTATGGGCTCCACGGCAAGAAAGACTGATGTAACAGCGTCAGCTGCCTTGCTTTACAGCACTGACGACCTGATGTCAGTCTACAGGCGACAGCAGCTGATGCAGAAAAACAGTGATTCCGGTATTCAGGGCAGCCGAGGGCTACTACAGCAGGGATAACCCACAGGTGATGACTGCCAGTCTGAAGAAGTCCAATGCGGACGAAAGTGCTTACTGTTTGATGTGTATGCTTTGTTATTAAAATTTAGCGCCATTTTTGGCTCTTTTCTCCAGTTTTTGTTATTTAAAATATGCAATTAATATTGTGAAGATATACCTTAGTTTTAAGAACTCTATCCTCAATGCCTCAAAAAGTAACACCATTCTGTTTGACTCCTCATACTGGGTATCTGCAGGAACCTCACGCTGCCTTGGTCACTAGAAGGCAACCACAGACTGAAAAAGCAAGTTACAGCATGAATGTGCTTGTGTGTGAGGGAAGACAGTTTAAAGAAATTAAAAACACTTTTGCCAGAAAAATACAAAACAAGGTTGAACCACTAAAGAAGAGAACACAATAATGCTCCGTTCTACAACCAGAGATGTAATTATGCCTTGTTGCAGTCAATACACTAAACAAAGAATACTTATTTATAGTTAGAGGTGCAAGATTATTAAAGCAGCTTCTTAAACTCTTGAACATGTTTTTATTTGCAGCTATGTTTTTGTTTTGCTTATGCAGGTATACAGATGCAAGAACATGTAAAATTTACATATGTATAAACATAAGTATACTAAAAGCAGGCTGCAAAGGCATTGTAGGAAGCACAGTTCTTGTTAATTTGTTTTCTCCCACATCACTTTTTGAAAGAAAGACAATATGGTCCCTAGAGTAGTCATCAGCATAAAACAGGCAAAGATTAGTACAAAATCATCTAAGAAATCATTATCAATCAGAAAAGAGGAGTACTTTGCTTCAATCTTCAAAAAAGAAAGCAGTGTGTGTCAAGCTGGGAGGGAGGCAAGGCAGAATTGTGAGAACAGTGAACAGACATCAGGATGGAGGAGTAAGAGGTCCAGAAGGAACATGTTTGAACATAGGGATAACACAGCAAAAGGAAAAGATGGGTTGGCCTCCTGGAGTTCTCAGAAATCTGACCAGTGTGTTTTTACAGCTCTCCTGATGGAGAACTTCAACAGATCAATGGCTAATGCAGAAGTGCCAGATGAAGGTGAGATAGTGAGTGTGCTACCCTTCTACAACAAGAGAAGCAGAAAAATATGGGGAACTATAGATCTGTTAGCTTAACAACACTGGCAGGAAAAATCATGAAGACAATCCTGAGGGGAAGGCTAGTTACATTCCTACAGGGCAGTGCTCATTAGGAAAGATGCCAACATGAGCTCATAGCCACAGGTAAACTTAACAGACAAGTACCAGTAGATGCAGACTACCTGGAATTCAGCAAGGCTTTAGATTCAGTCCTAAACAAGAGACTGAAAGAAAACTGGGGGTAGAAAACTGAGCAACTGGATAGCTGCAAGGCTAATGGCAGGACACACTGAGTTGTAGTAAAAGGGCAATATCATGAATTATGAAACAGACTCTAGCAGTACCGCAAAGGTCTGTCCTAGGTCTACTGGTCTGCAATATGCATTGTCTGGAACATCAGAAGAAACAGACAACAAGATCAACCTATTTGACTGATGAAAAAAAGACAGGTGCAGCAATGGAGGATGAGGAGGAATAGTTAAGCAAAGGAAATAAGTAAGGAGAAAGAGTCCAACTGGGGTTCACTGCAAACAAATACTGCATTCAGGCCATAACAACCCTGGTGTGATGTATCAGCTGGTGGGAGAGGACTAGAACTAGTGAATACAGATCAGGAAAAGTATCTGAAAGTACCAATCACACCTAGGCTAATGGGAATGCAGGGAGAGGGCAGCAGGAAACAAAATACTGGGCTGGATCCTCAAGAAAATATATGACAGGAGCAACAGATAACACTTTCACATCACAGGGCCCAGGTCAGACCACACATTGAGTACAAGCATGCAGTTCTGGAGTCCATAGAAGGAGAGGGATGTCAGCCTGCTGGGAGGAATACATGGGAAATATTTCACAGACATCTGGGGAATGGAGGAGAAAGAATATGATCAGAGGGCAAAGGAGCTGCAAGTCTTTTCACTGGAGATCAAAACAGATGGTGTGTGGGGGGGCATGATAATACAGTACAAGATCAGTTACGGAGATGTGAAGGGTGAGGTCATAAAGGAGATGTGAAGGGGGTCATGGACATTATGAACATAAGGCCAGACTGTGCAGGAAAGGACACACACAAATGATTGTAAGGACTAACTAATCTATGCATCTTTGAAAGCATTTTTTTCAGAGTTTTAGAACTAAGAAACCAGGATGTGTGGTAGACAGTGAATCCTAAGACGCTTTCAAGAAGGCATTGGTCAGACGGAAAACAGAAAGGAGAAAGGCGGGGATGAAGGAGGCAGTAGAATAAATGCATTTTAAAACGTAGACTATATAGGCTTATGTTTGCCTTCTGCCCTTAAGAAAATGTAGTGTAATAAATTAAAGCAAACTAATTTATCCATACCAATACAAAGACTGTAAGCAATGTACATCATACAACATGAAATAGCTTAAACTAATACACAGACCTCAGTGTGAAAGAAGTATTCAGCAGGGTGTTGTGAAAAAAGATGAAAATACAGAAAGGTCAAAGAATGCTGCAAGCACTAATATTCTGCAAGTCATCTAGGATATTCTTCACAATTTCCATGACATGAGTGAGTATTCATTTCAAAATAAAGTAAGGTATTTCTTTAAGAAAGAAAAGGGCTATTGAGATATCAATGCACAGCCTCCTTCCACCAGCAGCATTCTTCCCACCAAGGTATGGAAAATAGTGTACACTCAAAGACATAACCAGGAACACAATGAACCTGTGACAAAGGACAACAGACAATATCAACATCAGTGTATTTGTTTAAATTCTATAATAACGTGTTGTAAGTGTAAGAAATTCAGTATGGACTTCTGAGGTCTCTAGGGACACTTCTCATTTCAAAAACCCCCCAAAATTTCTCAAGCACCACAAGACAGATGAAAAAGCAGAAGCATTTAGGTGCTGCCCTTAATTATAATTTAGACTGTTGTCAAAGATCAGAAGCATCAACAACTAATCCATCACAAGAGACTGCCATACAGAAGCTTCCATGAGGTCAAATGGGCAAACAGCAAAAGTTACACCTGGCATACTCTGCTGAAATTGGTGCTACTGTAAAATCCTCTTATGTAAGTGCGCCTGTTTCAAGTAAAAGATTCTGGAAAGTGGGCAGACAATTCAACTTCATTTGGAAAAGGAACATGACAACAAATTACTAATTCAGTGAAGACATAATAAACACCAGTAAAATAATTCTGTACCCTAATTCAACTAGTGGAAATTAAAGTCGAACATAAAGTAGTTGAATACAATAATGATCAGTCCGGCTCACTTGCTGAGGTCAGTTCACAGAATTCCATGAAGTATGCAGTATGCTAGCGACTATCTCATACAGTCACATCAAACTAGCCACTTTGTCATATTTTTAATTAATATCTGTGCAAAATAATAAACACGCCACTGAATTTGTATGTGCAGGTTTCTTTCTCAAAGATCCGAGGTCCTTCTCTACAATTTAGATGTGGCATCCTTCGATAGGAAGTCGGTGATTATTCCAGCAACATGTTCTGGTTCATTTAAGTGCACATGGTGGTCTCCTTCAACTATTTCTAATCGAAACTGTAAGAGGAAAAATAATAAATCAAATGTAATATCATATCTGGGTGGATTTATTTAACTTTTTTTTTTCAAACAGGAGAACTAAAAGTATCTTTAGTTTTCATACCTCTCAACCTGGAAACATCAAAAATCTGGACAAAGCCCATGAAAAATAGGTACAAATCTGTACGCTGATTAACATAAAAGTTGCATACATAATTATGTAACCCCCACCCACTTCAATGGAATTGTGGGATACAAACTTTCAAACACAAACTGAAGAACAGACAACTAAAATATGGCCCCAGTCCCTGTAGTAAATGGTAACCATTTTTTTTTAATGTGTAGCAATGATGTGCACTGGGAAGGGAGAAGATGATGAACCTTAGGATTTTGTTTTTGGTGACTTGCAGTATGTGGGTTTTGTGGTAAAAGCAGGGCATTTAATGGTAGGCAATATTCTAATCTTAGCAAAATAATAATATAGTTGCTAAGACCTCCAAAAGTCATTCTCCATGTCCTACTGATCAGTGGCGTAGCTTGAGTTGTGCCACCCGGGGCTGTATTTGAGTTTGCTGCCCTTCCCCCTCACAAAATCATGGTCGAATAGGCCCCCCCATACACAGCTCTCCCCCTGCAGCCATCCCAATGTCCCATTACTTGGCTATTTCGCCCCATTTACCATAAACACTGTAATGTGTATAATGCTTTACTTCTACAATGATTACTTGGATTTCATTTAAAACTTTTGTTACAAACATTAACAGACATCTGCTAAACAAAGCAATGTGGTCTCACAATGAAAACTGACATAACATTAAAACTTCTCTGCTCTGGAAACTCACATTCATTAAAACAGCATTGAAACCACATTCAAAGAAAATGCATCTGGCCAATGGCAGATAAAGACTATCTTTGGTCTGTTTTCAAATCATAGGCCCCTTGCACATGAAACATACATGTGTTTTTTGATACACATTCTTGACTGTATTAAATTACATTCATTGTACAATACAGCAGACTTGTTAGGGAACATTTTAAATTTATTGTTTTGAACATTTTTCCAGTAAGCAATGAAACAAAATGCATGAACCAATAATGACAAAACTGCCCATATCAGAACATTTCCATCATAAAAGTCTACTCAAACTTCTACAATCCACCAGTAGCAGTAAATATGCACAAATCTCTGCAAAAGTAAAAGTCATCTAAATAATTCTGCATTAAAGAGATCTGTAAGATCTGTTAGTAATGAAGAGGTTCCTGCTAGCAAACAACTTAATATTTCATTGTTTCATCTACAAATAAAGTGCCTGTTGCCCTTGAGGAATACATTGCCTATGTTACATAAAAAAATAAGCTAGTAATATTACAATAGGGAATGGATGGCAAACTGATAACAGGTTCATAGTTACTAGATATCTCTGCCAAAGGGGACATTTGCAGGATGCAGCATCCACCCCCTTTAAAAGTACAACACAGTACAGTATCAGCAATTCATCTACATACTGTGGGAGTAGAACCCACAGCCTTCTGCATCAAAAGCAAGTATTCTACCTGTTGTGCTACTAACACCACAAACCAACTTGTCATATGCAGCACAAGAAATCTGGAAAAAGCCAAACTTTATAAGGGGGGACCAAACCAAGAGACACATTTTAAACATTGCTTGTATAATCTTAGAAAACTTGCTAGAATAAAATGTTTTGTGTTACCATGCGTATCCTGAAAGATGGGAAGACTGAAACTTAAATGGCTATCATTATTTAGTGAATTCAGTTCTCACTGATTTGCCAGAAAACCACAAATTTTAAGAGGAACAGACCAAAAGTATGACCAAAACACACACACACACACACACACACACACACACACCAATAAAAGAAGAAGCTGCTGTTCACACATACAATAAAAGCTGCTAAGTAAAGCCTCATGCCTGCAATTACATCACACTATATAAATAAAAGAAGCTGCTGTTAAGTAACTTCCTGTAATCACATTCTCCTGCTGTCAGTAAATACATGTATGTTTCTCCTGCCCACATAAATGTCCATCAAGAAAAGAAGCTGCTAAGTAAAAAAAGTCTGCAGCTGTTAGGAAATATGCTGATGTTCTTCATGTTTCACTATTGCAGTCATTACATTTGGGTAATCTGCTGGCAGGTTGCCCTCAGTCGGCCTGAATTCCAATGTCTTGGGTCCTGCATCGGTTGCTGTCTCCTCTTCCATGACGTCAGGGGTATAAAACAAGCAGCCAACACCATTTTCTTTAGTCTTTCTTGCCATGCGGTGCCCGAAGCAGAAACATTTCACAATTGCCGGTCAGCTGACTCCTGAAATATTCGAGTTTGAGTTTCAGAACCGAAGTCTTCACTAAAGCGAAGTACCCCGTTGGGGAAACTTTTTTCTTGCTCCATACCGATGTCAGAAAACATTAATAATTGTATTACTTGTGGGAAGCAAATACCTCATAAGGATTTCCATTTATACTGTATTCCTTGCCTAGGCCCTGATCACAACGTGCCTGGCTGTCGGTTTTGTGCTAGATTTAACCAACGCACTATTAAGCGTCGGTATATTTTTGCCTCAAAGTATTTTGGAAACAGATTTAACTACCCAGAAATGTCATCGGATAGCTATCCGACTACCGGAGTACATAAAAAGCGCAAAGAAAAGGACAGAGAGAGACAGTCGAGGTCCAAAACCGACGACGAAGCTTCTCCTAAGCTAGTCGCTGGTTCACCGGTATTCAGTGAGGCGCTTTCACAGCCCCTGATACCAGCTACTTTCGAGTCGCAGGTCCCTACCGACACCCATGTGGAGTTCGGCATGCTGCGAGATACTCAAAGTATTGGACCCACAGATGTATCTCCCTCGGATGGGTCCGGAGCTGCTGAGCAGGCACCGGCTTCTGAGGGTGTATTCAAACCTCAACATTTTTATATCAAACCGACGACAGCTGCAAAACTAAAGGCAAAAGCAACTTCTAAAACTAAAAAAAAAAAACGACGCATGAGCCACATGCACAGGCCTCTATGCCTAAAAAGCAGATGCTCAAAATGGCTGAAGACCTTATTACCTTGATCAGGGGTTCCCATCCTCCTCCAGATAAGAGGCCTAGGCAAGACACTGATTATGAATCTTCAGATCAGGTTTCTATTTCTTTGGATTCCTCTTCTGATCAGGAATTATCTATACCTCCCTATGAGGATTCTGATGCAGAGGAGTCTATACCATCTGCATCACCTCCTGAGGATTATTCATTTGGAGAAACCTTGCATACTTTGAGGGAGCATTTTCACTGGGAGAGTCAAGATTTCTCAGAATCAAAAAAGAGGCTGAGGGATTTCCTTCTTCTCCCTCAGCACAGGCCTTTAGCCATACCCCCTGTTTTAGACATTGTGGATGATGCGTTTTCGGAGTCAAGCTTGACCCCTGACTCCTTAACTCCGGCTCCCAGCAAGCCTGACAAGATATTACAGGGTCCCTGACTCACACAAATTTTTATTTAGAAACCCTGCTGCTGATCCTGAAATTATTTCACAGGGTCCAAAGGGAGTTAAGGCCTCAACAGCAAAAAAATCCTACCCCCTCTGACAGAGATTCAAGGGCACTGGATAGATGGGGAAAAAAGATTTATACATCTGCAACCTTGGTAATTAGGGCCTTAAACTGCCAGTTCCATATGCTCAAGTATCAACAACATGTTATGGGATTGCTGAAACAGAAAAGGATGTTGATTTCTGAATGTGCAGAAAATAAAGAATTGCAGGAATTATTGCATGCAGCTGAACAGGTTGGAAAGCATACTTTGCAATGTGGTTTTGATTCCTTAGAGGCCTCCTGCAGGGCTGCAGTTACTGGATCTGTGATTAGGAGGCATGTCTGGCTAAAGGAACAAAATTTGCCTGATCATGTTAAAGCTAAATTACTAGATGCACCTTTACAGCATGATATTCTGTTTGGTACTAAGGCAGAAGAGGTTTTAAAGAAAATGGAAGACAAAGCTAAGTCTATGCAAACTGTAAAAGACTTCGTACAAGTGCAGCCACCAAGATTCAGTAGACACTGGCCTACAACAAATTGGTCCTTTCCTGTGTCAGACACAGCTCAAAGGGACAAATCCAGACACCCTAAGGGTTCCAGATACCAGGCACAAGATTCATACAGGTCAAAGCAATGGGGCGCTTCTACCTCCAAATCTGGAGGAGATAAAGTGCAAACCTACAGAAAACAGTCCCAGTGACTTCCCTCTGCCTACACCAAGCACTTATCTTTTGGCAGCACCCTTAGGGGGAAAATTAGCACTTTTTGTTCAAAATGGGAAGTTAATAACCCAGGACAAGTGGGTGCTAAACATAGTATCACAGGGATACAGATTCCATTTCCATACTCTGCCAATGGCAAACGGTTGGCCAGATCTGCCAAAAAATCAATGGGCAGAGGCACAGACACAGGTTACGTCCCTCATGGATATGGGGGCCATTCAGCCAGTACCAGAACAGGAAAAAGGACAATGATTTTACTCAAGACTGTTCTTGGTACCCAGAAAGGACAAGGCCTGGGGGCCAATACTGGATTCATCGATTTTGAACACATACCTGGACATTCCAAAAACTTGATGATAATAACAACACTAAGGACCCCATACTTTTCATACAAAAAGATTATGGATAACTCAGACTGTCCATGTGTAAAACTGACAAAAGATTTAAAAAAATTCAGGCATTTTGTTTAACAAATGACACTTTAAATTTTCATTTTATTAGTGTAATTGTTTATCAACTGCGGTGGTGGTGCTGCGGTAGCATTGTCGCCTCACAGTAAGATGTTGTCCTGTTCGATTCTCAGCTAGAGTGTCTTCTGTGTGGAGACATGCGTGAATGGGCTTACCTTCGTTGAAGGTTGTGCGTCAGGGCTGGCAACTCGGCACGTTAAAATCTACTGACAATCATTAGCGGACCGGAGTTCCGCTGTGGCGACCCCTAACCGGGAAAAGCCGAAAGACACAGCAACAACAACAACAACAACCTGGACATTCCAAAATTCAAAATGCTGACTTTGCAGCAGCTTCTGCACATGCTGGGCAAGAATGCTTGGCTGGTGACATTAGACCTAAAAGAGGCATACCTGCATGTCCCAATAAGGCAATTGTGCAGAAGATACCTCAGATTCAAGGCTGGCTTAATGCATTACCAATTCTCTGCACTGCCCTTTGGCTTATCTACTGTGCCCAGGGTCTTTACAAAGTGCTTGGCACCAGTAATTGCATTTTGCAGACAAAGAAGTATACAAATATATCCTTACTTGGACGACTGTCTCTTTCAAGCAGAGAACAAGGACATTCTTCTTCAACACCTGGCATTTGTGAAAAGGCTTCTAACATGCCTAGGGTACACAATAAACGAAAAGAAATCACAACTGGTACCCTCTCAAAAGATAACATTCCTGGGTGCAAGCTTGAATACAACTGCCCAGATGGCTTACCTCACGCCAGACAAGCAAAGACAACTGACTACTTACTTCAAGCTGATGGCAACAAAAACCCAGTTATCTGCAAGACAAATTCTACAGGCTTTGGGCTTCATGACATCCTGCATCCGACTGATTCCATATGCAAGACTGCATATGAGGAAACTACAATGGTACCTAAAAAGCTTATGGAGTCAACATTGTCACAGTCTGGAAACAATGATTCCTCTCATTCCCTGCCTACAACAGGAGTTTCTATGGTGGGCAAAGGCATGTGACCAAAACATGGGACGGGCCTTCACTCTACCCCCTGCCAGCCAAACCTTAACAACAGAAGCATCAGATTATGCCTGGGGGGCCCACATGGCGGGAAGTTGCATTCAGGGCATATGGACCCCAAAACAAATGCATCTACATATCAACCAGAAAGAGATGCTAGCTGTTCAAAATGCCCCAACAGCCTTCAAGGACTTACTTCATCCAGGACAACTACTGATAAAGATGGACAACACCACGGTCATGTGATATATAAACAAGCAAGGGGGGCACGCACTCATACCCCCTTTGCAGATTATCCATGGCACTGTGGGACACAGCTTTGACTTACCAAATACATATTCAAGCTCAATTCCTGCCAGGAAAACAAAATACTCTGGCAGACGATTTAAGCAGAAACCTTATGGATCCTCACAAGTGGAAACTAGATCCACAAGTCTTCAGCATGATAACAAAGAAATGGGGGAGCCCAGACATAGATCTATTTGCCTCTCCACAAAATTATCAATTGAAAAGATTCTGCACAAGGACTTATCACAGACAAGCATGGAAATTGGACGCCCTATCCTTCAGTTGGAAAAACCTATCAGCTTACACCTTTCCTCCTCTGCCTCTTCTTCCCAAAAGTCAGACAAGAGAAACCAAAGATGATACTAATTGCCCCGGACTGGCCCCGCCAATAATGGTACCCAATCCTAAGAAACTTGTCTCAATACCCAGCTTGGACCTTACCTCAAAGACCTCAACTACTGCCCCAGCAAAACAATCAGATCCTGCACAATCAACTCCAGACACTGAACCTGGCAGCATGGCTGATCATGTAGTTATACAGACAACACTGCTCAGTAAAGCTGTGATGGATGTCATTTTGGAAGTCAGAAGGCCTAGTACTAGAAAATCTTATGCTGATAAATGGAAGAGATTCTGTGCTTGGAATAAAGCACAAGGAACTGATACAGCACAACCAAATATTCCTCAGATATTACAATACTTGACTGAGATGCTTGACAAAGGCCTATCTTTCTCATCAATTAAAATCCATGCCTCTGCCATTTCGGCTCATTACAATACAGAGCCACCAATCTTTTCTCATCCTTTACTAAAGCAGTATCTTAGAGGAGCCAGAAATTTAAGGCCTCTTAGAAGATCACCAATACCTGCATGGGACCTCAATTATGTGTTGGAAAAGCTCACCCTGCCTCCATTTGAACCAGCTGCTACTGCTGATATAAAGTTCTTATCATGGAAAACAGCTCTGCTACTAGCAATTACTTCAGCAAGAAGAGTCTCAGAGCTACAGGCCCTCATGGCTGTAGAGCCTTTTATCATATTTCACCCAGACAGGGTGTCTCTGAGGACAAATCTAACATTTATGCCTAAGGTGGTTTGCAGTGTGACTCAACCAAACTATTCATCTGCCAACCTTTTATCCAAATCTGCAGAACAAGGGGGAGAGAATTCTGCATTCCTTGGATGTACACAGACAGCTAAGATTCTACTTGAGCAGGACTAAAGCTCAAAGAAAAACTGAGCAATTACTAGTGACATATGCTGCAGGATCAGAAGGAAAGGCTATTTCAAAGCAGACTATTTCAAAGTGGATAAGCCACTGCATTCGTTTCTGCTACTTACACCATGGTAAACCTGTGCCCAAGGGCATTAGGTCTCATTCCACCAGAGCTGCAACTACTTCAGCAGCCTTTCTCAGAGGAGTACCAACCAAAGACATTCTAGAGGCTGCTACTTGGAGTTCTGTTCACACCTTTACAAAGCATTATCATTTGCCTCTCTACTCTAAGTCCAGGGCAGGCTTTGCCACTGCAGTTGTGCAGGGCCTTATAGCCGCACCTAATGCTGTTTAGCTCCAGCCTCCCAACCATAGCTTTGGCATTCTACCCAAATGTAATGACTGCAACAGTGAAACACAAAGAACATAGTACAGTTGTGTACACTTAGCATAAATGTAGATGTTCGAGTGTATTCACTGTTGCAGTCCAGGTTACCCGCCCACCATCCCCCTTTCATTCTGGAGTTTATCTTTCCTTCTCTATCTTGTAGATGAAGGTAAAGTTTATACTGATGTATGTATATATAGTTTTTATACATATATATTTTTGCTACCTTTTTGGGGGCACCTGACATCTGGGGCAAGAAAAACTAAAAAAAAATGGCATTGGCTGCTTGTTTTATACCTGTGACGACCTGATGTCATGGAAGAGGAGACAGCAACTGACGCAGGACCCAAGACTTTGGAATTCAGGCCGACTGAGGGCAACCTGCCAGCAGATTACCCAAATGTAATGACTGCAACAGTGAATACACTCTAACATCTACATTTATGGTTAAGTGTACACAACTGTACTTTTCTCCTGCCTGTAATCCCATTCTCCTGCAGCTGGTAAGTAAGTAAATAAACCATAAATAAAAAAAAGGTGCTGTTAAGTAAAGCCTCCTGCCTGCAATGACATCACACTTATAGGTCCCAACCTCGTAAGAGGCCACTGTGGAACACAGACCCTAACAATGTGTGACAAATGGTCAAAATATGGAACACCCTATTTTCACACGGCTCGAAACGTGCCATCGACATGGAGCATGGTAGAACATCTGTAAAATTCAACAAGACACACTTCTCAGATCCAAAACCTTTATTTTTATAATTTGCAATACCATAACCACACCATAAGCAAATAAAACGGCACTTTACAAAAATAAAAATCATATTTACTACATTTTCTAAACAGACATTACAAGTCACACAAAAGACCAAGTTAAATAGCATCCTGTCATATGTCAGATGGAGACTTATTGTATGCCGCTGTGACTTTCTTGTCAGCCTCTAAAACATCTTTCGGCAGCTTAACATCACAGCAGTCCAGTTCTTCGTTCATTTTAACTGCCAACAAAGAGTTCAATGTTTTTACACTCAGAGACTGATGCAGTTCAGTTTTCACTTTCCGCACCAAGCTAAATGCTCTTTCAGCTTGTGCATTTGAATGTGGCAAGCAAAGTAGACTCATCATCAATTGCTTAAAGAGTGGCAGTTTCCCTTCAGTGCAAAGGTCCCTCAGAAGGTGTGCCCAGTACTTTAACACACATGAGTGGGGCCCATTTACTGGGCCTGTCAGATTCCCCGTGTCCTCAATCTGATATTGGGTAAACTCATCGATTAATTGTTCAGCCTCAACATCATTTTCACACACACAGAGATGGAAACCAACATCCCTGACAAGTCCTGAAGAAATATCCAATTTTTTTGGCCGGATTAATAACTAATGCAGCATCTTTCAGTAATTGATCCTGCATGGGAAACTTTTTCAGCATTTTCTGCAGCACTGCAGCATACAAAGCTGTAACTTTTTTTATAAAAATTAAATTCAATGACTGTGCCGGCAATATCCTCCTCATGACTTTTCATGTACTGTTTGACTTCATAGCCAATACGCAGCTCACTATTTGGTAGAACACAGCTACTGTCAGTCAACACTGACACATCACTGTGTCTGATTAGTCTGACAGCAGCTGCAGGTCTGAGGAGTCTGCCAGCATACTGCTGCAAGAGTTTATGCACAGTGGCATGCAGTGTCAGTAGCTGACTTTCTCGGCTCTGAAGCTGGATGCTGAACTCCAATAAGGGTTCCAGTGCACACTTAAACAGAAAAATTGTATGCACTTCGCGACTCTGCATGTTTTTAGAAATTAAGTCAATTTTAGCAGACCTTGACTCTGCAGACAGAAAATACGAATTTAGAGCTGGCCACATGTCCAGGGTTCTGTTAACTACCTTACCAAGACTGAGTCATCTAGTAGGTGCAAGTCTAATGATCTTGAGGAGGTCAGTATCTATGAACAAAGCAAATTCTTGCAGTTTTTGTTGTCTTTGTGCACTGGAACTGAAATGGCAGTACACATCTGATATAAGTTCTTCAACTGGTGAATGTAGTGCTTTTACAGCAGCCTTACTGCAGAGATCTGCAAAGTGGCAGAGACACCCCATATTTAGAATTGTGGGCTTCACCTCCTTTAAATGAGACAGCACAGAATTATGTTTTCCAATCACTGAGGCAGCATTGTCTTCAGAAAAGCCCACAATGTTGAAAAATGGAATGTAAAATTTTGTCAGAGTGGACATTAAAGTGTCAAACATTGCTTGTCCAGTACCTGACACACATTCTGGCATATGAAGGAACCTTATCACATTTTTGCTTGCCTTTTCATCAAGGTAACCAACAAAGATCACTAACAGTTTGTCATCTCTCATGTCTGTGCTTTGGTCCATATACACACAGAATGGTGATTTCTGGCAGGCTGCTGCAGCATCATTCTGGTAATGAGGCCCCAGAACATCCCATGCAATGCATGCTGCCTTTGTTGCTCCAGATGCCATTTTCTGGAGAACATCTCGATCCTCTCTACACTTCTTCATAAATTTCAGGATGTGTTCTCCTGCTTCAAATGATAAGTTGTGTTTAGCAAGGAGAAACACAAAAAACAACCTTTGCCTCAACCATCTTTGTACTTGCTAAACTCTGAGGTGCAAATAAATCCACCACAGATCTTCCAGATGCATGCTTGCAATTCTGCATGTGTTTCACACTGTTGGCATGCCATTGCAGATCCTGTCGTCCTCCATGATGGATTGTGAAATCCGTGTTACAAGTCTTGCAGAAGGCATACGTCACTCCGCGCCACTCACAGAAAGCCAGTCAAAGGCACTTGCCCAGCTTGGCAGAAAAATTGTGTATCTTCTCTTCTTTGGAGTGCAATCTGTATCTACATCCCTGTCCTCATTGTAATCTGGGCAGTCTGCACCTAGCAGGTTTGTAAAACAGTGGTGTTAAACAATGACAAACAAATGGGGCTATAGTGCAGAAAGAAAAATTACAAAAATCCCCTCAAAAGCAAAAATGAGACAATAGGGCCATAACCTACCCATATCACTGGAGGTTTCCTGACTTTGCACCCTCTTCTCTTGCTCATCTCTGCTCCTTTTGTTTACTATGAAGGCCTGCATGATCAGATTATTCACTTCCTTGCTTCGATAATGACGCTTTCAATCGTCTGGTGCTCACTTGCCCACCTAACCAGTGTTGCAGAAGGGAAGAGTGACTTTCATGACATTCAATACTTTCAAAGCACCCTTGATTATATCTCAAAATCCATGCCAAGGATAAACACATCCAGCTTAACAAATGCACTTGCAACACACACACGCACACACACACCATGACAATACTACTTGCATTTTACATTCACCACTTTAGATGTGTTCTACCCCTGTCCTACAGCCAGTTCTGGGCCTGGCAAAGGTGCCTAAAAAGGGTACTTAAAACCAGGGCCCTCTGTACTTTTACAAGAATGTGCCATTTAAGACATCATGCCTTGGAACAGTTATGACCACAGAATGCAAAATCTAGTTACACTCTAAATTTATACCAGAAAACAAAACTGGATACTTTAAATCATCTCATTACTATAAATAACTCACTTTTGACATCCATCCTGACATACCACTCAACCTATTAGTGCAAGAAATCTGGACAAAGCCCTGCCCAACGTACTAGGGGGACAAGCAGCACAAAAACAGAGACACTAAATATTGCTCTGATAAACTTAGAAATAATGTTCTTATAAACTCTTGGCATACAGTTTCTGCAAAAAGTTGGCAATTACTTTCAGAGACGTACTAGCGGGACAAGCAGCACAAACGCAGAGACACTTTAAATATTGCTCTTATAAACTTAGAAAAGTTGCTAGAACAACAAGGCCTGTCTTGGCATACAGCTTCTGCAAAAAAATGGCAATTACTTTCAGAGATGTACTAGGGGGACAAGCAGCAGAAACACCGAGACACTTTAAATATTGCTCTTATAAACTTAGAAAGTTGCTAGAATAACAGGACCTGACTTGCCATACAGTTTCTCTAAAAAATGGAAATTACTTTCAAAGACGTACTAGAGGGACAAGCAGCACAAACACATACACACTTTAAATAATGCCCAGGATTATAACAGCTATAACGAAACAACCAGGCAATCCACGATGCGTTAAAACCATAGAAAAATATTTATTGTAAATATAGATGATGAGCGCTTTCGCTAAATACCATTTGTATAACGGAGCATTTATCTGGTGGGTTATTTGCAGTCATCTTTTTCTTGACATCATTATACACTTTAAATATTGCTCTTATAAACTTAGAAAGTTGCTAGAATAACAGGACCTGACTTGCCATAAAGTTTCTTCAAAAAAATGGCAATTACTTTCAGAGACGTACTAGGGGGACAAGCAGCACAAACAGAGACACTTCAAATACTGCTCTAATAAACTTAGAAAGTTGCTAGAACAACAGGACCCGACTTGGCATACATTTTTTGCAAAAAAAATGGCAATTACTTTCAGAGACGTACTAGGGGGACAAGCAGCACAAACAGACGCGCTTTAAATATTGTTCTTATAAACTTAGAAAGTTGCTAGAATAAAAGGACCTGAGTTGGCATAGAGTTTCTCTAAAAAATGGCAATTACATTTAGAGCTGTACTAAGGGGACAAGCAGCACAAACAGACACACTTTAAATACTGCTCTTATAAACTTAGAAAGTTGCTAGAATAAAGTACAGTTGTGTACACTTACCATAAACGTAGATGTTTGAGTGTATTCACTGTTGCAGTTGTCACATTTTGGTTATCCTTGCCAGGGTAGTCCTTGGCCGGCCCAAATACCAAAGTATTTCTGCGTTGGTTGCTGTTGCTTCAGGACTGGCATCAGATCGTCAGTAGTATAAAGGAAGGCAGCCGATGCCATTACATCAGTTTTTCTTGCCCTAACCTATCAGGAGCCCACAAGTGGGAGCCAGGTTCTGGTGGAAGAACCCCACCAGTAGAAAGTAAATACCAATATGTCCCTTGTAAGGAAAGAGAAGAAAGAAGAGGGGGAATGGAGGGAGGAAAACCAGGACTGCAACAGTGAATATACTCGAACATCTGCATTTATGGTAAGTGTACACAACTGTACAATGTTCTTAGTGTTTCACTGTTGCAGTCATCACATTTGGGTTGATTCCCAAAGCTGAAGAAATGGGTGGAGGCAATCAAGGAAACTTGGGGCTGGCTAGGATGCCCTGCAAGACTTTCTCCGAAGAAATTAGTCCATAAAGCACAGCACCTTGACTATGGAAACAAACTCATGTCGGCCTTTCAGATTTGTTCTGAACCACAAAAATCTCCTTCAGATTGCAGTTAAACATTTATCTATAAATGAGATAGCAAATAAAAATGACGGTAGACAAATCATTTTTAGGGACAGATGGACAAAAACTGGAGGGCATTAAGGCAAGAAAAACAGTACGTCACAGAAGTGGTTACAGTGGTGTGACCTAATTCACTGCATTTTTCTAATACAAAAAGGCAGTAAAGTGGTTCCTGAGGGACCAACAAAAGTTATCCTGCCAATCCAAGGAATCCTGCAGCAGAAAAAATACTGAAGTGACAGTAAACAAATGACGCCAAGTCAATGCTGGAACTTTTACTCTTATTTACTCGTTAGCGCTTTCATGCACGCCAATGCATGCACTTCTTCAGACAAGTTTGAGTGTAAAAGTGTACAAGTATTTATACTCATTTTAATTGAACAATTATCTAATTAATCAAACAATAATTAATGAACTCAAAAAAGGAGGTAAAATCTCAGATAATTCTGACCAATACATATTAAATACAAAATATTACAATTTCATATACACAGTTACTTTAAAAACGACATATGTTTAAAAATATATATAAGTATTGTGTGACAGCATGAATGACATCAACAACAAATATATTCATTAAAAACAGCAACCTAATTCCAAAAAACCTGGTGTAATTATTGGAAATGTTTTGGAAAAAAATAATAATAAAAAATGAAAAATGAAAAGTAAAAACCTTAACAGTAAATATTATATATGAATTTTACTTATTATATTAAATAAAGATTAAATTGATAATCTAAATCAAAAACATGTTATGTGTCTTTGAATTATATATATATATATATATATATATATGTCTGCAATATATACATATACATATACACACATATATATATGTTTGTATGTAAATTAACTCAAATGCAGGCACAAGAGCAAACACACAAAAAATGACCCATTTGTTAGTGTGTAAATGATGGAAATAATGTGTCATCTATTCAAAGCTTTTAGCTTCAATAGGCACTTAATCGAACACACATCATTAATACCAGGATGTAAATAGGCATTAGTTTTGAGTTGCCACAACAATTCGCGTTCTTGTAATATTAAGTGCCATGGTCCACCCCTAAGATTTTTATGTACAATTTCGACGACGTTAAATACAAAACTGTGACTTGGATTTTCAACTACGTGTTTAGCAAGGGCATTCGTGATGTTTTGTTTCCCAATGGCATATAAATGCTCGTAAATGCGGTGTTTCAAACGCCGTTCCGTTTTACCCAGATAGAATACGGAACAAATTTTACATGTGGCTAAATAAACAACACCCTGGCTTTCACAATTACATTTGTCATTAATATAATATTTAACGTCGCGAATAGAAAATGTTGCTCCAACTTGAATGTGTTTGCAATAGTGGCAATGGCCACATTTAAACATGCCTTTGTTAATCTTATAAACAGGCATAGGAGCTTCCAACAAATTTTTTAATGATGGTGCTTTTTTGTAGACAATACAAGGTTTATCACCTAAAATAGTATCAAAATGATTACCGTGCAACACAAATTCCCAATTGTTACTTAAAACTTGTCTAATCTGGGTTGCATATTCATTAAATTGAGTAAGAAAACTAATTTTGAAGTCTTTAGGTTTACTACTGATGTTATCATGACTTACATTACTAATTGAAACATCCAAAATTTCCAAGGAATTGTGTTCATAGCCTGTTCTAAAAATTGGGCTAAAATGTCCACTTTGTCTTTTTCGTTTAACCTCCCACATAACTGTATAAATGAGTTTGGTGGGATACCCTCTATTCTGAAACATTTCACTAAGCTTAAGGCATTCCTCATCAAATGTTTCATCATCAGAACACATACGGGAAGCTCGGACGAGCTGTCCCTTAACCACTCCTTTCTTCTGAAAGAAAGGGTGGCAGCTTGTGAAATGTAAAAATGAATTACTATATAGGGGTTTTCTATAGATTTTCGTGTTAAACCTGCAATGTTGATTGTTTTTCTGAATTTCAATATCTAAATAGTTAATAGAAGAAATCCCTAGTTCATATGTAAAATGTAAAAAAGAAGTTGATAAATTCATTTCTTTTATTAAATCCACGACTTCTCTTTCTGTACCATTGATAATCATAAGTATGTCGTCTTGGTAACGCGTGTACCATACGACTAATTTGTTATACAAAGCATATTTAAAAAGAATGTGATGCTCCCAAAATGCCATTACTGAGTTAGCAAAAGATCCACCACATGGGGAACCCATGGCAATACCAGCTTGTTGTAAATAAATGTTCTTTTGAACATAAAAAAATTGTTATTCAAAACTAACTCAAGTAAGTTAATGATTAAATCTATATCTTGTCCTGGACATCGTTTCCTTAATAGAAATTCACGAACCCATTCTAAACCAATATCCTGTGGAATTACTGTGTACAGATCAACAATATCAGCTGTCACAAATTTATAATCATTTTTAAATGGGATGTTATTGAGTTGTTGTAAAACGTGCCACGAATCTCTACAGATTTGTGGTTCTGTTTTCAAATATTCTTTTAACATGTTATCAACCCACTTTGCACTAGAATATGTAATGGAGTTTCGTCCGTCAATTATTGGTCTGAATGGGGGATCATTAACATTTTTATGA
This sequence comes from Protopterus annectens, assembly GCF_019279795.1. Classification (NCBI taxonomy): domain Eukaryota; kingdom Metazoa; phylum Chordata; order Ceratodontiformes; family Protopteridae; genus Protopterus; species Protopterus annectens. Next base: position 622,423,327 of record NC_056728.1, on the reverse strand, counting down.
AGTTTGGGAACACCAAACATGATTGGCATGAGGGGAGCTGCCATAACTAAATAGTGGTACAAATCTGAGGATATGCTACCTTCGATGAACAAGTCACTTAAACTGTTCTTAATTTTTTGGTACGCTTGATTAAGCTCGTTGATGGACACTTTCTTATAACTAGCAGTAGATAATCCTGCAGCAGACTGAGGGACTTAATACCATGGAACAACTCAGGAAGCAGGCACTACTAGAAAGCATCCTGACAAGTTCATCAGAAGCCATTTGTCCAAGCAGGTGAACACCAATAGCTCATTCTCCTGCAAGGCCTCAGTCAATATGGCCAGAAACTTGGTAAATACACACACTACAGATGACAGACCAAGGGACGGCACTTCTGACTGAATACAGTCTGATTCAAAATGAATACCACAAATTTCCTGTGATGCTCCAAGACAGAGGTACCAAAGGCTTACAAAGATACCATCTAAACCCTTCCCCACTTGGAAGAAGGGACATGTCCCTCAGGATGTTTGCAGAAATAATGAATATCCAAGACAGGAAAAAAAAATCTTCTATTACTCAGAAGAAAGAAAAATAGAAATAAACCCACCTCTGCATTCTGAAGAGGCTCTATGGACTCTCTGAGAAGTAGAGCCCAAACCTATTGCAGGAGTTCAGTGAAGACTATATGGAGTCATAAGGGTGCTCTTGATGAAGAAACTAACAGCTCCAAGGCTCAGCCGTTATAGAATATGTTCAAAATCTGACGGTCCTCTGGTTATGATACTCTTGGTCTACAAGGGATAGCTGGACTGACAGGTAAAGATGCAGTGTAAAGTGACATAGTATATTCTTTTTGAAAACTCTTTTCAAGACAGAAAGGTGCTGGGGCTCTGTGATTTATGTTGGATCAAATAAATAACAAAAGTATCTGCTAATGGACACTTTATAAAGATGGTATTCCAGTCCTCTGAGGTGTTATACAGAGAATCAGCCTTCACTGGAGTAGGACACCCCAAGTCTGAGTGCAGACTGCAAGAAGGTTTCAGAGAACAGTTAACTTGAAGTTTCTCAGACTTCTTCCTCAAATATTAAAATTATTTTGGGTAAAGGAAGCAAAGCTACATTCAAGTCCAAAGAAGTCTTCATACGTTTGAGCATTACTGCACTTGGATGTAGCAAGCAAATTCCACTTTCTACGCGCAAACTATTAGTGCTACCCCCCTTGGACACCTATCACTTAAAAATTGACACATTTCTCAGAATACTGCACCCCAAGGACTTAATACATTTAAGCAACATTTCCATCTATTCTCCATAAAACTATTGAAGATACTGTTTTCAGATAAGCAATATTGCACCTGTTGTTAAAGGTATTCATTTAAACCAGAGGTTCCTGAAGTGTGGGTCGCAAGTTGATTTTGGTGAGTCACATTAAATACTAAACAAATAATTAAAGTCAAGGCCCATGTTAGCTGGGGGGGGGGGTTGTTAGCTTGGGAGACCGATAAATAAAATCTTCCGTTAAGTAACACAAGCAAAATAAAAGAGTAAACAGGACACACAGCCAAACCAATTAGAAAAAAATTACAAGAAAATTCCAGCCAAGCTAGAGTTTTCACTGCACGATTCTTTAAAACCTCTTGTAAAAAAGGATAATGGGATAAATGCAAATGACCCCTTAATGACATCATGTGTTTCAGCTATGTGGCAGTTCTGAATGCCCATGATTAATTTCTTTTTAAGTCGGTTAATGTACAAATGGCTTTATTGGACTGAATTTGTCCATTAACAGATGTAAAAAGAAAAAAGTCACGAGCATTCAGAACTGCCATATACTGTAGCTGAAATACCTGATGTCCTTAAGGGGTCATTTCCATATATCCCATTATCCTCTTTTATAAGAGGTTTTAAAGACTCACACAGCGAAAGCTCTAGCTTGGTAAGTAACACGAGAAGACTTCCATTAACCATAGGATCTCGCGGGAAAATTGTTAGAAAATAGCAGGGTTTTAGTGCCTCACAGGAGGCTTCTCTACAGAGTAATCAGCCCTAGAAACTTCGGATGCTTCTATTGTAAACAATGCAAACCACAGGAGATTCGATTTAGAGCCAACAAACATGGATTTAAAGTTGAGACAGGGATTTAAGAGCAGCAATTCAGTGTGAAGATCTACATGAACTAAGCCAGCAATTCAATAAATGCAGAGATTTTAAGTGATCCAAGCCAACAATTCAGTAAGCAGCCAAGCTTGTGTGTGTGAGGTTCAGCCAGGAGCTGTGTGTGTGAGGTTCAGCAAGGAGGTGTGTGTGTATATACGGTTCAGTAATAGCCATGTGTATACACGGTTAAGTAACAGCCGTGTGTGTGTGCATAGTTCAGTAAAAGCCGTGTGTGTCTGTGTGTATGCGATTCATTAAGTAGCTCCATGTGTGTGAGATTCAGTAAGTAGTTCTGTGTGTGTGTGTGTGTGTGTGTGTGTGTACTTCAGTAAGTAGCTCTGTATGTTTGTGCGATTCAGTAAGCAGCTCTGTGTGTGTGTTTGATTCAGTAAGTAGCTCAGTATGTGTATGTGCAATTTAGTAAGTAGCTTGTGTGTGTCTGTGCATGTGTGATTCAGTAAATATCTCATGTGTGTGTGGTTTAGCAAGTAGCTTGTGTGTGTGTGTAAAATACTGGCTGGTTAAGTAACTTTGCTCAGAGTCAAACCTTGAGCCTTGACTATTAGCAAGCAAATGTCTTAAACCTCCACACTAACTGCCAGCACACATCTTAACTGTCCACAATGTCCACATTTTTGCCTAATATTTTTGGTGCGTTAAACAAATAATTTACGGTTTTCTGGCAATTCAGTGAGGACTGAATTCACTAAATAATGTCAGACTTCATATCCTTCAGAAAATGTATGGTAACACAATGCATTGTATTCTAACAACCTTCTACATTTATACGAGCAATATTTAAAACTTGTCCCTCTTTTTGGACCTTTGTTCCCTCATTATTTTGCCTTTGTCCAAATTTCTTGTGCTAAGAGTTTGAGAGACATGACTGCCAGGTTTCCTTTAATTTATTTTTTTTTAAATCACTGAGTATTACAATTTGTCATGCCACTCATAGTTTCCTAGCTGTGTTAGTGTCAGTTGTGCAACAGGTAGCATACTTGCCTTTGGTTCAGAAGGTTGTGGGTTCTCTTCCCACACCAGGTAGACTGACTGCTGACACTACTGTGCAGCACGAGGGTGTGCTCTCCTTTGGATGACATGCTTAGTAACTCAGAACCAGTTGTTGGTTTTCCAGCTCTTCCCTACTGCACATCTCCAGGACACCTAGAACATTGGCAATTTATTCTTCAACAGCAGTAGACACTGAACTGGCAGATGAAGATCTGAAAAGCAAAGTTATTTGCCAGTAGCAACCTCTTCATTACTTACAATTCTATTTAATGTGGAATTATTCAGATGACTTAATTCTGCAGGGATAGTACATATTGACTGATAGTGGTGGATTATAATGACAGCAGTCCAAGTGGCCTTTTAAATAATGTTCTGAAACGGGTAGCTTTGTCATTATTGGTTCACACATTTTGTTTCACTGCTTACTGGAAAAATTTTCAAAACTACTCTAATAAAGTTATACATTCTAATTAAATGTATCAATTAACATTTTTAAAGTAGTAAACAGATTTTTTTATTCACCCCCTTTCTTTTAAAATATGCATTACAAGTGAGTAGTGGGTCACGAAAAAATTGATTTAGACAACTGTAGACATAATATGACCTGAAAAAAAATCCATGTTGATATGATGCTCAGAAAAAAAAATGTACCCAGCAGAGTAAAGAATATGCCTAGCTATACCCTTCAGGAAGGGGGATACCGAAAGGGACTGTATCATTATCCTCATCTGTCGAAGAAATAAAACCCTCAGTTCTATCCAAACCGTCTTCCCAGGCAGATTCAGAGGGGACAGAGTCATTATCCTCATCTGTCGAAGAAATAAAACCCTCAGTTCTATCCAAACCGTCTTCCCAGGCAGATTCAGAGGGGACAGTCATCTTCCTCAAAGTTGCTCCAGCAGAAGACAGCCTGTACTCACCTGATACCCTAGACATGCCATGAGCTGCAAATGGGAGCAAGAAATTGGGCAATGGGCTCACAAAGTGAGGGGAAGCTCATGCTGGAAATGGCACCTGCTTGTTTGGGGTCTGCACAAGGCCCTGTTCTGGCATTAGACTGAATTCCTTAACGGCATGCTAGAACAACTATGACATCAAATTTCTCTATTGTCAAAAAGCCTCTGTTAGCAAGGCAGCACTCTGGGTAAAAAAGACAGAAGAAAGTACCCAAGGCCCAGATACAAGCAAGGTGGCTCAAAGGCCTGCACCACACCAGTAAACTAGGATAGTGTATTCAACTGTTCACCTAAATAACAACTGACAGAAAAATACCAATATCTTTCTTAACAAGTAAACAGAGTCTGACCTGTTCCTAGGCAAAGGCAAAACTGCAGGCTATGAAGGGAAAGAGGTTGGTGATGGACTTGGATGGGAAAGCTTTGGCTGATGCCTGGGTCATATGCTCCTGTAAATCTCCTCTTGGCTCCAACACATGTCCAGGATCACAAAAAGTCCCCTCCTGTAGAACCGTATTCTGGCTAACTTCCATAGCTGCCATCCATTGAGCACACATCATCTTGTACATCCTTCTAGTCAATGGGTGAAATTACTGCCATTTGTATCACTACTCCACAGTATGTTCATCTCTCAGGCAGTAAAGACAGCACAAGTGCTGATTCTGACTGGTGATACGATAACAGCAACAATATTCAGAAAGTATTTTTTAATGCAGTAAATATGGAAAACTTCCTGTAACAAAGTTTACCTCTAAGATTCAAAAATGTGAAAGTGAAAGAAAAGAACTGGAGCATGTAGAGCTGGGAGCATCCAGATACATCTGATATGTAATGGTATTGCATGTTCCACATGCAGACATGTGCCCCAAGTGCTGAAGCTACACTATGCAATCATTTGTAACAAATGGGTCACTCAGGAAAAGAAAAATACAATTGTTACTCAATGCAAACGACTTCTAGATGTAAACATTCTGGTTTCTTAAAGGGCTTTGCAGGATGAAATTCAGATAACTTTTTTAACTTTACTTACAGAAATAATCTGAAGGAAGAATCCCATACTCAGTCTGTCAAACTGCATTATCCAGACTAAAGTGGGCATAAACTACCAAATGCCATGGCAGGTACCTAACTCTGCATACCCCATTTGTGGAATGGGCTGCCCCTAAATATAAAGCACAGTACTTCCCTTGAAACCTTTAAAAAACATCCTGGACGTATAATCACAAATTTTCGTCACAAATATATGGAGAAAGTCTACTTAATCAGGAACTTTGCTAGTTTCCCATCAGTACTGGGCGATGTGGTTGATTTTCTTGATATTATCCTTGGCTGTACACATAAGTAAGAGCCTATAAACATATTTCTGACCCAGCTCATTTAATTTCACCATATCACTACAAGTTCCTTAAAACTTATAATGTAAATTTCATCATTGCTTGTGCCTTTACCTCCCTCTCTCCCTCAGGGCCCTGCCTATTTTCTCCATCTATGTTACCTTAAAAGTATATTTTTCTTCCAAAATTACCAAGTACTAATTCTTCCTATCCACTGCATTGTCAGAACTGTAAATTATTTACTCATAATTTTCAGTCAGTCATTTTCCAATACCTGCTTCTGAACTGCGGTGGTGGTGCTGCGGTAGCGTTGTCGCCTCACAGTAAAACGTTGTCTTGTTCGATTCTCAGCTAAAGCGTCTTCTGTGTGGAGACATGCGTGAATGGGCGTACCTTCATTGAAGGTTGTGCGTCAGGGTTGGCAACTCAGCAAGTAAAAATCTACTGCCAATCATTAGCAGACCGGAGTTCCGCTGTGGCGACCCCTAACCGGGAAAAGCCGAAAGACACAACAACATTTTCCAATGCCTGGTTTATTCTAGTCAGGACCATTTCTGCATCTATAGGCTATCCTAGCAGCACGAGTATTAGGCAGAGAGCTTGTTTTGAATAATGCCTTTGTTATGTTCTGCTACCAATCTCTTCTGCTGGTATGATACCCCACCAGCACGAACTAATGAAATGTTGAGATTCTTTTCACCTTTCAGAATGTCTCTAGCTGTTGTAAAGTAAGTAATGATGGCATGTAACATGCACATTATTCATAGGTTTAAAAGGAAATAAATAATACATTATATGTTAGCCTGCTCTAATGGCACATATGGATAATGCTCTTGCGATGGCTCAGAATACCTGAATTTTAATTGTAGCTTGCACATTTGATGGTGGAGAGAGAGAGAAAGAATTGGCATGTCCATCCTAAAGGTCTGGGACAAATGCATGATAGTTGACTTTCCTGGAGGAGACCAGGGAACTGACCAGAAGGTGTCTCCTGTGTGTAGGCATGGTAGTCCTGGTGATATCATCTCCTTGTGGAACAGGGTGGTGGTACAGTGGTGATGAACAGTGAATACCCCATCCACAGACTGTCACAAGGATGTGTACTGGGGGTTAGGGAAAAAAAAAAGAAACATTTAAAACCACCCCTAACGACTGCCAACATGATGGTCCCTTCCAGCATAGCAAACCCTCACTTCAGGTAAACAAATGGGACAATACTTCGGGGGTGGTGGGGCTTCGTAACAGCTCTAGTGATTAAGGAGCCAGCCAGGGGAGAGTTAGAATAAGTGGCTAGTGCCAACAAGCCCATCATAGGAGTTCCTTACACTAATGACACTATCAGGAGTGCTGAGTACAGCTTGCAGCACTATGGGTAAGTGTCAATTGTACAGCTAATTAGCCAGGGGCCTAATTACTCATACAATTCACAGAGGGCATCTCCCAAAACAGCAGCACTTGTAAGAGTTATGGCTGCTGTAGGGAGGGGTTAGTGTTCTTAAGAACTGACCTTACACATATGATAGCATACTGCTAATGCCAGATCTCTGCAGGGAACAAATGTCCCTATAGATTCGTGCCTAATCGTGGAACAAATGGGCCATAGGTCTCTTGCTGTGGTTTGGAGAAAATGACTCCCCCACCCCGAGAAAGAATGAATGAACTTGTCTGGTTCAGAAAAAAAGCACTGAAGTTAAAAAAAAAAAAAAATTAAAGTGAAAAAAGTTTACTGACAAGACTCTAGCATACTCTCTCTCTCAAGTCCATTTTTACATACATCTTTGCAAGTCTTCTCCCAGTGCCATAAGGCCTGATCTTCCATGTACTACTACCTTCTACTACCCTATGTATCATTTAATGTTTCAGCTTTCAACCACTGCGCATTTTTCAGTTGGGTATTTTTTCTGAATGCTGGATGATCTCTAGCTGTAACATGACATTTGCACAGTGCACTCTACTTTCTGTTGAATAATCCAAATACCTTAAAACACTGTAACCAGATACATTTTAAAACATGTTAAATAAAGGGCACACAAATTTCAGTCACTTCACTGCCTGTACCACAGTGACCTCTACTGGTAAATAGTGAAGTGATTTCTTTTTCAATTTGAAGTACATCAGACACTAGACAATGACTGTCCATTAACATTCTAAAATAAGCATACTGACTGGTCAGTCCAACCAGCATGCCCATTGTAAATCGAGCATATACCAAAGGAAAAAAGTGCAGTCGCCCAGACTTTCTCCCATTAATATATGCTACGAAAACAAGTATCAAAATACGGAGGGGAAAGAAAACGAACACTTGAAACTTTAAAAACAATAATCCACCAACAAAGCAGACAACCAACTCCAGAAAGGAAGCCAAACAAGCCAATAATACAAAAAACACACCATGGAAGAATGGTTTTATTATTTATTTAAGCTTGCAACTTTACGATAAGGTTTTCATTCAAACGACTTGATCAGAACAGTGAAAGACAGTTTCCCAAAAAAGCTCATCATACAGTTGTGAGCTTAAATAAATAATAAAACTGTTCTTCTGTGGTGTTTTTTTTTTTTTTGTATTACCGCCTTATTCGGCTTCCTGTCTAGTGTTGGTTGTCTGCTTTGGTTGGTGGATATTTCACTGTTTCATAAAAAAAAAAAAAAAAAAAAAAAAAACTTACAAAAACTGGAGACTTTAAACGAACGACAGAGATAGGAGAGAAATACGTGGATAATCAGCTACGTTATACAAAACTAGACAAACTTACCTGATTACACTCATATTTTCTCTCTACCATTTGTTGGAAATATCCAGATTTCATTTAATTAATAAAAAAAAGTAACACAGATCTTCCTTTCTCTATTGTTTCCCTTACACAGCAGAGATGTACTGCGTAAGCATGGGAATGAAAGCCCCATAAACATGTGTGGTACATCAGAAAAGCCCCAGGATACCAGAGGAAACACAAGGAAGAAGGGCATTATTTAAGAAAAGTAACTAACTTTTTTCTTAAATAATATAATTGTATAATAGCAATACCTCATGGCTGGGTGTGGGTAATTTTGATTTACTCATGGTTGGCTTTGTTTGGTCACTCAGGTGACCAAACTATGCCAACCGTGGGTAAAATCCATCATTACCCACACCCAGCCGTGTGTTATTGCTACAATGCTAAAGGCAGAAATGCAGTGGGATAGGGCTAAACATAGACAGCCACAAGTCAAAATGTATTGTGAAAGAACTGGTCATGTCACAGTTTTACCTATTTTACGTATGTTACAAAGTTAATCATGACAACTGCATATTTTCACAATGGTAGAAAGATAGCAGTTTAAAATGTATATACTTCATGGCAAATAACAGATTGTTGAGTATACAAACTTTGGTTACAAAATACCTGACATTACAAGACATGCAGGATCACAATACATTAAGTGTTTTTGCACCTTGTCTACAGTTTAACTATGTGAACATATTAATTCTTGAATTAAAGTTTATGTAATTGTGTGTATGTTAGCCACAGTTTAAGAAGCATTTTGCAGATAAACTCAATGAAAAGGTGTTCCTTAAACAAAGCCTGAAATCCACAGAAGGATTTCTGATCTCAGGTAAAAGTTGGTTCCAGCAGGCTGGTAGTGTTTTTGAAAAAGCTCTCTTGCCAACTATAAGACCAAAAGGGTGCATGTTTAATGACAGTGCACTGTCTGCACTCCCTTGAAGAGAGTAAAGTAAGAGTCCTGACTATTAGTTTGGAGAATAAAGATGGGCACTAATGTAGGCTAACTGTGTTGAATATCATCCTGGTAAGCAGAAATGTAGCTCTGTTTGCTACAGTTAACTAGTGTGATCTTTGAATAAAAAACTGCTGTGTTCTGGGTTCAGCTAAGAAAACAAATCTGCAAAGTCTACTTAGTTTTTTTAAATAAATTTGTTTGTGAATGACTGAAAAGTAACTACAGGTAGAGCTTACTCGAGTTTACAAAGAAGTACTTTTTAGCAAAGGCTTTCCTGGATTCCAGAGTTAGTGAACATGAAACTGCAGCATAGCTTTAGCTGGATCACTAACTTGTTTACTACTGCTTCTGTGGAACTTAATGTGTGAGGATCAGAAACCTTTTTGCTAAAAAAAAATAGCTAATGGTGCTGTTTAAATAGTGTCTAATGTGTATTCGAGCAGCACTACCAATATTTTGTACTATAGAAAGTCAAGACTGCAGATCTGAAGTGGATAGTGTACACATACTGTCCTACTCTCCCTGGCACAGATGGCACTACCTCATATCAATTCACAGCATAATCTACTATCACCAGGATATACTTCTTCCTTGTGGAACCTGGGTACTCAGAGGCCCCACAATATCTAAATCTATGCTCTGAAATGGCTCCTCAATCATAGGCAAAGGCTTCAAAGCAGCCTTGCCTACCTTTTGGCACTGCTCACAGGTTCTGCAGTACCCTGTTATATCACTTGCAATCCCAGGCCAATAAAAGTTCTGCATAATATGTCTCTTGGTAAGCTTTATGCCCATATGACCTGCAAAATAAATCTCTCTCTCATGCTGACGCTGTTTCTCATCTTCTTCAGCCTCCAAATGCCGCAGTCTCTCTTCGACTTAGAAATGCCACAGTCTCTCTTCTGATTCTAATTCCATCTGCTTCTCCAGTCGTTTGGCCTCCAGTTCAAGTTTCTAACTCCAGACGGATTTTTAAGTCCTCTGAGGAAGAGGTGAACTGTCCTGTTTCTGAAGACTACACATCCCCATCACCAGACTGATTGTCTTGCAGGTTACTGTGACCAAGGCTGAAATCACTTCCTCTTTAGTCAGGTCGGCATGTACCGGTCCTTTGGCTATGAACACCTTGGCCAACTGGTTCTTTGTCAGCTTACTATAATTGTCTGCTGACATCCTTGCCCACTTTCCCTAAGTAAACTAAACTAACAAAAATAAATAAAACTGTTGTTAAAATGAAACTCTATATGTTTACCTTGTGGTTGCTAAGAGCATACATACCTTCAGTGACAACTGCCCACCAGCTACTAAAGTTCATGTAATATCCCACCCAGCTGCCTCCAAATACATGACAGGTCCCTATTCCTGTCCACCAACAAGGAGACTCAATCCTCACCAATGTCTCCAGTGAGGGATGGTCACTAACAGCAAAGATGAATTCTCACAGTATTTTCAGATGCAGCTCCAGTCACCTAGCATTTCCCTTCAGAGCACACATGGAGCAGGTTCCAGACCTGGGGTTGGACTCTCTCTCTCTCCAGACCAACACACATTTCCACACTGACAACTTTAGAGTAGTGTGTCCCTGTTCCCAGTAGCTGACCACACACACACGCACACACAGACACACAAAGACACCCACACAGACACAGACACAGACACAGACACACACACACACACACACACACAGACACAGACACACACACACACACACACACACACACACACACACACACACACACACACACACACACACACACACACACACACACACACACCTGGGAAAAGCTGGTGCAGATTTACTACCTGTGCACCTTTCTGCCCAGACTCTGAGGTAATCATGCTGCCATCAGTCAGCTATCCTAAGGCTCCTAACAAAGGGTACCCAATACTAATACAAATGGTAGGGTGTGATCAAAGCAGGAAGGCTTTCACGACTGGCCACAGTGTCACAAACAATCATAAGTACTCTCAAGATGTTAAAAGTATCTCTAAGGGACCAGCCACAATGATAGGTATTCAAATATTTAATGATAAATAATAAAAACAGGAGAATACTGAATACAATAAACAGAGTTTCAACCACAGAGATATAAAAATAATATAGTTGGCTAGTTTCTCACAGATGCAGACAACAATACTAAACTATTCTCACTAAATGTCCCTGACTAAAGAATTACTGTTCCCTGACTACTTACTAAAGCAAGGAAAGCTAATGTGTGTTGAGTGTCTCACCACAGCAAAAGCCAGATGATGTCTCCTTGTCATTGTGGATGTGTCAGATACATATCTTGTCAGAAATCTTTCCTGACAGGTTCCAAAGTACTGCTACGGGAGTTCCATCTGGTCACCCGACTTTGGTACAATATACACTCAGAGAATTGCTAAGATCTGTTGCAGCCATCTAAAACCTACAAAATTTCGAAAGCTTCCACCCTTCCAGGGTAGCAATTAGTTCACTCCCAAGGACAATACAATAAGATTCCTAGACCTGTTTTTTGTCTCTGACTGCAAACAGACCTGTTACAACATATACATTTAATCAGTTATAATAATACTATCTGACATATATGTATATCTCTTTTCTGTCCAGCAGGTAATCCTAAGCCAGTTCTATTGGAAGGATAACTTAACCCACTTAACTTTTTCCCTCTCCCCCTCCCAGATAAATTCCTTCATCTCTTTATTAATTATTGTCCAAACTTCCCCTCTGGTTGATAAAAAATATGCCTGACCTGTATATAAAATTAAAGGGACTAAATATTTTCACTGCTTGTATCTTAATATCTATAAACTACAGCTTCCCTTATCTGAGCTTTTGTATCATCTATTGTTTAGTCTCTTCCCACATATCCTTAGCATAACAGAAACCTTTTTAATCCATACTCCTAAATGCATCATCTTATGTCCCCAGAAACATGAGTAATGCTGAACCAATTCATGTGTGGGTACACAACTTACGGCTATAGCCTTTGTTTTATCTTCATTAATTTTATATCCTGAAAAGGCTTGAAACTGTCTCAAAATATTCCACAGCAGTGACAGGGCCTTCTCTGGATTTATCAGGTACAAAATAATACTGCTTGCAAATAAAGCCAACTTTTCTTGATTACCATACCAATTATCCTTGCATTTCTGAGTCCCTTATTAATATAAAGCAAATAATAAAGGCAAAGACGACACCCCTGCCTGGTTCCTCTGTTCAGAGTATCAGAAAGAAACCTTCCCACTTTAATTCTTGTCCCTGATCCTTCATATATCCTCCCAAGTAGTCTTATAACTATATCAAGGAATGCAAATGTTTCAATTCCCTACTCATAAAATCCCAGCTTACTCTGTGGACTGCTTTCTCTGCATCAAGACCCACCAGCAACAGCAGTACTTTCTAGTATTCTGCCTCCCTCTGGATAACCATTGTTCTATTAATGTTGTCAAACATTTCCCTCTCCTCTACAAAAACATAATGATTCATAGCTATCAATTTTGATAATACCTTTGCCACTCTATTAGCTAGTATAGACATAAACAGTCTATAATCATGTCTGAAACTGAAATGGGTCTGTATGAAGCTGGGTCTGATGGATCTTTATCATCTTAGGTAATACAGCCACCACAGCTTTCTTCCAAGATGTTGGTGCTTCCCTCCTTTTAAAATAGTGCTAAACAAAATCTTCCAGATCTTTACCACTTTTCTTCCCTCCACAGGAACACCATCTATTCCTGGAGACTTTCCTGAAGATTGACATTTTCATCCCATCCACTTTTAACTGTAAGTCATTGAGCATCATTTACCTCTAACCTTAGCATAATTAATTCTTCCACAAGACACTGTCCGGTTTGATTCTCAGCTAGAGCGTCTTCTGCGTGGAGACATGCGTGAATGGGCGTACCTTCGTTGAAGGTTGTGCGTCAGGCCTGGCAAGCCGGTACATAAAAATCAACTGCCAATTATTAGTGGACAGGAGTTCCGCTGTGGCGACCCCTAACTGGGAAAAGCCGAAAGACACAAACAAACTCTTTCTTGATTTCCACATTTCTCTGAGTTAAACAAATTTTCATAAAATTTCCAAAATAGCTCTGAAACCTCCAGGATCTCTTGCTATTTTTGTTGTCATAGGCTCCCTAGGTCTGGCAACAACCTTTTCTAATTTATGCTGCCTAAGTTGTTGTACTAAACGTTTTTGCGCTCTGGAGTTATCATCAAAATATAGCTTAACAGTAATCTTTCCAAACTCATGCATGCTATCCAGATACTCCCTTATTTTCTCTTTAGCATACATTTGTGCCTCTTATTCTGTGAGAGTCCCATTACTCTGCAATAATTTAACCTTTGCCAGCCCCTCTAGTAATTCCTATTATTTCTTCCATATCTCTCAACTTTTATTTCTACTCTCTTTTTAAACTCCATGTTCATTTTATCCCACACACTAGCTACAATTTTTAGCTTCTCTAATAACTCTCAAATAATTTCCATTACCCATTCCTTAAATTCCTCTCCTTTTAACAGGTAGGTGGGGAAAATGCCAGTGCCTCATTCGTTTTTATTGGTGCATAATCTGAAATAGTTACTGGATATGTAATGAAGCTTTCAATTAAATGCACAAGTTCCTGTGAACTACAATTTCTATCGAGGCTACGCTAGTTATTGTACCTTGGGGGATAATGTGTTAATTCTGTCTGAGTTCTTACTTCTGAATTTACATCATCTACACCAAACATTTTCATTTTTTTTTTCAGAAATCGTACATTTCCCCTTTAGGTCCCCCTGATACATCCTCACTGTTGCTAATCTAGTTCCAGTCCCCACCCATAAGTAACATTCCCTGCTGAAAGCTGATTATTTCTCCCAAAATTGTCTTAAGCTCCATAACAGCAGTTTTTGGTGGAATATAAATATACACCAGTGTAAAACTGCTTTTTTCACTCTTCTGTAACTACTGAAGCCCCTCTAGCAATTGCAGTACAATTAATTCCCTTTTCCTTTGTCCCTGAGATAATGTTGAATCTCCCTCCTGAAATCCTTTCTTTGCCAAATTAACATGCTCATTTCTTTCCAAATGTGTCTCCTGCAGCACTGCTACTTGCACTCTGCATTTGTTAATATAATTCAGTATTCTTTCTTTATCTACAACTGTAAGGCCATTTATGTTCCAAGTAAATATGGATGAAGTAGCCATTAAAAAAGCAATTTCCCCACCTATTATACATGACAGTTTTGAATGCATTCTTCCAACTTTGTATTACATGCACACACCAATTTTTGTCATATTTCTCAACCTTTTATAACAAGAAATGTGGACAAAGCCTAAAATAACGGGGGAGGGGGGAAAGCCTAAAATAGGGACAGATGTTAAATGTTGCTCTTATAAATTTAGAAAGTTGCTAGAATAACAAGATTTGTGTTAACATGCATTTTCTGAAGGATTTGAAGTCTGAAACTCAAATATATGTCATTATTACGTTCAATTCTCAGTGATTTGTCAGAAAACCACAAATTGCATGATAAACAGACCAAAATATGAAGCTAAAATCTGGACAGTTGAGAGGTGTGTGTACAGTTGCTTCTTATCTCCACTTAAACCTATGTCACATTTTTCAAGACCTAGATTTAATAAAAACCCTCAAACAAAAACTAAATACATATTCAGAACACCCTAACCCCTATTAACGTAGAACAAGCATGCAGAACTATGTACATCTTCAAAAAATGAAGTTTAACCCATATGGCCAGCCTTTCTTCTCTTGTTATACTAAAAGGCCTACATTCCTTACAACTAAAAAAGAACATTTTTTTATTTTAATGTCTTCAACACATACAGCAGTCACTAAAAAGACTCCACCCACATTTAAAATACACCTGACTATACATTACACAAAACTTCTTTACTATATATGTGTAGTTTACATCATATGTTTTATACAAATAAAAACAAAAAATGTTTTACTTCCTGTTACTTTTTTCTCCTTTTAGTGTCCTTCAAAACATTAATGACAAAAAGTGGGGCATGTGTTTTACAGTCCACCCACAAATTTAACAAGTCAACAAAAAATAATTCTTTTTCAGCCACATTTTCTTGCAAATCCTTCTTCTTCTTTTGGCTTTTTCCGGGTTAGGGGTCACCACAGCGGATCACCTGTCCACTCATGATTGGCAGTGGAGTTTTACGGTGTTGAGTTGCCAGCCCGGTGCCCAACCTTCCACAAAAGGCACACACACACTCACGCCTAAGGCCAATTTAGACTGTCCAATCCCACCTACAGCAAGTCCATATTTCAGAAATGTGGTTGACGCTTTAGCTTCCCATTTACTCACTAATTTCAGTGCTGCTGGTCTTTCTAGTCATCTCTATCTCCCAACACCAGACTCTGGATCAAGTCCAAGGTACTCCTGTACCTTCTAGTCAACTCCGGTGCTTTTTTCAGTCTCCCAGGCATTTTCCTTAGGAACACTGGTAAAGGTTTTAATAATAAAGTCTCTCTATGAAACTGTCACAAGGTTGATAAGAAGAGTCTCCTTCTGCTTATTGGCTCACTTTTTGTTGGATAAACTTTTTATTTTCTTCTTAGCTTGTTTTACATCAAAAATTAATCTGATCCTCCAGGAAAAAAGTACTCTGAAGACAACTGGATACAGCAACTTTTATCTTACACCTGCTTCTCAACATTCCTTGATTGAAATTTGCTTGTCTTCTGCCTGGTGAACAGTGAATAATCCACAACCACTCTGCTGTCTCCACTTTTTAATATTTTGCCCTTCTGCCACAGTTTTATGAGGATATACTCTTTCTGCTAGTATGATTGCATCTTTACTAATATAGGTCTTGGCTGCTTTCTCATGGCCAGATTTAAAGCATACACTCAATGCGCCCTTTCAATTAACAAATCTTGTTGTGGAACACCAGCCAGTTGCTTATTTGTGCTTTTATAACATTAATACAGTCCGCTCCTTCCAGTTCTTGTTTGTATAGCAGACAATCTCAGGTTTTCTCTGTGCGCTCCCACCTTCTAATTCTACTATTTTTTGAAACAGCTCTTCTTGAGAAGCCTCATACTCAGCCAGCTTTTTCATTTCATACTCTGATTTTTACAGTTTTATCAGTTCATCTAAACAGCTAGTTAAAGCTTTTTCTATTTTCTTCCAGACTTTTGTTATTTGAGTTTGTATATTCCTTCAATGTTTCATTTATTTTAATTGCCTCACAGTACATTGATTTATTTTTCCTCTAAACTACTGGAGGCAGTCTACTGAACTAAAGCTGAAGCTTGAACCGCTTTTTGCTGAATATATGCAGAGTCCTTTCACAGACCGTGTTTTCTCTTCACCTTTTCTTGTTCATTTTTTTTCTTGTTGACATCCAGACAGTATATTTACTAGCCAGTCATGGAATGTTACCCAAAAATAGTTTCCTTATTAGCCAGTAACTGGATGTTACCCAAAAATAGTTTCAATGGCACTCATTTTTCTGTTTCTGTTTTCACACTGAGAGAGCTAAAGTTGGGCTGCTGATCAGTGTGCAGCCATCTTGGAAGTCATCAGGATGTCAACTACTGTGCTAATACAATAAAACTCAGTTAGGGGAGTCTATGGTTTCTAAAGTCTCACTACCACATCCTGCAGACAAGCAGAAGGAAGTCTTGGGTATTAAAAGTCAACATGCACATACTTGCTTGTGTACACACACTTGCTTACATTATTTACATTACCATTGAAGCTATAACTCACTATGTACAAAGATCTAGTTTAAAGCATTTATGAAAGACTGAGTAAGCTATACATACATATATATATATATATATATATATATATATATATATATTCAAGGACAGTTACATTCGTATAGAATCAGAGAAAAAATGACAGAAGGATAGAAGGTAGTCAAAAACTAATGTTGGTTGACATCCTTCAGGTGTGCATATACTCTGGTTTTAAACTAAGGGTACAAAGTTTCTTTATGAATATCAGAAGGGAACTATTTCCAATCAGATTGACTTATTTCAGAAAAGTTTTTTTTTCTCCAGCAAACTTTCCAAGCTGTATCTTCTTTTTAATATTCCCAATCCCAGTATTTTCTTTTATCATCACCCAATTGTAGGATTATGCCACTACAGCCTACACCACCCGGCTGGTGAACTGACCCATTTGCTCCTGGAACCAAGAGCCCTACAACCCCCATCTGTTCCTCTGAGGAGAGAACTAAGAAGTCTGTGACTGGGAGTTATTACTTACCTGTCAGGACCATGACAAATGGATGATCCCAGGCAAGTGGATGATGGCTCCTACTTGTCAGGGATCATGGCCCCCCTCCCCTCAACCATCAGCCCCTTTTGTGTCAGCTTGCAAGATCTACAGCAGATGCTCAAAGATGAAGTGTGTGAACTACCATGCACCTCAAATCCCTGGTAGGGGGTACAATGCTCTGCAGCATAGATTGTCTAGGCTCAATGCTGTGGGCGATGTATATGCACTTCAGCAGGTGGTGCCAATAAAGTAAGCAGAGCCACCTCTCTCCCCACAAGATGGATTTGTTAGTGTCAGCCATTCACCCCCAGCCTCCCCACCCAATCCCTTTTGCACAAATAGTGCTAATCGAACACTGGGCATCTGAGGTAGTGTCAGTGCTTCACTCTGTTAAACCAATTTCCAAACTGTGTTCTTTCGAGGGTTAGAATTTTGTCCATGCCCGTGTGAAAGTTAATTTTATATGATAGGTAATTGCTGTGGAGGAATTAGAGAGGGCAGGAGTAGAGAGGCTAGGATGGAATATGGGGAGCCATTCAGACTTCTGCAGCAAAACAGAACAATGCTTTGATCTGGGTGACACATCTGTGAACTCAAAAATTACATAATTCCATGTATTATATTCTGAAGTATGCAAGTGTTTAGGGAAGAGTATAGCAAAACTAAAGGCAGGACATATTCCAGTTGGGGGGTATAAAGACATTTTTGGCAATGGCTGTGGAGCTGGGTTCTTTTAGGTATCTTAGGAATGAATAGCTGGCTTTGAGCTGCTCACTGACTTTAGCTGTGATAAGTTCTGCATATGATCTGAAAATGAAACAGACTTCCACAAGAAAGCCAAGTGGTTTACATTGTTGGACATGCTGGATATTAACTTTTCTAAGTTAATGATGGAGAATGGCTAACTGCAAATAAGTTGTTGATGTGTCCCACAGAGCATAAGAGAGTCTGTTTAAAAACATTTAGATAAGCAGACTTGTAGTCAGCCAGTGACATAGTTATATGAACCCTTCTAGCAATTTTTTCTGAAGATTTAAGGTGGGGGGCCCAAAGCAGTTTAGTACAATGTCCACATTAAATGTAATTGCTGAAGGGGATACTGGTGCAGTTATGTTGTTTATAAACAGTGATGCCAGTGAAAGGCCTAACCCGGGCCCGTGTGAGTCACCTAAAGTGAAGATGCCAAGTTATGCGTGAAGACTAAAGTTTAAGATGCTAAAGGTTTGATGGGTTAGATAACCCCTAAACAGGTTAAACAGTTAAGAGTAAAACCTATTTTTTTTTAATTTTATGGATTAGAATATTATCTTCCCAACTTTAGAATGCTGAACATTTTTTAATGAGTAAATTGCTGTAAGTGTATTGTGCCAAGTCCTGAAGCCATGCTGAGAATCAGTAAGGAGTTTGCATTTATTTATCTGGTCAAAAATCTGATCATGTAGAATTTTTTCAAACATTTTTGGGAAGGGGAAGAGTATGGAAATGGGTCTATTGATGTAAGGGGGAAAAGATTTTGGGACAGGAATTATCACTGCATGTTTATACTGAGCAGAAATGTCATCAGTGGTGAAGGGTAGGTTAAAATATGCATTAGTGTCTTGGACGTACGTGAAGCTATCATACACATAAAGATAAAACAAAAGCAATAAAGGTTGGAGTTTACATTTTTCTTATGCTTTTTCAAGTAATCTTCATACCATTTTGAAGAGAATGCTTGAAAACAGAAGGGAGGAGCATCTGGTAGGAACTGGGGAATTGCTGGCAGAGGATTAATTGAAGGAGATCATTGCTGGTGTTGATTCTAAGTGGGGAGGTAGGCTGAAGTTGAGAGAAATGATAAACCTATGTAAGTTATTTAGCAGAGATGGGCCTATGAATGGAGAATTAAGTTTATTTTTCCAAGAGGAACCGTCAATGCATGCAATGTCTCTGTTAGAAACAGAGATACCTTCCCCGAAGTGTCTGTCAGGTAAGTTGTCACAAAGCATACACAAGCATCAACAAAACACAAATTTTCATCCATTAAAATACACTTCCCAACTCTCCAAAATGTAAATAATTAGTGTAAATTCTAATTAATAAAAGAAATAAGCCTTAAAAAAACTAAAACCTAACAGCTAAACCCAGAACAGAAACAGCAGTTCTTCAATGAATAACTTCCAACATTACTAAAAAGCCAGTTTACTTAAAGAGACATACCACAATACTGTCCGAAACAAAAAAGGTAAAAAAATAAATACATATTTTTGTGTATTTCGGCTTTTCCCGGTTAGGGGTCGCCACAGCGGAACTCCGGTCCGCTAATGATTGGCAGTAGAGTTTTACGTGCTGGTTTGCCGGGCCTAACGCACAACCTTCAACGAAGGAATGCCCATTCACGCATGTCGCCACACAGAAGACGCTCTAACTGAGAATCGAACGGGCAACGTCTAACTGTGAGGCGACAACGCTACCGCAGCACCACCACCGCAGTTGTAAAAAAAAAATAAATATTCAATAAAAATACAAATAAGTGTGGAAGAGTTCTGCAAAGGGAACTTATCTGTCAAAAAAAGCCTTAGGCCAAGTGTTGTTCCTGAGAAGCCTCAGAGCTGCATCTGTACAAGGCTGCAAGAAAGTTCTGAAGATTTTAATCACTTTTGCTGCTTGTACAGCTCCCCCCAAAAGGGTTTAGTGGCAGGATACACCCATAGGCCATTGTAGCAGTGAGAACAATGAACATACTTTGAAGAGGACCATCCTTAATGGGTCCTTTTCTCTAAGTCCCTACATTTCAGGACAAATATGCACTCATTGTGATGCATGCCATGACATCATACTTTGACTACATTAGACAAAAGCATGCATGTGCTCTCCCTGCCCATCAGTTTTCCCTTTTGCTGGTAGTGGTCACTCAACAACTAAGAACAGTTGACACACTTATTATTAAGTGACATACAAGTATATACTTATATGACTTAATACAGACTGCAGCAACTGAGACCAGATGAAAGAGTTGCCACCTGTGAAGAAGTGGAAGGAGGCTATTCCTGACCAATGAAGGAGGGTCGTTTTTACAGATCAACTGTTACAGTAAGAAAATATCTGTTACATCTAACAAAGAGGACCACCCATTATGAGTCCAACGGTTGAGTTGATATCCAAGCAGGAAGATATCCAGGCAAAAGAAGACAAAGAAACACAGTTGGACCAGCTACAAAACGTGAGCACTGAATAGCACAAAGGCAGAAAGTTCCCCTCTCCAAACATGGAAACAAACACTCACCAGTAAGGAAATATCGTGCAACCCAGGGGTGCCATGTTTAATCCTCTCAATGGCAGAAAATCCAGGCACAGAAATCAGCTATTCTTAGAGAAGCAGGTAAGAATGTGTCCTGTGTTATTGAATGAAGCACTACAGTGCCAAAAGAAAGTGGACAGAAGTCCCTTATTCCCTTGGTGCCTAGGGATGAAAACATTAACCCAGCATCGCTACTGTGGAGAGGTACTCCTTATAAGAAGCATCTGTTCCCTAAGAAGTAACGAACTGCCACATTCCTCCCACTGCCCATTCTCCTTAGGTAACCACGTTGAAGAAAGATCTAAGTAGAGAAGAGAAAGGTGGCAATCAAAAGGACAGAAGGCCATCTATTCTGGCTGTGAAGCACTGGGAAACTTGTAGAAGGAGTTACCAGAAGTGGAATTAGTTTTGAGGTGGAGGACCAGGGCACCCCATTGTTGAGAAGAATACCTGTTGAATCACAGTTTAATAAGCCCAGATGGGAGGGATCATCAAAAGGATTGGAGGAGAGCCCAACACATATGGGCAATCACTCAGTTTCCATTTTGCTCATCAGTTAGGACCAAAAGTAAAGCCTGTGCTTTCTCCAGTTTCCTGATTGGATTTGGGACCTAGTAACCGAAGCCCAGAACCACTAGATGTCAGCAGCACTTGACTGATTAGATACAGGGTACTGGTCACTTACCTGCAGAATTGCTCCCACTTGAATCCAAGTAGGGTCTTCCAGCAAGTTCAATTTCTCCCTACTAGACTTAAGTTAGAGACTGACTAGTCCCTACAGATAAAGGCCATGGAAAGGGGGTAATGGGAGCCCAGGCACTCTGAAATAAGCCTGTCCAGACCCTTAGCCATCGACGGCAGAGTTATCCATTCTAATCCCCCTCCAGGTGATGAGGAGCTTACCTATGTTCCTAAAAAAAAACAAAAGCCATGAAACATCTAAGGACAAGAAAAACTCCGCCTCCATAGGAAAAGCACAACATCCATCAGTGAAAACAGCACCTGGCCATGATTTAAAGCAAACAAAGAGATTTAGGAATTCAAACTGGGATGTTAGGACAGTAATCTTCAAGACAGATGAGCATGTCCCACAATAGAAGAGAAGGTGGGAAGGTCTGGGGCCTAACCTGAAAATCTCACTAACCACAATTAGAAATGTATCACTAGAGCAAAGTATAAACCCAAAGCCACAGGCTCCCAGACAAAGAAGCTCTCAAATAGAAGACAGGGACAGGTAGACATGAGGTCACCTTCAGCCCTAAAGTTGACTCTCACCAAAGAGAGGGGAAGGACCCAATAAACTCCCTCAAAGCAAAGCCAGAAGCCCTACGAAGGAAGTGGAAGGCACTACTGAGCAGCCCATTCTGCAGCACACTCTGTTCTCAACATCAGAGTGGTGGGAGAACAACAGAGGGAGGGCTGGTCTCCCTTCCTCTTCAGTTCTCCACTGAACATAGCACTACTGAGCAGCCCATTCTGTTCTCAACATTAGAGTGGTGGGAGGGCTGGTCTCCCTTCATCTTCAGTTCTCCAATGAACGTAGCACCACACCCCCAAACCAAACACAGAGGGGTCCGCATGACAGGAGAGAAGAAAAGTCTTTATCCTCCAATATATCCCTCAACCATTGTGCCAGGACAGAACACACTGCAAGGGAGTGAAGCATCCTACCATCTAGCTCACAAAGCTCAAAACCCACATAATATTGGGGAAAAAATCACAACCTGAGGAAAGTGGAAGACCAACATGAGACCAGACAATGAAAGGAATTGGTCTCAAGGTGAGGGAGTTCAAATGTCCTACAAGCAAAAGAAGCAAATCAAGAGACTAACGCAACAAAACTGAGGGTGGGGGCAAGGTTAAGCAAGATGAAGTTCACCCACCAAATGGGGGACATGATAAGTTTACTCCTTCCAAGTACCCTGCCTTGATGCCAGACAACAGAACTTAGTTTACTCCATTTCACACCTGTAGGACCAGTGAAAGAGAGAGAGTGGCACACTGCAGCAGCAAAGGGCTCAGAGAACCCCCATTTAATAAGATACATGTGGCAACTTCCATGCAACAAGAAACAGCTGCCCCTGCATCCAGGCAGTGGACTAGTACAGACGTCTACAACAGTTACACTGACCCAGAAAATGGGAATCAAGTGAAGGATGCTTGACTGAGCACCTTAGGTACCTGCTTGCCCCCTTCTCTTCATCCTAGATAAGTAAGCAGTCATCTTACATAGAAAAGGACCCCCTAGCATGAAATAGCCATGTAACTAAAAAGGAATCAAGCAAGGAATAAAGACCCTGCTTGAACAGACCACTCCTCTCAAAGAGAGAGAATGCAGCAGTAGGCTGTCCCAAATCATTCCCAAAGATGAAACAAAGACAGCTAGGACAACTGATGTAGGGACATAATTTTACCTGGAGCCCAGTTGCTGTAACCTTCATGGGAGTTTTCAGGGTGATGGTAAAATTCTTATTGATTCAAGACTCGAGCAGTGCCTCCAAAGTAGACAAGCCCAACCCACTCCATCCACTAGAAGACTCTGAACCTAAAGTGAGACATACAAGTGAGGTACTTACGCCTTCATGCGACAGAGGAACAGACATTCCTGCTAGCTATGGCCTCCTCCTGGGTCACTTTTCTCAACAGAAGTACAGGAGTTTGGCATGGACCTGCAGAAAGACTGAGCCCCTCATGTGACCACACAGAAGTCAGCTTTGAGATGGAAAGGCAAGACCTCACTCCCGTTTGCTTGCATGACGGCAGGTATCAGCCTTCCTGCAGCAGAGTGATGGTACCTCTAAGATTCCAAGACTGAAAGACAACATTACCAAAGGATGGTTCCATGAGAAAGATGACCATGCAGCTCCTGCCCACCACCTGTCCACTCCTGGCTCAAACTCAGACAAAAGCACAAGCAACACAACCCCCTCAAAGGAGGCAGTCACTCACTAGGGACAAGAATAGCTCCAGACTCCACAATTACCTTTACTAAACAACTAATCATGAAGGAAGTCCTGAGGCATAAAAAAAGAAACAGAACCCAAGATGGAATACAACAGAAACCTGTGATGTGTAGAAGGCGATACACTAGGAAAGATGTTAGGAAACCAGCTGTAGAAAATTTAAAAAAGGGAGACAAGCATATAATTGAAATAAAGAATGGACAGGAAATGCAGGACAAAAATAGAACCACCTGGTAAATTTTATGAAGGTTCAGATGAATGTAAGAGTGTGGTGGGGATTGGAAACAGGCAAGGATTTCCCAAAAGAATGGAGAGTATGAGTGTAATACAGCATGAGATGGAAGAGATGGAGAAAACCCAAGAGGGAAGGAAGAGGCAAATGGGCCAGTGACCACCTAAGAAGAGGAAGAATAGTGAGCAAATATGAATTTACATAACAGCAAATGATACAATCAATTTATGGGGCACAAGAGATGATGTTTCCTAACAGCAGTGAGAGGGAAACTATGAAAACTACACCCTTACTAGTCTGCTTAATTCATCTGTGAAGATATAAACTAGGAGGCTCAATGAGGCTGAAAAATTACTGGAGGATACAACAGAAAGAAGGTAGGTTTGTTTTAAAACAGATCACTAATGTCTTGCAGAAAGAGGAGGGCAGGATATTCTCTGACAGAAAAAAATACCTAAAGAAGCTGAAGAGGACTATATGGGGAATTAGTGGATGGTTTCAATATGGACCAAATGTTAACAATGAGGTAATGATGTTGTTGAGCATTTGGATATCTAGATGGCTCAGGATTAGAAGAGGAACAAAACAAAGGTGTCCATAATCACTTTTAGTCACCAAAATGTTAACAAATACTTGGCAAAAAAAGAAGAAAACGAACAATAGAAAACGTTTTTCCCTTGCACTACTAGTGCTCTTTAAAGTAGGAGTGGCTTTACCAAATAGTATTAAGGACTAGTTCTGTTAGCACAGAGAAATAAAACTCTGAATACAATCCATGCGATCAGAGTTTGATTAGCAGCTAAGGCACCCAATGGGGTTGGTGGGGGAAGAGTAGTGATGATGCTTTGCTGGCTCTCCTCTCTTGGGGGTGCAGCGCATGCCCACACTGCACTGCCTTACTGTTATCTCTCTGGTAAAGACTGGAGACCACATGGGAATAATGGCTTCATGGAGGAGCAATGGTGTCCTGACAGGATCATGCCACTTGGGGAAGACAGTGACACCCAATGCACAAAGAATCCTAAGCATGTTACAGGACATGTACTCTGTGGTTAAGGCTCTAAATAATAAAAACCTGCGCCACTCCTGATAGCTCTTTCAAGGGCAGTCCCCCTTGATTGTCATACATTTTCCATGGATGGGGAACGATTATATACATACATACATATATATATATATATATATATATATATATATATATATATATATATATATAGATAGATTCCCATCATATGATAGAAACCTCATTTGACTGAGACCATAAGACTGAAATTTCAAAACATTTCAAAAGACTGAAAAGTCACTTGACTGAAACCCATAAGACTAAAACCCACAACAGTCAATTTTAACATACTAAATTTTAAACTGGAGCATATAAAATCAGACTAGGTGGGGGGCTGTGCCCCCCCCAACTATATATACTAATTCCAGGATCACACTACAGTGGGGAAAAGGGCATAGCAGTGGCAGCATGTAGACTACTGTAAGGTATATGCTCTTTTCCCTATTGTAGTGCAATCCTGAAGTTAGTATATATAGTTAGGGGGGTGGGCAACACAGCCCCCCACATTGGGGGTGTGGAGTGCATAGCCCCCCACCTAGTCTGAATTTATATGGTCCAGTTTACAATTTAGTGTGTTGAAATTCAGTATTATGGGTTTCAGTCAAGTGACTTTTCAGTCTTTTCAAATTTCAGTCTTATGGTTTCAGTCAAATGAGGTTTCTATCATATGACAGGGATCCATATATATATATATATATATATATATATATATATATATATATATATATATATATATATACACACACACACACACACACCTACCTATATCTATATAAAACTCAAAGAATTACAGATCTTCAGGGGGAAGTCACAGCTAACTTTGCCTCATGGAATATATAACACAGATGAATGGGAAAGTTTGAGAGACAGATTGTTCCTATTAGTCACAAGAAATATCTGAAAGAAAGGATAAAAAAAATACTGTGAGAAGTGTGTGGGAAACCCTAAATAGTTAGAACAAATGATAAAGAATCCCTTATGATGCACAGGCACTAAAATATAATGATTTTGCCACAGCTACTCTAAATAATGAGACATGCTACGGTGGAGATGCAGGACAAAACTGGGATAATGTACAGAACATGTAATAAATGCACATCAAGGCAAGGCTGTCTGAATACAGAGTGAAAGCAGAGGGGATGAGCAATGCTAGACCAGCACTGTTACACTATGGAGTTTAATGCAACTCTATATTTGAGGAGAGTGAAAGATCATGTCATGTGTCAAGGGTTACAGAAGACCTGCCAGAGAAAAGAAGAAGCAGTAAAGACAAATGAAAACAGTAAAATATGAAGAACAATTTGGGGTTACAACTACAACACTGGTGGAAATGTATCTACAAAGAACAGCAATAAACAAAAAGAAAAGAAATGGAAAAAAGTACCTACTGGAGGACATATAAGGAATGGAAAGAAAGCAAGCAGGCAAATCTACAACACTTTAAAATGAAACGGAGAAAAGCAATGCATGCATACAATGAAGGTGGCATAGAATAAGAAGTTGAGTCAGGTGGAGGAGAACAAAAGGTAATCCAAGTAGTGATAAAAGGACTTTAAATGCTTTGATAAATATGTTCTTCCAGCACACAGTGTCTGTACATATATGGTACTAGCCACTAGTGGGGTTGGAAGAAAAGTGGTAATATAAGTGCACCTGCAGTGAAACAGAAAACCCAGAGATAATATACATTTTATAAGCGTCAGCTGGTTACAAAAAACTTAAGAAAATATTACAGGCATATGAGACAAGGTATTTGACTACGATACTCCTCCAAGAGTGGTACTGTTTGGTTTGTATCCAGAGGGCTGTGACATAACCAGAAAAGACAGAAATAAAAGTATTTCAGCAAGTTTAAGATGCAAAATGATGGAAATGTACAAGAGTTATAAATCCAAAACAATGTGAAAATAGCAGACAATAAATGTAATGGAAAACGGAAAAGAAAAAGTAAATAACTACACTGGAGAGAGGGCTAGAAGGGAAGCAAGCAATATAAAATGGATAAGGTAGAGAAAGAGGATAATAAAATTAATGAGATGGGCAGATAGGAACAGAATGCAAATAAAGGTGATATTACCCTATGAGCTATCAATACTGTAACACAAATGTGTGAAATAAAACAAAGTAGAAATCTGAGTGATTTATCAGCATGGTATGTCAACATACCTGAAAAAATGTAAAATTGTGTTTGTTGCAATCATCAGTAAACATGATTAAAAATAATTGGCACACTTTTTTTTCGCTCTAACTCCCATCATCATTAACCTCCAAATCCTGTTTGCCGCCTTCTCCAACCCAACTATTCCTTCTGTTTACCTGATACAAGTGACCGTACCATTATATGAAACCTTGCCGGGTGGGTCCATCTCCCTGCCTTGTAGGAAAGCCACTTTGCTATGAGTAGCTTGTTAGGGTAAAGAGAAGTACAGAACCAACATACTGAGGCTGAAGATCTTTAAGGCCTACTCAATTCTTATCACCTTTGTTATTCAGCTATTACAATATCATTGCTGAAATGCAGCAAAGAAGTCTGTCTGCACTGCAAATCTGACACTCCAACAGCTACCCCCAGGAATTCCTAAGTATCACAGTGGCAGCAAATGATCCCTCACACTGTAAAAGACAACTCTGCACTGGACATTCCCTCCTCCATCCCATACATACCAGTCCTTCAGCAACCAGGCTGCTAGATGAACTTGCACTTAGTACTCAGCTGACAATGCACTGAAACACACTAAAATTAGGATACTTTACTCACAATATGTAGTGTGGAGTCCTAAACCTTAAATTTCTTTTCCATTTTCTGTCTCAAATTTTCAACAAACCAGCTTCAGAAACCAAAGTAAAAATTTCAGTAGAATGCTTCTAAGATGGTTGCACACCAACTGACAGCTTAATTTCAGTTCTCTCTCAGTGTGACAAAACAAAATGAGAAATAAGGGCAAGTAGCTCTGCCAGTGACAGTTTCAGTAAATTCAGTTACAGTCTAATAGGTACACTGTCTTGATGCCAACAAAGAAGAAACTTAGAGAGCCTGAAAGAAAAACAACTGCAAAAGGAGAAGAGAAAATACTGACTAGGAAGAATCCTGCAGCTGTTCAGCAAAAAGCAGTTCAAGCTCCAGCTTTGGTGCAAGAGACGGCTTCCGGTAATAATGAAAAGATGAATGAAATGTTCTCACAGCTGATTAAAACAAATGAAACCTTGAATCAGAGCTGATTAAAACAAATGAAACATTGAGGGACTGACTACATTAACTCAAACAAAGGCTGGAAAAATGGAAGAAGCTGCAAACAGCTATTCAAGATGAACTGATAAACTGCAAAAATCAGAGGATGAAATAAGAAAAGGCTGGCCAAGTATGAGACTGCTCGAGAAGAGCTGTTTCAAAAACTGGTAGATTTAGGGGGCAGAGCATGCAGGGAAAACCTAACATTTTCCACTGTTCCAGAGAAACTAGAAGGAATAGACTATTAATTTTATGAAAGCACAGATAAGCAAATGGACTGGTATTATACAGAAGGATTTGTTAACTGAAAGGGCACACAGCATGCATGCTCCAAACCTGGCCATGAGAATGCAGCTAAGAGAAAGCAGCAAAGATCTGTATTAGTAAAGATGCAATTACATCAGCAGAAAGAGTTAATCCAGAGAACACTGTGGCAGAAAGGCAAGTATTAAAAACTGGAGACAGTAAAGTGTTTGTTGAAAATGATTACTCAATGTACATCAGGCAAAAGAGAAGCAAATTTATCCCAGCAATCAGGGAATGACAACAGGCAGGTGTGACATTCAAGTTTCTGTATCCAGCTGTCATCAAAATATTTTTTCCTGGAGGATCAAAGTCATTTTTTGATGCAAAACAGGCTAAAGAGGGAATACAAAAGTATGTCCAGCAAAAAGTGATCCATCAAACAGAAGGGGGACTCTGCTTCTCATTCTTCTGATAATAAAGCACATAGACAGACTTCGCCAATAAAACCTTTGCCAATGTTCCAAAGGGAAATACCTGAGAGAGAAAAAAAAAAGCACAGAAGTTGTTAACTAGAAGAATCGGGAGTACCACAGACTTGAACTAGAGTCTGGGGTTGGAAGATGGAGATGCATAGGAAGAAGACCAGCAACACTGAAATTAACAAATATATGTGCAATTATAAAGCATCGATCACATTTGAGAAATATGGCTTTACAAGAAAATGTGGAAAGACTGGACTTTGATGCCTTTGTCAAACTTGTAGGGATCTAAAAAGCCTATATCCCACTTTATGTCATTAATGTTTGGAAGAACACTAAAAGGAAGGGAAAAAGTAACTACGTAGAACAATTTTTGTTCTTAAAACAGTAGTTGTATAAAACATTTCATTACATGAATAAAGCATTTGCAGTTACTGTATGCAATAAGGATACTAACATAAAAAAGTTCCTTGAATATTTTATTTTTTAGTTTTAAGAAATGTAGACATTACAATGTAAAAAGAAAAAAAGGCTGAACAAAAGCACACAAGTTAATTTGCTGTAATCTTGGGTTATTGAAGTGGGCGACAAGGGTGTAAAAACACACAGATCACAATGCATGTACAGTTGATATTTTCTCTCTTACTTTTGCATAGCTGAATTTCTGGGTTAAGGCTCTTGGCTTAATGTAATAATTTTTTTATGCGTAAGCAAGTAAATAAGAGACCACTGAATTTAATGAAAAGTTTTCCTTTAGCAAATAAATGTTCACTGTGAGTTGAGAAGTCTGCTGCTGAGGGTAGCTGTACATTTCTTCTTATGTTTTCATGGAGGCAAGTTGACTACCGGGCAGGGGTAATGAAAGCCAGAGCACTTAAGACCTAAAGTTAATGTTTTCTGAAAACATATATGTTGTTTTTACATGCCTAGAAGGGGAATAAAAATAAGAACAGACAGCAATTAGTGTTAAGTAGGAGAACATGCCATAACATGCTTGAACAGATGGTATTACTGTGGAGGCTTGGAAGCTAGGAGGGAAGGAAATAATAAAGATCTGGAAGGTGGTGTTTAACAGTATTTTAAAAGGAAGGCAAGCACCAACATCCTGGAAGAAAGCTGCAATGACAAATGGCAAACCTTTGACAACATTAAAAGAACAATGTAGATCTAGAAGGAAGCAGAGTGTAAGAAAATACCTCTGCTGTTGGTGAGTTTTGATGCAGAGAAAGCATGACAGAGTAAGCTGGGATTTTATGAGTAGGGCAATGGTAACATCTGCATAGCCTGAATGTATTAATAAGGTTAATTAGGGGGATATATGATGGATAACAGGCAAAAATTAGTGTGGGACTGTCCCTCTCTGACAAGTTGCGTCTGAACAGAGGAATCAGGCAGAGATGTCTTCTTTCCCTTTTGTTACTTGCTTTATACTTACAGTCACTGGCAAAGAAAATAACAGACTCAGAAATTCAAGGATATAACTGGTATAGTAATTAAGAAAAGTTGGCTTTATTTGCAGACAATATAATTTTGCACCTAATAAAACCAGAAAAAGACATGTTAATGCTGTGAAAAAACTTCAGACAGTTTCAAAATCTTTGTGGGATATAAAATTAATGAATATAAAATGAAGGCTAGAGCTGTCAACTATGTACACACATGAATTGGTCCAGCAATAACCACATTTATGAGGACATGATAAAATGAAGTATTTAGGAATATGGATTAAAAAGGGTTATGTTATGTCTGCTAAGGATATGTGGGTAAGGGACTAATAAATAAGCTAATACAAAAACTGAGAAACTGGAAGCTCTTGTTTATGGATATGAATAGCAAGATGCAAGCAGTCCCTTTAGTTTTTTATACAGGTAAGGTAGACTTTTATCAACCAGAGGAGATGTGGTAGACAACAAATAATAAAGAGTTGAAGGAATTTATCTGAGAGGGGAAAAGGGCAAGGGTGAAGTGGGATAAGAAGATTCCAACAGAACAAGGTTTAGGTTTGCCTGATTTGAAGAGATATTTTACAGTTATACAGTTAAGGCTCATATACATAACGCAAGCAGAAAGTTATAATTCAAAGTGGAAAAGGGTGATGATGACACAGGGAAATTCAAGAAGTAAACAGAGAGCGGGATTTTGGATGCAGATCCTTAACGAGAACAACATAAATACAAAATAAATACATTTACACATTAATAAATATAAAATAAATAATAATATAAATTTATACATAAAGCAACAAAATAAATACAAAATAAAAACATTATACATAAACACAAAATATAATAATAAATATAATAAATCTATACATAAAGTAGCAGAAAGTATGCTAATAAGTATGCCAACATAAGAATGGAGAAAGGAAATTTTGCCAGTAGAGATGACTGCAATTAGGGGTACAGAATTTGGAATTTATTGCAGAAAATTGGTAAAGAAACCACATTATTGAGAGCAAATAAGTAGAGAGGGAAGTTAAAAGAATGGGAAGAGGTCAGGAAGACATTTGGAATGCAGACTAGTGACTACCTTCCCTATTAAAGACTGATATCAGAGTATAGTCAAAGAGAAAGCGATAGTGGAATCTTAAGTGAAAGACCACCACTGGTAGCATTTTTATTTGGAAATACAACAGAAGCTGTTGTTAAAAAAGGGATAATTGGTAGGGCATACAAAATATTGGACAATAACTATAGGAATCAATCAAAGGTGCCTAGAATAGCTTGGGAAGAGAGACTGGATAAGCAGTTCACAAGGAAACAACGAGAGGACATATGTGTGGCTCTCACATATACAACAAAGTGTAGAAGATTTAGGATTTTTGCTTGTAGGTACTTGCTAAGTACTTTAATACCTTAAGCAGACTCCAAAGAATTTTTCCTCAGATAGACTGCAAATGTTGGAGGTGTGATAGGGTACGAAAGTAACTGGGAAAAAGAAGTTATGTCTTACCATAATGTTCCATCTGTATTGTTGATCCTCATTCCATCTGTATTGTTGATCCTCATTCAGTCATTACGTGTGGGTATCGGTTCCGACCTCGTAAGCGAGCCGGCCATCTTCCAAGCTCACGTCAGCTACAAACTCTCGAGCTAAAACTCTTACCCAGAATTCCCCTCTCCCTGTTACCTCAGATTGCGTTTGCAAGTCCAAAGAAGGTAGAGGCTACCTCTGGTCAAATGACCTAAAAGAACCGGATGGTGAAATCCACTAGAAGCCACAGGAGGGGGAAGGAGGGAGGGTCATAATGACTGAACGAGGATCAACAATACAGATGGAATGTTATGGTAAGACATAACTTCTTTATCTGATATTGTTAATCCTTGTTCATTCCTTACGTGTGGGACAGAGCCCCAGCTACCTCTATTCCTGGGAGGGTCTCATGGAAGGACATTCTTGAGCACCATAGAACCAAAAGATGCTCTTCTCCTGGAGGCCAAATCCAATTTGTAATGATTGATGAAGGTATGAGGAGTAGCCCAAGTTGCAGCTGCACAAATGTCATGTAAAGAAGCTCTGGCATGGAAGGCAGCAGAAGTTGCCACCGACCTTGTCGAATAAGCCTTTATGGTAGTCGGCAATGGAATATTGCGTTGTGTATAAATGAAGGTCACACAGTCTTTCAACCATCTAGCCAATGTGACCTTAGCAACAGCACATCTTAATCTAGGTCCAGAATAGGCCAAAAATAACTGGTCTTATTTACGAGAGGCCTTAGTCCTGTTCAAGTAGAAGGGAATTTGCCTGTGAATATCTAGGGTATGTAGGCAATACTCTCCTTTCGTTTGAATAGTTGGGAAAGAAAACTGGCAATTCAATGGTTTGGTTAATGGACATTTCAGAGATCACTTTTGGCAGAAAGGAAGGATTAGTTCTCAATGATACTCTAATCTCTATGAAAAATCAAGTATGGACTCTTGATGCATAAGGCTTGAAGCTCAGAGATACGTCTGGCAGAAGTAATGGCGGCCAAAAACAAGATTTTCCATGACAAGTACTTGAGGTCGCAAGAAGAAGCTGATTCGAAAGGTGGCATTGTCAGAGCTTGTAGAACTAATGACAGGTCCCATGGTTGGATAGGTTCCCTAAAAGGGGGCTTCAGATGATTCACACCTTTTATGAAGGTCTTGCATAATTTGTGTGACATAAGAGAGGAGTCTTGGACACCCTCATGGAAATTAGATATTGCAGCCAAATGAACTCTAATGGTAGAGGCAGATAGACCCGATTGAAATAGGTCGGCTAGATACTCTAGTACTATCGACAATGGTGCTAAAAAGGGATCTACTTGCTTTTCTTTCAACCAAAGGGTAAATCTTTTCCACTTGCTTAGATAAGTAATTCTAGTGGAAGACTTGTGAGATGTAATAAGAATGTCCTGTACTGGCAAAGAAAGATCATTCTGCCTGGCAATCAAGGGAATGGAAGGAGCCAAGCTGTGAGCTTCAGGCTGTCCAAGCTGGGATGAATCCAATTCTGTGGATGGGAGATCAACCCCGGGGTTGGATGGAGAATCCATGGTTGATCTAGCAGGTGAGGCCAAAGGAAGGGGAACCAAATCTGACGAGGCCAATATGGTGCTATAAGGATCACCTTGCTCTTCAACCGGCGGGCTTTCTTCAGAAACTGGGGAATGGGGGGGGGAGAGGTGGAAATGCATAAAGAAGACCAGAGGGCCAATCGTGGACTAGAACGTCCCTGGGTGATTGTCCCGGAGGGGGAATCAGGGCAAAGTAGTTGTTGCATTTGTAGTTGGTCGGGGATGCAAAGAGGTCACAGCAAGGAAGGCCCCAGCGGTGGAAGATCTCCACCGCTATCAAGGTATTCAGGGACCACTCGTGAGGCTGTAGAATACACCTGCTGAGTCTGTCTGCTATCACGTTGGAACTCCCAGGAATGTGCATTGCTAGAAGAAAATGGTTGGTAGCCATCGCTCATTGCCATATCCTCATGGCCTCTCGACAAAGTGGGTAAGATTTGGTTCCACCCTGTTTGTTGATGTACCAGGCCACCGCCATGTTGTCTGATTGTATCGCAATAGTCCCAGACAGCAGCAGGGGATGGAATGCTTGCAACGCCAGAAGCACCACCCTCAGCTCTAGAACATTTATATGCAGTTGGGCCTCCAATTCGGATCAAGTACATTGGACTGTCTGTCCCTGACATAGCCCCCCACCCCATCAGGGAGGCATCCGTGGTCACTGTAGCCTTGGGCTGCTGGAGGGAGAAGGGGCGAGACCATTGTGATGGGTTGTGGGTTATCCACCAATTTAAATCCTGTTTGCACCTGTGAGTTACTAGAATCTTGGCTGAAAGAGGATACTGAAAAGGATACCACTGGGTGAGCAATAGCCATTGTAGAAGCCTCATGTGAAACTTGGCCAGGGGGACCAGGGGGACAATGGTGATGGAGGCTGCCATGGAATCCAACAGCTGTAGGACAGAGTGAGCTGTGGATTTCTCCTTTGAAAGGATTGGGATCAGTTGTTGCTTTATCCTTAGAATTCTGTTCTCTGGAATGGATGCTCTGCAATTCTTTGTATCCAAGATGACCCCTATGAATTCTGTGGACTTGAAATGAGATTGGATTTTTGCCAGTTTATGGTTATGCCTAGCCTTTCTGCAGCGAGGAGAGAGTATGCCAGGGCTTCTTCCAATAGATGTCTGGTGGGGGCGAAGATGAGCCAATCGTCTAGGTATGGAAACACCTGGAATTCTTGTAGTCGCAAGTGAGCTGTGTGTGACGACTGCCATGCACTTTATGAACACTCTGGGAGCTGTAGAGAGTCCGAAGGGCAGTACTCTGAACTGGTAGTGACTGGCTCCCGCACGGGAGCACAGAAATCTTCTTAATGACCTGTCCACTTTTATGTGGTAGTACGCCTCTTGAAGAGCTATCGAGCACATCCAATCGTCTTTTTCCAAAAGCGGAAGGATAGACTGTATTATGACCATCCGGAATTTTTGTACTCTTACAAACTTGTTCAATACACTGAGATCCAAAATTGGTCTCCAGTCCCCGGTTTTCTTTGGCACCAAAAATAGTCTTGAGTAGAATCCGGATCCTATCTGGTCTGGAGGGACTATTTGAATGACTCTTTTTCTTAGCAGCTTTGCTATCTCTAATGCTACGTTGGGTAAGTTTGTTGGGGGGGGGGCAGGACAAAGATCGAAGGGAATATGGTAACCCCTGGTTATTATCCTTTGTACCCAAGAGTCGCTGGTGATGGTTAGCCAGGCAGAAGGGTACAAGGAGAAATGATCCCCAACCACCTCCAGAGGAAAGGAGTTGGGCCGCTCTTCAGGAGCGCTGGTAGGATCGGCAAGGAAAAGAGTCCCTGGAACCCTGGTTACGTGAACCCCCTCTGCCCTGAAAAGGGCGCTTTCCCTGTGAGTTTCCCCCTCTGCCTCTAGGGGAGAACTCGGCCTGTGTGTCACAGAAAGGACCCTGAGACTTTTTGTACCATATCTTCCCACTCTTCTGGTTTCTGGAGAAAGCACGTTGAGGGGAAGAATATGGACACCCACGGCAGAAAGGGTCTAACCGTCCTGTTCACATCTGGCCAGTGTGCTTTTAACCTTGGGTCCAAACAATGAAGAGACTTCGATGGGAGCCTTGAGAAAGGAAGCTTTGAAGGGTTCCACGAAATTACATAAGCGCATCCAGGCGTGTCATCTCAAAACAACACCTGAACTCACCACTCTAGCTGACCCTTCTGATGCGTGAGATATCAGGCGCATGGAGGAGTTTGATATCGATTCAATGGTGGCCAGCTGAGAGGCCACTTTGTCATGGACCTCATCAGACATGGCACCAGCCAAAGTTTCAGACAGCTCAGAAATTAAATCTCTTTGAAGCCTGGTAAAGTGTGCCATATAATTCAGGGACCTGATTGCAAAGGTCACTGATACAAAAGTATGCTTCCCTATTCTGTCCAGAGCCCAGGTCTCTTTGTTGGGCGGATGGCAGTCTGGCTTTCTTCTTCCACCAAGTCCTTCTTGGTTGCGGCCGCCACTACCACAGCATCTACAGGAAGACCTTTGGACCAATGGGGCTCAGTAGCAGGAGGGGACAAAATTTAATCTCGCCTCTGGGGAATGGCTTCAACGGTGTCAGGAGCCTTCCACGCATGCTGCACCGGACCAGTTCGTCGGCAGGTGGAGTAACCCAGGAGGTAGGGGGCCGAGAGCGAAAGGCCTGCAGGAACACAGACTCTTCAGAGATCGGGTTAGAGGGCTGGCAGTCACCTCTCTGTTTAAGAATTTTGAGGATATCACCAAAGGACACCTCAGAGGGTGACCGAGGGGACCCTTCCCCATCATCAAAGTCTCTGTCTTCAGTAAGGGACTCCTCTGTGGAGTCCATGTGCTTCCTCTTGCATGAGAATTTTCGATGAACTTCCTCAGAGGGAGAAGCTGGGGAAGACAACGCAAAAGGGGTTTCCTGTGGGAGTACATCCTGAGGCCCTTGCGCCCGATGTCCGCTAGGAGTGACTTGTGTACACTGCGGTCCAGAGGAGGGTGGGGAAATTGACAGCACAGTATTGCCAGCAGATGCCAAAGCCTTCTCCATTAGTTGGCAGGCCGGTCCACCTGAAGAGGGGGTGAGTGTCCAGGACAGGGGTCACCCCTCCCCTAAGTGGCTCAGCCTGCCAACTCTGAGTCCCTGGATGGCTGTGAAACACCAAATTACTTACGCCAGAGCTGACATCCTGGGTTGTAGCAAAACTCTCTTGCCATGAAGGCAACTGCGGTTCCTTAGTGAGGTCCATAAAGGGAACCGTAGAGGGGGAAGACTGTGCTATAGCAAGGGGCTTCAAAGGCAATGAAGGAGGAGAATAAGTACGGGTCTTTGGCAAAGGGTGATCACCTCCCAAGGAAGCATAGGTCCTGCGGGTGGGATACCTCTGGCCAAAAGCACTTGATCCACAAGACGCAACACGTCGTGTTCAGAGAGGCTTCTAGTGGATTTCACGGACACGGCTGAGGGAGAGTCAGGTCTATCCAAAGATGGGGCGAGCTCAGTAACCACCTCACCAGTCTGCACTGAAAACAATGGGGCCGTAAGGGACTGAACTACAAGTGTCTGCACCAAGGAAATCATTGGTGCCGAAGTCATGGTCTGCACTGACAATAAGGTTGGTGCTGAAGTGGTTGTCGGCGCTGAGGCTGGGACCGAAAAAATCGGTGTCAATAACTGAGTTGTCGGTTCCGGGTAAGATGTCGGAGCCAATGTGGTAACAGTCTGCATCGACTGGATAGTCGGTGCCGGTGGAGAAATCTGAACTGAGGAGCCCCTCGTTACCGATACGGTAAAGGACACAGTAGTCGGTGCCGAAATCACAGCTGGCGCCGATGGCATCGGTGCCGAAGGTCTAGGCACCGAAAGCACTGGAGCCGAAAAAGTCAGATCCGAAGTGGAAAGCTTAGCCTTCTTGGGTCTCGGTTGTTGGGAGTCCCCAGCCGGGGACGAAGGAAGAGACTTGGCATTTGTATGTTCATCTGTCTTTTTCTTATGGGATCTTGGAGGGATTGAAGCCTCCGACCCAGAAATAGCCTCTGAAAAAGGAGATTTAAGTAGCCCCTTCAATAACAATTTATTTTTCCTCTCAATCAACATCCTGTTAGAGAAGTTCTTACAAATTCCACAGGGCGGGTCAACTGATAAATGAGGCACACCCAAGCAATACACACACAGAGAATGTGCATCTGAAGTTGGTAATTTATGGCCACAATCTGAACATCTCTTAAATCCTGGACTACCTTTTTTATCTGCCATGATAGGAAAGAAGGAAATCAGAAAGAATACCAGCAATGGTACAAGAAATACCCGAAGGTAAGGAGGAAAAGGGGTTTACCAACGATGGTAAAGAAGAAAATATCTTGCGGTAAATAGGATGAAGGGGATTGAAAAAATTCAAGAAGGGATAGTCGCTAAATGCGATAAGGTAAGAGAAAACAATTTAGTAACTTTTCCAAGAGAAAAAGTTGTTTTAGACTAGTATGACAACAAAATATTGTACTTAGCTCAAGAGAAGTAGCTTGACACGACCGAATGGCGATGCGGCAAACGAAAACTGAGGTAACAGGGAGAGGAGAATTCTGGGTAAGAGTTTTAGCTCGAGAGTTTGTAGCTGACGTGAGCTTGGAAGATGGCTGGCTCGGTTCCGCGGTCGGAACCGATACCCACACGTAAGGAATGAACGAGGATTAACAATATCAGATCACATGTTTTGGGAGTATAATGACTTGGCAGACTTAAAAATTCCCTACAAAGTACTGCATCAGAAATACTGGGTGAGTAAATGGGTCTAAGGAAATTGTTTTTTGAGCGGGGATAAAAGATCCTTACTGCCTAGAAATAGTAAGGCCTTACTAAGTTTAATTCTGGTGGCTGCCAAGGAAATCAAATTCTAAACCAACTGTATTTGAAGTAATGAATACTGCTAACAGAGATAAAAGAACTGAAGTGGGATCTTTAAAAAAGGGTAGAAGCAAATTACATTGAAAAAAAATGGAAATTGTGGGAACAAAGTATGCAGAATAATATTTTGGAGGAGGAATGAGATTTAAAGGAAGACCAGAACTGAGCTATTTATGTAATGTTGGACTGATGACAGTTATACAAAAAACATATGTGATGTGCGATATTTGTGATTTAGAACATGTTAACATGATTTTTTTTGTTTATATAAATGTATGTTTGCTTATGTCTTAAAGTGATTTTTCAATAAATGTGTTTAAAAATTCAGTAGAAAAAGGCATTTTAGAGATTGACTGTGTAACAACTATAGGTAGGAAACTGCAAAAAAAACATGCCACGGTTCATAAAATAAAATTTTAGAGACAGCAAAATGAAAAATCATGTCAAAATTGCTACATTACAGGTTACAAATCAAATGGATTCAACTACTAATTATCCATCAATTACTGTCCAGACATCCGCATTATGCATTCAAGGACCTTACCTTATAAAATAATGCCCAAAAGTAGAAGAGGTAGATACGCCACAACAATCGAAGCAAACCAGGTGAAAGAAGTAAAATATATCCTTTTATTCCATAGAAGTAAGCACTTTCACGTTTTTTAAAAAAAATAAATGAATAAAAAATATATATATATATCTGAAGAAATATATATTTTTATAAGTATTTTATGGATATCCTTATGAGTATTATTATAAGTATATATTTTTTATACATATATATATATTTGTATTTACATCCCTAATGCGTATTAAAGTAGTTTTATAAGTTATTTATATATATTTACTGTGAGTTTATACCTTTGTGTATATATATATATATATATATATATATATATATATATATATATATATATATATATATATATGTATTTCTCTGCACCTTTAAAAGTGGATGAGGTGATTTAATGTGATTTTACATGTGATACTGATGAAGTGTGCCATTGGTGCTTTATGAGTATTTAAATGTGATGTGTTTCCTGTACTATGTTAAAGTCTGATGAAGCGTTCTTTGTAACGTGAAAGCGCTTACTTCTATGGAATAAAAGGATATATTTTACTTCTTTCACCTGGTTTGCTTCGATTGTTGTGGCGTATCTACCTCTTCTACTTTTGGACTTTTTCTGTTTTTTGAGGTGATACCTTACCCTGTTTTTGATCTGTTTTATAAAATAATGCACTGATATTTCTCAGTTCCACTCCTGTGAAGTTGCAGCTGCTCAATTTACCTTTTATGGCAGAAATGTGCAAAGCTAGAGGCCGAGTTTCTGAAATGGGGATCTTGCATAAACCCTCATATATTTATATCCACACACAAACATATTCATATGCTGTGTGTGTGCACATGTGCATGCACACACACAAATATATATTACTGCAGTTTATATATCCAGCCAGCTATCCATCAAATACCTCTTTCTCCCATTTTTGCTCATGGTGTCAAGGTGTCACTTCAACAGTGACAATCTAGAGCCAAGCTTTACACCACCAGGTGGCTAGCCCTGCCGCTGTGCACTACAGTTTATATAAGAGAGAGAGAGATAGATAGATATACACACTTTTTTCACTAGACTCACTAGTCACTATGCAGAATGGCCTTTCTTCAGGTGCAACCCAGAACAACTGTCTGACTGAGTGACTTGTGCAGAATCACAGTGTAAACAGATCGAGGCTGAGGGATTCGCTCCTAGGAGTATGGAATAAGGCCTGTCAGCAGCTCATAGTCTTAACCCACTGAAATAACTGATAGACAATGTTGGAAACCTGGGCCTAACATATTAATAAACAAGTCATAATCATTTGTTACAAGTCCCACAAAAAATAATGCAAAAAAATAAAACATATAAGTCTCAGCCCACAGCAAATTCAAGAGTGTTAGAAACATACCTCAGCCCTGGAAGAAAATAATAAAGTCATAGATGGGAAGTAGGTTGGAAAGTGGCTCTAAAGTAGAAGAGGTAAACTAGAGCATACACCGCTTAGGATTATCTGCAGTCCCAGAGTGCAGTGTATATGCTGCTCGCACAGCTTCAACACCCTCCCCCCATCCAGGATACCAAATGAACCCTGTCCTGTCACTGACACCTTCTGTGGACTAAGTCTCCCTGGAAGACAAGCGTGTTATTGCTATTAAATAAATGTACGCTCCTGTGTTAATTTTACTTTTACTGTTCCTCTGTCCTATAGCTGCTTGTTGAAGTAAGCGTCATTATTGTACTAAATGCCCCAATAGCGTGCACATTCACAGGAACTATTTCCTCCTCCTTCCCACTCTGCTGCAACTCTGCACTTTTCCAGTAGGTTGCAGCAGAGCTCCACCCCCCCCCTCGATATTTTTGACCAGTCGATATTTTTGACCAGTATCACATCCCGTTTTACTTTTCAGGTGCCTGCTGTTTCAGTTACCTTACAGGGACTTACCAAACTATAGTAGCACCTCTACCCAGTAAAGTACACTGCAAGTAAGTGCTACTGACCCACTCTTACCTATCTGCTCACCACTCTACAGACGTTCTTGTTTTTCCACCACCAGCTGAGAGCTGTTCTTACCTGCTCCCACTGATACTTTTTTCTCTGCTTACCTCTGCTGGGCTAGCTGTGCCCGCTCCGTTCGTCCTGCGGGCTCACTCTGCTCCCCACCCTGCCCCCATTTTCCACCCGCCCCCACTACCTGCACATATATCTATCCCTAACTCCTCCCACAACTACGACTACCCAATCCACAATAACTCTGCCTACACTTCACAACAAAACACCACATAACACACCCAACAACATGTTCCAAATCTTACCCCACCTACACTTAACAGTATCCCTAGCACTTCTTACCACCCTCACTTATCTAATACATCTTCCGCACCCCTGCATTACCCCATCCTCACATCATACAGCCACCTTCCAACACACCAATATACCATCCTTCTCACCCATACTTCCAGAACTCTACTCCTCCAACCCAACCCTACTGTATAAGCCTAAAATCCTTCCAATCTTATCTTCACATCACTTTCCGTGCAATACAAACCAAAACAAACATACTTTCTATCCCTGCCTTAAACCACAATCAACTGTTGACCTCATAACACACCTACTATACCAACTCTACATACCTCTCTCAGGTGATGTCCACTGGCTCTACAGGCCCAAATAACCCTCCACCCACCAAAATTAGAAGTTATGTACTCACCATAACGTTCCATCTGAGTAGGTGTATTCATTTGTCTGCAACCTGTGGAACCTGTGGGTTATGGATCCGATATCGGATCCGAACCGGCATGGTTTTCCAGCTATGGATCCAAGCTCTCAGCTCCTCCCCTCACCCATAATGCCCTGCTCTACCCTCATGACCTCAGATCGAGTTTGCCAAAGCAACAATACCCTAAAAAGTGTAACAAAGAATATGCAGGAAACTGAAAGGCCAGGGGGATAGGAGGGCGGGATGGTTGCAGACAAATGAATACACCTACTCAGATGGAACGTTATGGTGAGTACATAACTTCTAAATCTGAAGTAGGATATTCATTTGTCTGCAACCTGTGGGACAGAGTCCCCAGCTACCTGAATCTTGGGCGGCCATCATGGAAGGATATTCCGAGCACCATGGAGCCAAAGGATGCTCTACCCTAGATGCAAGATCCAACTTATAGTGGGAAATAAATGTATGAGATGAAGCCCACGTGGCTGCTGCACAAATATCATCTAGAGGAATCCTAGCCTTGAAGGCTGCCGAGGTAGATACTGACCGGGTTGAATGGGCATGAACACCCCGGTGCGGGCCTTCCTGACGCTTGATAAGCCAATAAAATGCACTGTGAAATCCAGCGGGACAGAGAAACTTTAGAGATTGGCTTGCCCAAATTGAATTTTGCAAAGGAAATAAACAGCTGGTCGGATTGCCTATGACCAGCTGTCCTGTTGAGATAAAATCTAAGTTGCCTGTGAACATCTAGTGAATGTAGCTTATATTCACCTTTGTTTTCATATTTAGGAAGAAAACAGGGAGGTTAATGGATTGATTGATGTTTGCTTCAGAAGCGATTTTAGGAAGGAAGGACGGGTTGGTCCTGAGGGAGACACGGTCCGGATGAAATACCAAGTAAGGAGGTTTAGCTGATAAAGCTTGAAGTTCAGAAACTCTCTTGGCTGATGTAATGGCTACCAAAAAGGCTGTCTTGTAGGACAAGAATTTGAGATCCACCGTAGCCGCGGGCTCGAAAGGAGGAGCGGTCAAGGCCTGTAGGACCAAAGAAAGGTCCCAAGGAGGAACTGCTTGTTTTATAGGGGGCCTGAGAAGAAAAGTACCTTTAAGAAATGTCTTACACAATTTGGCTGACATAAGAGGATTAGAATCTTGGCCAATGTGATAGTGAGAAATTGCCGCCAGTTGAACTTTGACTGTGGAACTGCTGGCACCATCGTTAAAGAGAGAGGTTAGAAAGTCAAGCACTACAGGGAGAGGAACCGTGAAGGGATTCAGGCCTTGCCGCTCCGCCCACACAGAGAAACGTTTCCATTTGCTTCGGTAAACCTTTCTAGTGGATGGTTTATGAGCCGCCACCAAAATAGCCTTTACAGGTGAAGAAATACCGGAGTCCTTATCAAGAGTGGAACTGGAGCAGCCAAGCGGTCAGCTTCAGGTTGTCCAGGTTCGGAGGAGGAATGCAGGATGGATGGGATATCAGATCCGGGATGGGATCTAGAATCCAAGGAGGATTCACCGAGTGAGACCTTAGGAAGGGGAACCAGATCTGTCGAGGCCAGAATGGAGCAATGAGAATCATTCTGCAACCCACCCGAGAGGCTTTCTGAAGAACTTGCAGCATCAGAGGCAAGGGTGGATAGGCATACAGAAGACCGGGTGGCCAAGCATGCACCAGAGCGTCTCTTGGGGTACCTCCGGGAGGAGGTATTAGAGCGAAAAACTGTCGCACTTGGTGTTTGAGGGAGAAGCAAAAGATCGCATGAAGGGTTCCCCACCGTGCGAATATGCGTTCGCTACTTGACAATTGAGAGACCACTCGTAAGGGGTCAGAATGGTGCGACTGAGCTTGTCCGCTAGGATGTTGGACCGACCGGAATGTGCGTTGCTATGAGAAAGCGATTGGTGGAGATTGCCCATTCCCAAACTCTCATGGCCTCTCGACAAAGAGGGTAAGACCTTGTTCCCCTTGCTTGTTGATGTACCAGACAACAGACATGTTGTCCGATTGAATCGCAATTGTTCCCAAGGGAAGAAAGTCCTGAAGTGCTAGCAACGCTAAGAGCACTGCTCTCATCTCTAGAACATTGATATGCAGTAAGGTCTCTGAATCGCTCCACATGCCTTGGACTGTCCGCCCAAGTGCCCCCACCCGAGGCGGAGGCGTCCGTGGTCACCGTGGCGAGAGGGGAGAAGCACAAAATGGGCGACCTTTGTGGAGATCCGGGAGTGGAGCCACCACAAGAGGGACCGCTTGCAAGCCTTGCTGATCGCTATGGGATGATGCATGGGGAGAGCAAGGTATGACCACTGTACTAAGAGCGTCCACTGTAGAATGCGCATATTGAGCCTGGCAAGAGGAAGAAGTGCTATAGCTGAAGCCATGGACCCTAGAGCCCTCAGGACCAACTCCGCTGGAACAGAACTTGAATGGAGAATGGCCCGCACCTGGAGCTGCAGATTTAGAACTCTGTCCGCAGTGAGGAAGGCTCGTAAACTCCTTGTGTCTAGTCTGGCCCCTATGAAATCTAAGAGCTGTGTGGGCGCCAGGTTGGACTTCTTTGTATTTATTGTGATGCCCAGAAATGGAGCAAGATGGAGAAAGGAGTCTCACGCCAAGAGAAGTAGATGCCTTGTTGGGGCGGTAAGGAGCCAGTCGTCCAGGTAGGGAAAGACCTGCACCCCTGAAGCCTCAGGTGGGCCGCTACCACTGCTAGTACTTTGGTGAACACCCTGGGGCTGTGGTGAGACCAAAGGGAAGGACCCGAACTGGTAGTGACTGGCTCCCAGCCGGAAGCGGAGAAACCTCCTGAGCGCCTGTCCATCAGGATGTGGTAGTACGCGTCCTTGAGATCTATCGAGCACATCCAGTGATTTTCTCCCAGAAGGGGAGAATAGATTGCAGAGTGACCATTCGGAATTTTTCTTTGGGGACTGCCAGATTCAAGAGAGAGAGGTCTAGGATTGGTCTTAGTTCCCCGTCTTTTGGCACTAAAAAGAATCTGGAGTAGAACCCTGATCCGATCTGGTCTGGGGAACTGGCTGGATGGCTCTTTTCTTTAGCAGATGGCCAATTTCTGCCAAAGCGGCCTCCGTTGACCGGGTGGGACGTCTGGGAGGGACTTCAATTTTGGAAGGTGAAGGAAAGGAATGCGATATCCCTGGATATGATTTGGAGAACCCAGCGGTCCGATGTTATGGACTCCCATGCCGCTAGGTGCCCCGAACGCCCGACTGCCTCCAGAGTAGAGCAGTCGGGCAACCCTCAGGGTTGCTGCGCGGGCCGTTCAGAGAA
The DNA here is from genome assembly GCF_019279795.1 of Protopterus annectens. Taxonomy (NCBI): domain Eukaryota; kingdom Metazoa; phylum Chordata; order Ceratodontiformes; family Protopteridae; genus Protopterus; species Protopterus annectens. The sequence goes on along the minus strand of NC_056728.1, from coordinate 622,378,455 downwards.
AGGTTCCCTGGACCCGAAGTTTCTGGGAGCCCCTCTGCCTCTAGGGCGGCGTCCTCCCTGTCCTCCTCTGCCACGGAAGGACTGGTTGTCCGGAGCAGGCTGGGACTGCTGCGACTTCCGAACCACATCTTCTTCTGACCCTTTTGGTTCCTAGAATAGGGCCTCTGGGGTGCAGAGAAGCGGATTCCGACGGCAGACAGCGTCTTCCGTCCTTCTCGCTCTGGGTCAACGCTCGCGAACGGTCTTGCCAAACAGAGCAGAACCATCAAAGGGGCGTTGCAACGACGCCTTGAAGGGCTCAGAAAAATCGCAGTGACGGAGCCAGGCCTGACGCCTAGTGACCAGTCCTGTCCCGCAGCTCTAGCGGCGCCCTCCGTTGCATGGGAGAGTAGCCGCATAGAAGTATTCGTAACTGACCTAAGAGTGGCCATACGGGTGGAGTGCAGAACTCTGTCCTCCTCCGAAATGGACTCAGGGGGGGATGCAGCGTATTCCTTAATAAGATCTCACTGCATCCGAATAACATGTGCCAAATAGTTCAGCGCCCTTACCGAGAAGGTCGCCGAACTGAACATCCGCTTCCCCAAGCGGTCCATCATCCGAGACTCCTTGCTCGGTGGGTGGACTGAGGACTCTCCTGAGCTAGTTCCCTCTTTGTGGCCGCCGCCATCAACATGGCATCTACAGGAGGCCCCTTACTCCAATGGGTCCGGTCGGATGGCGGACTAAGGATCCTATCCGGTCTTTTGGGAATTGGCTCCACGGTGTCCGGTTCCTTCCACGCCCTGGTGGTAATAAGGTCCACCAGGGGTCGGCAGGGGGACACCCAAGAGGTAGACGTGCCCGCTTCAAATGCCTCCAAGAACACGGACTCGTCCGAGGAAGACTTGGGGGCAGACCACCCCTTATACGGAGCATTTCCATGATGTCTCCAAAGGAGACATCCTCGGGTGACCGTGGGGAGCCTTCCCTTCCTCCAAGTCCGTGTCTTCTGTGAGAGACTCGGGGAGTCAATGTGCCTCCTTTTGCAGTATGCTTGCGAGGGCCTCCTCTGGGGGGCTGTCAGAGGAGTCCTCGCAAGCAGCAATTTGCTCCATAGGAGCAACTTGGGGCACAGAAACGGGCTGTCCCAGGGGCCGGATGGTGGAAGCCTGGCCCAGTGCAGAGGGAGCGAGGGACGGAGCCGAAGCAAGTGCCGGGGGTCCGGAGACCCTCAACAGAGCCCTCTCCACTACATCAAAGGCCGAAGGGGAGCCGACCTCAACCAAAGGATCCGACAATCGGCTCCCCCTTGGATCCGAAGAGTGGATCGGAGCCGGCGCCGAAGCGCTCGGATCCGAAGGGACAGTGCGCTCCGACACAGACGGCGCCGAAGGAGCACTGATCCCCCCGGATCCGAAGCTCGGATCCAGGCTCCGAGAGATCGGGTCCGACGCACTCGAGGGCAGGGTCGGGTCCGAAGTACCAAGTACTATCGGCTCCGACCTTCCCCGCCGGCTGCTCGGCTCCAGCTGCTCCAACCCGGATAGCAGGTCGGAGAAGGAGCAATAGGCTTAAAAAGGGTGTTGAGCTCCCGGAGGGGAGGCAAGAGCACTCCCATCTGCATCTGGGCCTGGATGAACCTTCTCATCATCCGGTCCAGATCAGCATCAGAAAGGCTATGGGTAGATCTCGAAGAGGCTACCGAGGTAGGCCTGGAGTGCCTCCTCGATAGCCTCGACGGATCGGGTCTCCTCCTCCTCAGGACCCGTGAAAAGCACACAGGGGACCGGAGCCGAGAAGGAGGAGACCGAACCGACAGGAGCCGGGAGAAGCCGCTTGGCTGGCGGGCCGAAACAGAGGTCTCGGCCCGCTTGTGTGCTTCTCCTCCGTCCTTTAGCAGCATCCCTCTCCTCTCCAGACGCGGGAGTTTCAGTCCCATGAGCAGGGGGGGGTGCCACAGGGGGAACAACTGCAGCCACAGTAGTCCCCGAAGGAGCGGAGGTCGGAGCCGAGTCTGGCGGTAAAAGACCCGCCAAGACCAGCTTGGACCTCCGCTCCCTCAGTGCCCTGGGGTTGAACCCTGCACAAATGGAACAACCAGATGTGAGGTGTTCAACCCCGAGACACTTAACACACCGAGTGTGGCCATCAGCCGGTGAGAGCTTATGGCCACACTCGGAGCATTTCGAAAAGATAGATTTAGGCTGGTCAGCCATAATCTATAACACACTAAAAGTTACAGAAAGTAACTTAAAAACAAAAAGACACACAGGCCTACACACACACTCTACGCAACAGCGAGGGGAGGGAATAAAAATTACTTACTTTAACTCAAAATAAACTCAAAATACACTATAAGAAAGGGAAACCTAAACTTTCACACAAATTCACTCAAAAAACCAAAAAAAAAATTCTCTGATTTTAACAAGAAATAGAGTTCACTTAGCTGAGAGCTATGTACCCAAATCCAGTCACCAGCGCGGCAAACGAGATCTGAGGTCATGAGGGTAGAGCAGGGCATTATGGGTGAGGGGAGGAGCTGAGAGCTTGGATCCATAGCTGGAAAACCATGCCGGTTCGGATCCGATATCGGATCCATAACCCACAGGTTCCACAGGTTGCAGACAAATGAATATCCTACTTCAGATCTACCTTTCACTTACATCCTAGTAAGCCCAAGTCAATTTGCTTCATCACAATTAATGCTCAAAGCGTTCATAATAAAATCCCTTCCCCTCCATTCCTGGTTTTCTCATAATCATCCTGACATTGTTGCCATCTCAGAAACCTGGCTTAAGCCATACATAAAGGACAGTGAAATATCACCACCCGGCTACCAATGATCCATAATGACAAACCCAGTAAAAAAGGAGGTGGTGTAGCTATAGTCTACTCCACTGCCTACACAGAAACCCCATTCACCAACCTCATTCCTAACTTTGCAAACTCTGAAGTAACCATAGCCCACCTAAAAATCAACAATTACCAAGCAATTTGTATAGCTGCCCTCTATATCCCCCCTAGCAATAACAACACTCCAATACTTGAAGGCATCCTATCGTGGTTCTCCTCTAACATCAATAATGAAACCTACATTCTAGGTGATGTAAACATTAATTGGTCTACCATCATCTCTCAACCCCCCTCTCAATCTATCAATCTCTTTAAATTCACGCAGAAAATTAACTCTCCTACCAGGCCAATCAAAGATGGATCCTCTGGCTCCATTCTTGACTGGATTTTAGTATCGCAACCTAACCTTATCTCTACTTCAGGTACCCTACCCGACCCTATCAGTGACCACCTACCAGCCTTTGCTGATCGGTACCCTTCCCCATTCCAAAAGCAGCATCACTATATTCAAACCTGCAATCTCTCTAAATTCAGCCCACAAACTTTCACAGACTCTCTAAAGCTTATTGACTGGACCCACCTAAAAACCTTGCCCCGCAATAATGCAGTCAACTACTTTAACAAAGACTTTTTAAATGTACTTAACAGCCTTGCTCCTATCAGAGCCAAACAGGTCAAATCCAAAATCTCTCCCTGGCTATCAAAAGAAACCAAACACACCATGCTCCTCAAATGGAAACAATACCATAACAACAAATTGCCCAACACTCTACTGGAATACAAACAACTCTGCAATACAGTAAAAATCTAATAACTAGAGATCGCAAATAACCGTAAAAAATACAATAGGCCAGGTACCCAAAATGACAAAGAAACCAATGCAGCACACAAAGGTACCAAGTAGAGGTAGTCAAACCCAAAGCACAAAACACAATCCGAAGTGGAAGCACCAGCAGTTTATTTAGTATATTAACGCAAATATTCACAAAGCATTTTTGTCCACATTCTTCAGATGTAACAAAGAAAAGAAAAAACTAGTTGTATCATCCTTTATATCCCCCACAAGTCACTTTAATTGTTTAATAGTATGACAAATTGACAATTGGAAACACCCAGACTTATGCAAATGTTCCACGTTCTGTAACCTTTACAGGTCTCTTTGCAAGCATGTCAACAGAAATGCAAATAAACAAACGAGCAAATTCACAGCTAACAAATCTGATTTAAAAACATTTTAAAAAACATCTATACTTATGTGTACAACATTACGTAAAATTAAATTAATAAAAGTTTAAAAGTAGATTAAAAAAAGTAATTAAATTAAATGAATAAAAGTTTAAAAGTTTCAAGAAGCTATTAACCAAGATGGGAATTTAGACCAGAACACCTTCCTGTTGTACACAGAACTTATGGATCTGGTTCTGGAACAGAATTTTTTATTCTTTGAAGGTGAATTCTTCAAACAGATACAAGGAGTAGCCATGGGGGCATGTTGTGCCCCCACCTACGCCAACACTGTACTTATGATTTGGGAACAAAAATTTGTCTTTCTATCAGAATACGCACAATACTGGAATACCACCAACTTCAGGCCCACTGCCATCCTATCCCCACCCTCAAAAATACTTGAAAAGTGTACTCAATTAATGTCTTATCTAATGCACAGTAACCACCTCACCCCCACCCAAATGGCTTCCATCCTGGCCATAGTACCATTACAGCCCTTCTGTCCTTTCTCGAATCCATCAATCTTTTGCCCGCGATTCTGGCAAACTCGTTTCTGCCCTACTCCTGGACCTATCTAAAGCTTTCGATACTGTCTCCCATTCTTTACTCCTATGTCAGCTCTCCTCTCTCAACATATCTCCCTCTACTATTTCTTGGTTCTCTAGCTACCTCTCTGAAAGACAACAAGCTGTAAAATGAAAATCTTCAACCTCATCCTTCTTGTACACACTCACTGTCGTTCCCTAAGGTTCTGTCCTCGACCCCTTACTTTTTAACATATTCATTAATAACTTTCACCTCTCCATCCCCACTTTCTCCATTGTCCAGTATGCAGATGATTCTACAATCATCTGCATTGCTGACTCCCCCTCTGACCTACTACTGAAAACCCAGGCAGCTTTTACCAAAACCGAAACTTGGATGCACAATCACCACCTCACCCTAAACGCAAACACAAAACTGATGATCTTTACTCCTCTAGAACCTCCTCCTTTGACTATTCCTCCTTTTCCATACTTAGCCAAAACAACACCCCCATTGAAATAGTATCTCACACCAAGTTACTTGGTGTCATCATTGATGATCATCTAAAATTTGATATCCATATTCAAACAGCATAAAAAAACACCAAAGATTAGGGCTCCAGTACAGACACAATCACTACCTCACTCCCTCCACTAGAATAACCTTAGCCTCCTCCTACCTTCTCCCATCTCTCATATATGGAGCCCCACTCTTTACTAACCTCCAGCTTGCCTAACAATCCAAACCAGAATCCTGCTACAATAAAATCAGCAAATTTCTCACCAGTTCCAAGAATTCTTCTCATCACTGTTTCTCCCTTCACTCTCTACAGTGGCTAGAATTACCCAACTACCTTAACCTAATTAAACTCATCACTGCTCCTAAGCTCATCTTCAATCCATCCAACTGTCCTGCTCTGTCCCAACAACTTAACCCCCTATATTCCAAACCGCTCACTCTGATTACAAAACCAAAATCACCTAATCATACTCCCTTGCCAAACTTAACTCCCTTACCTCCTCTCTTTGAAATACTCCTAATCACACCCATTACAAATCTCTTCTATATTCCTACCTATCTTCTAAATGGATATGCCACTGCTCTTCCCCCACTTGAACCCCTCCTCACTCTTCTTCTTTCCCCTGTTCCTACTTGTCCCTGTCCCTCCCTCTTGACTCCTTATACCACTCCCCTATTCTGCTTATTTCTGCTTGTCTGCTTTCTTCCCTCATTTTCATTTGATCTAACAATTATATTTATATTCCTATAAATATTATAACTGCTTGCTTGAACATGTACTCCCACAGTGATTTTACAATGAATGCCCACTGACTCTACAACTACAATGTATATAATGATTACCTCTTCATACTTGTTAATAGCACTCCCAGCATATGTAATGTACTCTGTTTGCTGTGTTTGTCATTGTTATTCTTATTTGTTATTGTTACTGTTTCATGGAGCTTTTCTCCCTGGGCCTCCACTGAAAATGGGCTCTTCTTGGCCCAGTGGTCTTCCCCGGTCACCAAACTGTAATAAATAAAAATAAATAAATAAAAAATAAATAGGGTGCAAAAGACAAATCAACTTATTACAGGGAAAATGCAGAAGGCTTAATTTTACAGATTTAATGCATAACCAAGCATCCCAAGATTAACCAGTATACACATTTGGTTAGTGGGACTTGGTACCTTCAATACAAATGCACTGTGTTCAGAGATACTGCAGTGGGTGAAAGTTTGTGTCAAATTATTCATGGGGAGGGCATAAACTAAAACAGAAAGTCTTTATAACAGCAAGTATGACATTGATGAGGGATAAATCAGTCTTCCTCCCTGACTACAGGACAAATATCAGATTATGTTCATGGGGTGGGGGGTCTTTCACCCATATGAGATTGAGGAAGGGCACCAGCAGGAGCTAATGGTCAGCTTCACTGGAATGAAATCAAAAAAGGAAAGAAAGACTCAACTGCAATAAGAAAGGGACATTTGGTTTACTTTTGGAACCAAACACTGGAGAACTCGACATTCCACTTTCCTGTATCACAAGCAAAGCTGTTGAGAGAAGGGTTTGCACCTTATGTCACTGTAAAAGGGCATGGAGGGAAAACTGCACAATACTGGTGGATTATTTTTAAAGATGCCCTTGCAGGTTACAAAAAGTACAGTTGTGTACACTTACCATAAATGTAGATGTTTGAGTGTATTCACTGTTGCAGTCCTAACAAATAGGTTATCTGGCTCCCAGTAGCCCTCGATCAGCCAGAATACCAAGGGTAAGTAAATATGACATCGGCTTTTGTCGGTTGTAAAGGACATCAGGACGTCCGATACAAAAGGAGGCAGCCAACGTCACTTCCTCAGTCTTTCTTGCCATAACAGTCAGAAGCCCCCAGAAAACAAGGCTTAAACCAAAAGCAACTTTGGCAAATAATACCAAATTTAGTCTGTACCTTAAGAAAAGAGAATAGGAGAGGACCAAAAAGGGGGAAGGAGGGAGGGAAACCAGGACTACAACAGTGAATACATTCGAACATCTACATTTATGGTAAGTGTACACAACTGTACTATGGTCATCATGTTTCACTGTTGCAGTCCTAACCAATAGGTTGATTACCAAAGCCCAGAGAAAAGGGAGGAGGAACCAACAGAATCAAGGACTGGAGATAATGTCCTGCAGAACAGCAGTGGCAAACCCTGCCCTGGCTGTGAAAGTGTGAACAGAAGACCATGTGGCAGCCTCCAAAATGTCTTTAGTAGGGACACCCCTTAAAAAGGCTACAAAAGTGGAAGCTGCTCTTGTTGAGTGGGTCTTAACCCCTTAAGGAGGAACCTGTCCATGAAAGGAATAACTAAAAGTAATACAATGTGCAATCCATTTAGAAATGGTTTGCTTAGAAATAGCCTTGCCCTGAGCGCCAGGGGCAAAACTGACCAATAACTGTGCTGATTTCCGAATGTCTTTAGTCCTGTCCAGGTAAAACCTGAGCTGTCTGTGCACATCAAGAGAATGTAGGATCCTTTCACCTCTACTTCAAGGATTAGGAAAGAAGGTAGGAAGGTGTATGGATTGATTAAGAGTCAGGCTAGAAACCACCTTAGGCATAAAGGAGGGGTTTGTTCTCTGAGAGACTACCTGCATGGAAAATAAGAAACGGCTCCACAGCCATCAAAGCTTGCAGCTCCAAAACCCTCCTTGCTGAAGTTATAGCCAAGAGGAAGGCAGTCTTCCAAGAGAGAAACTTTAAATCTGCAGTGGCAGCTGGCTCAAAAGGAGGAAGAGTGAGTTTCTCTAGAACAAAATTAAGATCCCAGGCTGGAGTAGGTGCCCTTCTGGGAGGTTTTAAGTTGCAAGCGCCTCTGAGAAACATTTTCATCAGGGGATGAGATAAAATGGGCTGCTCAAAAGAACAATGAGAAGAAATGGCTGAAGCATGGATCTTGATAGAGGAAAAAGAAAGACCACCCTGAAGTAAATCAGCCAGGTATGCCAGGATCGGAGGAAGGGTAGGCTGAGAAGAAGATTCCCCTCTAGCCTGCATCCAATGAGAGAATCTTTCCCATTTACCAGCATAAGACTTCCTAGTGCTAGGCCTCCTGGCCTCACTCTATACGCCAACCACCTGCTGGGAAAGGGAAGAAGAAAAGGATGGAGCCATACAATGAGCCAAGCTGTCAAATGGAGAGACTGAAGATGTGGATGTAGAAAGTTTCCCCCTTCCTGAACCAAAAGATCTGGCTTCAGAGGAAGATGGGAGAGACTGCGAAACAGCAGATACCAATGCTGTCTGGGCCAGCCCAGAGCTATGAGAATAGTCCTTGGACGTTCGTCCCTGATCTTCACTAATACTCTTGGAAGAAGAGGAGGTAAGGCATAAACTGACAGCAGCGTCCAAGGGAAGGACAGAGCATCCACTCTCCAGGCTCTGCTGTGATGCTGTCAGGTGCAAAAAAGTGGTAGAAGATGGTTGTCTGGGGAGGAGAAAAGATCCACTTGAGGAGTGCCCCAACACTGAATGATGCTGTAAAAGACTGCTCTGTTCAGTTGCCACTTGTGAGGATCCAGGGTCTGTCTGTTCAACTGGTCTGCCAAAACATTGAGCCTCCCTGGAAGAAACTGAGCTAGGAGATGCAGGCCCAAGGATGCTGCTATGGGACCAGAGATTCATGCTCTGCCTGCACAGGGGGTAAGAATGAGTCCATCCCTGTTTGTTGATGTACCACATGACTGTGGTGTTGTCTGTTCTGACGAGCAGGGTTCCTGGAGAAAGAAGATGCTTAAAAGCTAGTAAGGCATGCTGAACTGCTATCAGCTCCTTTAGATTTATGTGCAGGTGCATTTGCTGGGCATTCCAACGCCCCTGTATACATCTGCCATCCAGGTGAGCTCCCCAGGTGTAGTCCGATGCGTCTGTGGTAAGAACTTGAGTGGCAGGGGTGGGCGAAAAGGCATGCCTTTGTTATGTAGACAGGCTGTCGCCCACCATAAAAACTCTAGTCTGCAGACATGGAAGCAGAGGAATGATCATATCTAGGTCCTGTGTGTGTTGACACCAAAGATTCTTGAGGTACCATTGCAATTTCCTCATATGCAGTCTTGCATATGGAACCATGAGAATGCAAGAGGCCATGTATCCCAGAGTTTGCAGGCATTTCCTTGCAGGGAGCTGGGACAGGCTTGCCAAATCCTTGAAGTAAACTGAAAGAGATGCCTGCTTCTCCTGGGTGAGATACATCATCTGGACGGCTGTGTTCAGACTCGCTCCCAGAAACGTTATCTCCTTGGATGGCACCATTTTTGATTTTTTTCTCGTATAACCCAGGGAAGAAAGAAGAGTCTTTACAAATTCTAGATCCTTTAACAGCTGTTCCTGAGAATTTGCTTGAATTAGACAGTTGCCCAAATATGGATAAATCTGAATTTTTTTCTGCCTGCAAAAAGCAATGACTGGAGCCAGGCACTTTATGAAAACTCTGGGAGCAGTAGATAAGCCAAAGGGCATTGCAGAGAATTGATAATGTTGCTTGCCCACCCTGAAACAAAGGTATTGCCTGCAGCTTTCCCTGACATGAATGTGCAGATAAGCTTCTTTGAGATCCAAAGTTACCAGCCAGGAATCCTTTTCTAACATTGGCAGCAACTGATGCAGAGTGAGCATTTTGAACTTTGGAATTACTAAGAAATAGTTCAGAATGGATAGATCGAGGATAGGACACCAGGTGCCTTCTTTTTTTGGAACTAGAAAAAGTCTGGAATAGAAACCCTGGCCTACTTGCTGAGCAGGAACTGATTCTATTGCTCCAGATGTAAGAGAGACAAAATTTGCTTTTCTACTTAAGCACTTTGGTTTGGAGGAGTGTCCAGGAATCCTTTGGGGACTGGAAAGGTGTGGAAAGAAAACCTGTGTCCTAGGGATACAGTTCTGAGTAGCCATTTGTCGTCTGTGATGGTGGCCCAGACATTTGCAAAAAAGGCCAACCTTCTCCCTAAAGGACTCTCCGGGAAAGCAAGAACAGGCAGAAGTTGGATAGAGTCATTGAGAATGTTTGGACTGAGATGCAGGCTGGAGCATGCCAACACTTAGACCTTTGAGGGGTAGCTACCTGCACCCTAGAAGATTTGTAATCTCTAGTGCTAGAACGGTTCTGTCTGCTGGTATCAGGAAACGTCCAACTCTTAGAAGGGTAATTCCTGTTAAAGCGAGGAGGTTGAACTTGCAGAAAGTCCTTAACTGTTTGCATAGACTTGGCCTTGTCCTCCATCTTCTTGAGCACTTCCTCTGCTTTGCTGCCAAAAAGACTGTCCTTATGCAAAGGTACATCTGAACGCTTAGCATTGACAGGCTCTGGAAAGGCTGTTCCCTGAGCCAAGTGTGCCTTCTAATAACAGATCCAGTGGCAGTAGCCCTGCAGGAGGCTTCTAGAATGTCAAAACCACAATGTAATGAATGTTTATTGACAAGACTGGCAGAATTCAGCAAATCCTGCATATCCTTACTCTCTGCCAAAAGTGGCACACTTGCTATCCTAGACTTAATAGCCTCCAAGGTGTGCCGCTGGTACTTCAGCATATGAAAAAGACAATTAGTAGAACTAATAGCAAGAGTGGCAGGGGTATAAACTTTTTTACCCCACCTATCTAGGTTCCTAGATTCCCTATCAGAAGGAACAGCATTTTTTGTAACAGTGGCCTTAACTCCTTTAGGGCCTTGAGAAATAACCTCTGGATCAGCCAACAGATTCCTGAAAAGAAACAAATGAGAATCAGGGACTCTATACTACCTGTCAGGTTTCCTGGGAGCAGGAGGAACCGAATTTGGAGTCAAGGAATTTTCCAGAAAAACAACATCAACCACTTCCAACACTGGGGGAATAGCCAGAGGCTTATGCTAAGGCAAATCCAAAAACTCTCTAATCCTTTTCTTAGATTGGGGATAATCCTGACTTTCCCATTTAAAATGCTCCCTGAGAGTATTCAAAATATCACCAAAGAGAAATCCTCTGGAGGAGAAGCAGAAGGTATGGACTCCTCTGCATCTGAATCCTCAAAAGGAGAAAAAAACCTGAGCAACTTCCTCTTCATCAGCACAAATGCTAGAAGTATCAGAACCAGAATAAGACAAAGCCTCAGGAGAGACATCCCTACCCCTTTTAGAAGGAGGAGGCTGTGAACCCCTAATAAGAGTCAAAAGGTTATTAGCCATTTTAACCATTTGGGATTGAAGGGAACGAGAGGAAACTGGAGCCTGCTTTTTCACAGTCTTATGACTGGAAGATTTACCTGCATGTCTGAAGGACTCGGGAGGCCTGGCAACCGCCGAAGTCGCAGCAGAGGTCATCGGTATGAGATTGCTGTCCGAATGAAGAATGGAGGCCTCGGACACCGGAGTCAGCTTAGTGGCTCCGGATCCAGCTGAAGAGGTGACAGGCAGAAGGTCAGAAGACAAAATGGAAGTCGGACACCTGGGGGACTCAGAAATGGTCTCAACCAAGGCCTGTGGTTGAAAATCCGTGAGCTGCAGGGGCTGCAAAGGCACTACACTGGCTACTGCAGAACTGGCGACCAACTTAACATCATCCGAGGACTTGACCCTCTGAAGCCTGTCGTGGTCCTTATGCTTCTTAGGGATATCCAAAGCCTGAAGACCAGCGGACGCCATACCGACAAACTTAGGCCAAACTCCAAAATGTTTAGCTAAAAGCTTAGCCCAACGACGAATACTACACGGATTAAAGAAAGCACAGAGATCGCAATTAGGAACATCATGGTCAAGGCCTAAACAAAATACAATAGGAATGAAAATCTTTATGGGGAATATGCTTTCCACAGGTAAGACAATTATTAACCTTTTCTGACATTCGTTAAGGCAAGAAAAGAGGATCCCCAATGGGGTACTTTAGCTGTAGTTGACTTCAACTTTGTAGTCGGAAACCAAAAAAGGTAAACTGCCGTTCAGCACTTGTGCAAAAAATGCTTCTGCTTTGGGATCCGCAGCAAGGAAGACTGAGGAAGTGATGTTGGCTACCTCCTTTTATATGGGACGTCCTTTACAACAGATGACAGCCAATGTCATATTTACTTACCTTTGGTATTCTGGCCGATCGAGGGCTACCACCGGGAGCCGGATAACCCATTGGTTAGGACTGCAACAGTGAAAGACAATGAACATACCTTTGTCAGCGTCAGGGACACCTTGTCAATGAGTGGTTCTTCAGTAAAAAAAGATCAGAATACAAGATGTATTGTTAATGAGGGTCTATCATTTACCTGTTCCACAACTACACTATAATTTGCATCACATGCACACAGCTTGCATTTCAGTTTGATTGGAGGAGCTGCACACCACTATTCAACACAACTTAGACATAATATGCACCTGCTGATGATAAAATACATGTTTAGGGAAAGACTTAGAAAAAGTACAGTTGTGTACACTTACCATAAATGTAGATGTTCGAGTGTATTCACTGTTGCAGTCATTACATTTGGGTAATCTGCTGGCAGGTTGCCCTCAGTCGGCCTGATTAACAAAGTCTTGGGTCCTGCTTCGGTTGCTGTCCCTTCTTCCATGACGTCAGGTCATCAGGGGTATAAAACATGCAGCCGATGCCATTACATCAGTTTTTCTTGCCCCAGATGTCAGGTGCCCCCTAAATGCAGAGCAATATATATATATATATATATATGTATATATATATATATATATATATATATATATATATATATATATATATATATATACACATATGTAGAATAGAAAACACAAAACATATACCTCCAAACAAAAACAAATACACCAAAAAGGCTTTTAAAGATAGTAACATAAATGAGAGGTATAGTTAGAGAAAAATCAGGGGGCTGGTGGGAGGGTAACCACGACTGCAACACTGAATACACTTGAACATCTACATTTATGGTAAGTGTACACAACTGTACTATGTTCTTCGTGTTTCACCGTTGCAGTCATTACATTTGGGGACAGGTTTACCATGGTGCATATAGCAGAAATGAATACACTGGCTTATCCATTTGGAAAAAGTCTGCTTTGAAATAGCCTTTCCTTCTGCCCCTGCAGCAAATGCCACCAATAATTGTTCAGATTTTCTTAGAGATTTTGTCCTGCTGAAGTAGAATCTTAGTTGTCTGTGTACATCCAATGAATGCAGAATCCGCTCACCCTTGTTCTGTTGATTGGGGAGGAAAGTTGGCAGATGAATGGTCTGATTGAGGGCTACACTAGATACCACTTTAGGCATAAAGGATGGATTGGTCCTGAGAGCCACCCTGTCCGGGTAAAAAATAATGAAAGGCTCCACTGCCATGAGAGCCTGTAGTTCTGAAATCCTTCTTCTGAAGTGACTGCTAAAAGAAAAGCTGTTTTACAAGAGAGAAATTTTAGGTCTGCAGTAGCAGCTGGCTCAAAAGGAGGTAGAGTGAGTTTTTCCAAAACAAAATTGAGGTCCCATGCAGGAGTTGATGCTCTCCTGGGAGGTCTTAAATTTTTGGACCCTCTGAGGTACTGCTTTAGCAAAGGATGAGAAAAGAGGGGAGGTTCTGTGTTGTAATGAGCTGAAATGGCAGAGGGATGGATTTTTATGGAAGAAAAAGATAGGCCCTTGTGAAGCATCTCAGTTAAGTATTGCAGAATCTGAGGAATATTTGGCATTGCTGTGCTTATTCCTTGTGCTTGGTTCCAGGCACAGAATCTTTTCCATTTGTCAGCATAAGATGTTCTAGTACTAGGCCTTCTAGCCTCCAAAATAACATCCATCACAGTTTTGCTGAGAGATGTAACTGGTGAAATTAGTTGATTAGCCATGCTGCAAGATTCAGAGTTTAGAGCTGAGTGTGCAGTATTTGATAGCTCTGCTGAGACAGTAGGTGAGGTATCTGAGGCAGTTACCATGGAGGAAGGTGCGACACATTACGCAGGAGCGGGTACCAGTGTTAGTGAGGCCAGTCTGGAATCAGAATCATTTTTGGTTTTTCCTGTCTGACTTTTAGTAAGACCTTGGAGAGCAGCGGCAGAAAGGGAAAGGCATAGACTGATAGGTTTTTCCAGCTGAAGGATAGGGCATCCACTTTCCAAGCTTTTTTGTGATGAATTCTTGTGCAGAATTTGTCCAACTGATAGTTTTGGGGTGAGGCAAAAAGATCTATGTCTGCGCTCCCCCATTTGCGTGTCAACATGCTGAAGATTTGTGGATCCAGTTTCCATTCGAGTGGGTCCATAAGATTTCTGCTTAGTTCGTCTGCCAGAGTATTTTGCTTTCCTGGCAGGAATTGAGCTTGTAGATGTATCTGATAAGTCAAGGCCATGTTCCACAATGCCATGGCTAGTCTGTAAAGGGGATAGGAATGGGTACCCCCTGCTTGTTTATGTACCACATGACTGTGGTGTTGTCTGTCTTTATCAGTAGTTGTCCTGAATGACGATAGTCCTTGAAGGCTGTCAGAGCTCTGTACAGCTAGCATCTCTTTCTGATTGATATGTAAGTGCATTTGATTTGGGCTCCATTGGCCCTGAATGCATCTCCCTGCCAGATGCACCCGCCAAGCATAATCCGATGCGTCTGTAGTAAGGGTTTGGGCGGCAGGGGGTGGAATGAATGACAGTCCCTTGTTTTGGTGGCAGGCCTCTGCCCACCATAGGAACTCTAGTTGCAGGCAAGGAATGATAGGAATCATTGTTCCCCGGCTGTGACAATGTTGACTCCATAAGCTTTTTAGGTACCACTGAAGTTTCCTCATATGCAGTCTTGCATATGGAATTATTAGAATGCAGGAGGCCATGAACCCCAAGGCCTGCAGAATTTGTCTTGCAGATAGCTGGGTTTTTGTGGCCACCTGTTTGAAGTAAGTCATCAATTGAATTTGTTTTTCTGGCTTAAGGTAAGTTATCTGGGCAGTTGTATTCAAGCTTCCACCCAAAAATGTAATTATTTGGGAGAGTACCAGTTGTGATTTCTTTTCGTTTATGGTATACCCTAGACAGGTTAGAAGCCTTTTTACAAATGCCAGATGTTTTAGAAGAGTGTCCTTGTTTTCTGCCTGAATAAGACAATCGTCCAGGTATGGATAAATTTGAATATTTCTTTGCCTGCAAAATGCAATTACTAGTGCCTGGCACTTTGTGAAGACCCTGGGCACAGTAGATAAGCCAAAGGGCAGTGCAGAGAACTGGTAATGCCAATAGCCTGCTTGGAAGCGGATGTATCTTCTGCAAGATTCCCTGATTGGGATATGCAGGTAAGCCTCTTTTAAGTCTGGAGTTACCTACCAGGCATCCTTGCCTAGCATAGGTAGTAACTGTTGGAGAGTCAGTATCTTGAATTCTGGAATGTCCAGAAATGTACTTAGAATGGATAAGTCCAGAATTGGACGCCATGATTTGTCTTTTCTGGGTACCAGGAAAAGTCTTGAATAAAAACCTTGTCCCTTTTCCTTTTCTGGCACTGGCTGAATAGCCCCCATATTCATGAGGGACATAACTTGTTTCTGGGCCTCTGCCCACTGATTTGGAGGCAGGTCTGGCCATCTGTTTGGGATTGGCAACGTGTAGAAATGAAATCTGTATCCCTGGGATATTATATTTAAAACCCATTTGTCCTGGGTAATCAGTTGCCAGTTTCGTGCATGAAGTGCCAGTTTCCCACCCAAAGGGGCGGCCAAAAGATAAGTGCTTGGTGATTGCAGTAGAAAGTCATTCAGAATGTTTACCGTAGGAAGGTGCCTTGTTACTTCCAAATTTTGAGGTGGAGGCACCCCATTGCTTTGTTCTACTCTGCTCCTCTACCCCCTTTCCCACCCACCCCTAGATCACTGTACCTTACACCTAAGCACCACACCCACTAGTAATTACCTCACCACCCAATTGACTTATCAACCTAATTGAAACTGTAAACACCACACCCACTAACAATCTATACACTCACACATCAACCAACTACAACATATCCACTTACACCACACCCTTACTTACTCACTCCACCACCCTCCACCATTACCCACATATTAGCTATCTCTCAACAACTCTCTCTGCATAAATATAAAGTTGCCCAAATCACATTAAAAACCTACTACTAAAACTACTACTCTATCCAACCATTATTCTCACCCTCCTATTTCTCTCCATCCTCTCTTCCTACCACTGCCATCTACAACTCAACAATCCATCTCCATGGCAGACAACAACCATACTTTACCACAATCACTTAAATTGTTTTACAATCACACCAACCGATATTAAAGCCTGTAAGACACTCACATATGCTCATAATAAACTAACACCAAAATTTAACCCACTCACCTCCCACAAACAAAACAAAATACTGCACAAATTAAACAAACTCTATCTACACCTCCTACTCACACTGACCTGCTGTGGTGACAGACACCCCAACTCCGGACCTACTCATACTATTACCACTAACCAAAGCACAGCTAACTCTATCTACAACAGACCCGCCTCATCCCTCCTTTTCCTAAACATAAACATAAGAAGTATACTAAACAAAATCCAGGACCTTCATGCCCTACTAGCCTTACATAAACCGGACATAGTCGTATTAACAGAAACCTGGCTTAAACCTGAACATAGCAATAATGAAATCATAGCCCCAGGCTATAATATAATAAGAAAAGATAGGGTAGAGAAAAAAGGTGGAGGGGTAGCTATATTATTTCAAAACCATCTCACCCTGAACAGTTTGACTGTGATGCTCAGGAAGTTAAGGATATAGAATTGATCCTGGCAAAACTCAAACTAAACTCTCACAAACAAATAGTAATTGCAGGAGCCTACCTCCCTCCAGGCTATAACATCAACACAACCAAAAACCTTCTTAACTGGACCTCAAACTCCCTTCACCATGAAACTATAGTACCAGGTGACTTTAACATAGACTGGCTCAAATGCTCTAACCACAACCCCATTACCCACATCAACCTTCACAGATTCACCCAAATAATATCCAACCCTACCAGAATTGACAAAGCAACTAAACGTCAATCCATCTTAGACTGGATTCTGTTATCTCATCCCTCCCTTGTATAACAGTCAGGGTGTCTCCAGGACAGTCTAAGCGATCACCAGCCAACCTATCTAATTAAGAATAGATCTAACCAACACATCAACCAGCCTATCCTTAGAATGATACGCAACAAAAAGTACTTCCAAGACCACAGACTTTAGTAGATCACTAAAATGCTGCAACTGGACGTCCCTTAAACAACTATCCCTCAATGATGCTGTCCAATATTTTAATAACACCTTTCTAGACATCTTAAACTACCATGCACCCTCTAGAACAGTAAGGATAAAAAACAACCATGCCCCATGGCTCACAAAGGAGACTAAAAACACAATGAAAGAAAGGAATAAAAGCTGGATACTGTTTCAAAGAGATAAATCCCCTAAACTAAGGCAAAATTACCTAGAACTTCGTAATAAAGCTAAAAGACAGATTAAAGCCAACAAAACTAACTATTATATAAACACTCAAGAAAACTATGCACATAACCCACAAAAATTCTGGTCCAGCATAAATAAAATAATATTCCCAGGAAAAGCCTCCACCCCTACCCCTGTGCTCCCAAATAATGATACCAATATCCCCACACAATTCAACAACTTCTTCACTGAAACTATAGTAAAACTAGCAAATGCCCAACCAAACATGAACACTCAACACAACTATTCACCCCCTCCACAATAATGAAACAAAGACCACTACTACTTTCTCCCTACAACCAGTCCCAACCAAGACAATCTCAAAACTCCTTCAGCGACTTAAACCAACTACCCTGGCCACTGACAAATTACCTGCAGATTTCCTTCAGATATCTGCAGAGGCCATATCCTATCCTGTATCTATCCTCATAAATAGATCTCTATCTGAACATAAAGTACCCACCTTATGGAAAACTTTGCATATCATTCCACTTCATAAAGGTGGATCTTCCCTAGAACTGACCAATTACCGCCAAATTGCTATCCTATCCCCTCTATCCAAAATACTGGAAACATTTGTCCATTCCCAGCTAATACATTACCTCCAAAAAAACAATCTACTATCCCAAACCCAACATGGCTTTAGACCCTCCCACAGCACCACTACTGCTCTCCTTTCCTATACAACACAGTTAACCAGCATAGGAACAAAGGCTTATTAGTATCTTCCATCTTCTTAGACCTATCAAAGGCCTTTGACATGGTGAACCATAATATGCTTCTCCAAACCTTGTCTAACCTTAACCTTTGCTCCGCCACAATAAGTTGGTTTCACAGTTACTTAGACCGACATCAAGCAGTACTATGGCAAGACAAATTGTCCACCCTACTGCCAGTTTCCATAGGAGTCCCTCAAGGATCTATCCTAGGCCCTCTACTATTCTCTCTTTTCACTAATGAGATCTCTTCAGCCCTACCCACTGCCTCAGTAGTGCAATACGCAGACGATACCACCATTATATGTGCCATTCCAAACATAAAAGAACTACAAACCCTTACCCAATCAAACTTCACTCTAGCTGAAACATGGTTTGCCAACATCAAACTTATTCTCAATCCCAACAAAACTAAACTGATTATGTTCAATCCCACAAGATCCCAATCCCATACCTCAAAAGAAACATTCACTATAAACTCCAAAAGTAATATTCAAATCACACCACCTCCTCTCACAAAACTACTAGGTGTAGAAATCGATCAACTAAACTTTGATACCCATATAGCACAAACCATCAAAAAAGTGAATAAGAAACTTGGCCTACTCTATAGAAACAAACAATTCATGACCACAGATACTAAAACTACTACTGCTAGAACCCACCTGCTATCCATCCTACTATATGCCTCCCCCATATTAACCAACCTGAGTCAAAAGGACCTAAACAAAATGGAATCTTGTTACAACAAGATTGTCAAATTTGCCACTGAAGCCACACATAGGTCCCATCATTGTACATTGCTAAAACAGCTCGATTGGCTAGAGCTACCCCATGTATTACTACTGAATCAAATCTCAACAGCACAAAAGCTCTACCATCTACCGGATAAAATCCCAGCCCTTCAGAGCATTATAGAGCCTTACAGAACCTCTAGAGAACTAAGATCTAGCAACCAAAATCTAATAAAAGTTATCAGACACAAACGTGAAGCAGGAAAATCCCTATTTGCCTGCACAATAGCTCAGGCGTGGAATACACTTCCAAGCCACATAACCTCCACAACCTCTCCAAAACAATTTAAGCACCTTGTAAAAAAACACTACTCTAATAATTGGCTATGCTCATGCTACTCCCCAGGATAATCCAGACCATGGCAAATCATTACGATCTCCACCAATATATACTGATCCCTACAAAGCACTGTAAGGTTCCTTGTAGAATCAACCTCTACTGCCCATATGAATGAAGAATTCTTCCTTACAAAACTGAACAGTAATAAACAGTTACCTACTAATCTAAGACTATATATCTCTCACATTGTATCCTAACAATTAAACAACCAACTCTAGACCTTTTTCCTTAGCAAACACCTGTTCTGTTGATGCTTTCCCTACTAGGGAGTAAAAAAAAAAAAAAAAAAATTAACTACTTTTTGTATGACTGCCTACTTATGACTTTTTTGTGTAGCCTTAGAATCTAGCAATCATTTTATGTAACCCATGTATTATGTGATATTGAACTGTGTATGACTATTTGCTGCATAGAATCACACTGACAAATTGACATTAACCTCTAAAGATGCTGATTACATCTGTACCAAATGATTTAACCAACTTGTAAATTAACTAACTTGGAGCTTTTCTCCCCGGGCCTCTGCTGAAAATGGACCTGCGTCCAGTTGGACTCTCCCGGTTAACAAATGTAAAATAAAAATAAAATAAAATAAAAATAAATAAAAAAAAATAAGTTCCTTGTGACTGAAACCTGGAGCCTTTGGAATGTCTGGGTTTAACCTGAGCGGCTCTAGTGGGTACTGGAAAGGACCAGTTCTTAGTAGGCCAGTGCCTACTGAACCCGGGTGGCTGTACCTGTAGGAAATCTTTCACAGTTTGCATAGATTTAGCTTTATCTTCCATCTTTTTCAAAACTTCTTCAGCCTTATTACCAAATAGACTGTCCTGTTGCAAAGGAGCATCCAAAAATTTTGCTTTAACATGGTCAGGCAGATTTTGCTCCTTAAGCCAACCATGCCTTCTTATCACAGATCCAGTTACAGAAGCCGTTCAAGAGGCCTCCAAGGAATCAAAAACACATTGCAAAGTAGGTTTTCCAACTTGTTCAGCTGAATGCAATAAATCCTGCAACTCTATTTTCCACAAAGTCAGAAATCAGCATAATTTTCTGTTTAAGTAAACCCATGACATGCTGTTGATATTTAAGCATATGAAATTGACAGTTTAAAGCCCTGAGTGCCAAGGTTGCAGACGTGTAAACCTTCTTACCCCATTTATCCAGAGCCCTGGAATCTCTATCAGAAGGGGTAGGATTTTTAGCAGTAGAAGCCTTTACGCCCTTGGGACCCTGAGAAATGGTTTCAGAGTCAGCAGTAGGGTTTTTAGAAAGGAATTTGTGGGAGTCAGGAACCCTGTAGTATCTGTCTGGCTTACTAGGAGCCGGAGGCAGGGAATCAGGAGCCATACTGGACTCTGAGAAATCATCATCAACAATGTCTAGAACAGGAGGTATAGCCAAAGGCCTATGCTGAGGAGGAAGAAGAAAATCCCAAAGTCTCTTTTTAGATTCTGAGAAATCCTGACTCTCCCAGTGAAAGTGATCCCTTAAGGTATGCAAAGTTTCTCCAAAAGAAAAATCCTCAGGAGGAGAAGCAGAAGGGATGGAATCTTCTGCATCAGAGTCCTCATAAGTGGGAACAGATAATTCCTGATCAGAACAGGAATCAGAAGAAACAGAAACCTGATCTGAAGATTCATAGTCAGTGCCTTGCCTAGGCCTCTTAGCAGGAGGAGGATGGGTACCCCTGATCAAGGTAATTAAATCCTCAGCCATTTTGATCATTTGTTTTTTAGGCATTGGGGCCTGTACATGTGGCCCAAGCGTTGTTTTTTTAAACATAGAAGTAGTTTTTGGCCTTAGTTTTGAAGATGGCGTCGGTTTAATATACAAATCTTTAGGTCTGAAAAAACCCTCAGAAGCCGGTGCCTGCTCAGCGGCTCCAGACCCATCTAAGGTAGAGACATCCGCAGGTTCAATATTTAAAGTATCTCGCAGCATTCCGGACACCGAATGGGTCTCAGTAGAGGCCTGCGAATCAAAAGTAGCGGGCATTAGGGGCTGCAAAAGCGCCTCACTGAGTACCGGCGAATCGGCGAATGGCTTGGGAGAAGCTTCGTCGTCAGTTTTGGACCTCGACCGTCTGCCTCTCTCTTTTTATTTATTTATGACATTTGTTTACAGGGAAAGTCCACTGGGCTGATGAGAGCCCATTTTCAGTGGAGGCCCGGGGAGAAAAGCTCCAGTAGACTAAGTACCGATTTTTAAGAATAAGGGTGATGTGCAGAGCTGTAGTAACTGCAAAGGGATTAAACTTGATCAGTCACAGCATGAAGTTATGGGGAAGAGTATTCAAGGCTGGGTTAAGAAGGGAGGTGACGATTAGTGATCAGCAGTATGGTTTCATGCCAGGAAAGAGCACTACCCAGATTGCTAACCGACATTTCTGGATAGTTAAATCTCAAGCCAAAATATTTATAAGCTAAAATATACCATTTAATAGTATGTTGATTAAATTTAGCACAAAACCGACAGCAAGGCACGTTGTGATCAGGGCCTAGGCAAGGAATACAGTACAAATGAAAATCCTTATGAGGCATTTGCTTCCCACAAGTTATACAATTATTAACTTTTACTGACATCGGTAAGGAGCAAGAAAAAGGTTTCCCCAATGGGGTACTTAGCTTTTAGTTGAAGACTTTGGTTCTGAAACTCGAAAACGAAAATTTCAGGAGTTGGCCGACCGGCACTTGCGAATTACTTCTGCTTTGGGCAGGAAAGAAAGACTGATGTAATGGAGTCGGCTGCATGTTTTATACCCCTGACGACCTGTTGGCATGGAAGAAGGGACAGCAACCGACGTAGGACCCAAGACTTTGTTAATCAGGGCAACCTGCCAGCAGATTACCTAAATGTAATGACTGCAACAGTGAAACACGAAGAACATCCACTAACTGACAGCTCATGACAAGTCAATAAGTAATATTGTCATGAGTACAAATTAGTGCAAAAGGCAACCAGTGCCAAACAGTATACTAGAATGCACCTGAACCGGAGAGTCATGGTACATACATCAGCTGCGACAGAACCTGTTTAACATCCTGACTCTTGTGCAAAAAATGGGGAAAAGGGATTATGGATAGATGTTCTTAGACATCTGCCAGAGAAGACAATTAAAAGTGTCTACTTTTAGCATTTTGTTAAGCATATGCATGTTTCACAATAATCCTCATCATTTGCATATTTAGATAAACAAAGAATCTAGAAGAGCAGCAAAAAAGCCGTGTGAATCTGTCTCAAGGGATAAAATGTAATAAAATGGCTAACAATATAATATGTCAAAACGATCAATCATACCTCACTTTTAGCTGTCTTGTATCCTTCTACTACAGCTTTAAAAGGTGAAGTTTCATCGGCATAGTACTTAGACCATAATATTCCATTCTTTGCACTGTAAAGCAGAAAAAGGCATAATGTAGAAAGTGAATTACTGACATAAAATGCATTGGTTCAGCAAAACCTGTCAGTGCTGCATCAACCAGGTTATCTTTATTTAAGGTGAAGAGTACCTCTATGCTCTTCAGTGTTCAAGCAGGGGCTGCTCACAGTCATATACTTACTGTTACCATCAAATATTCAAAAAATGACAGGCTCAACAGACAAGTAATGAAACATGCAGTACAGCTTCATAGGAAACATCCCCTAGAAGTAACCATTTAACATAAAAATATACACAGGCCTCACCTGCATTACACTTGTTTAATAACTACTAACGGGAATTCAGCTTAGAACTGTGCATGGAAAAAACAAGAAGTTAAGGGTGTGAAATACTCAATGTAACAGGTGATCTCTGAAACAGATTCTTGCGGCAGCATAGCCACCAGGCTCCTAGTAAGCCATGCGTCCTTCCCCTACTGCAATCTGGCACTCATCTCAAGATGATAACAATGACTGCCATCCCTGAATGCCCTGTCCTTTGGATATAATGTTAAACTACGGCCCCATCTGCCTGAGTTGGTGACAGCACAGACAGATGTGAAAGATCCACTAACTTAATGAAAAATGTAGGGATACCTCCCATAGTCAGTATAAATTTCACCTTGGGTCTTCCTTGAAAAGAAGAGACTGAAAAATGGGACTAGCCTGGTCAAGAAAAGATAAATAAGTACAGAATACATAAGCAATAAACATTTGAGAAGTTATTAGCTAGGAGCAATACCTCAGAGATGTTAGCAAAGAATGACAGAACAGCCGCATTTACTTTTCAAAAGACATTTACTGCAACGTATTTAATTAGACCCACAGATATCATAGGCATTACAATACCAAGTCTTGTATCCATTCAAACTTTGCCAGTCCGCTCCCTCATACTGTGTCTCCCTTCTCCAAGAGGGTAATACCAGTCAATCCCACAGCAAATTTATGGATACCCAACTAGTTTGTCTAGGTCATGTTTAAAGGAAGATGGTGAGTCGCACAGCATAACATGCAGGGGAAGTTTATTTCAGAATTTTGGGAGACACTGGGTTATAACCCTATCCTTCCACCATGACTTACTTGTTGGAGAGACTGGACTTGTGGAGATAACAAGACATCTGGGTCTCTAATGGCATGATGTGTGAGACAAAGACCTTTCCTCAAAAGTCTACAATGCACTGAGTAAAGGGATAAAGCTTTCAGCCTCCCTTAACAGATCTGGGACTTTAGATTTGTGATCTTTTTTTCGTTATGAACTTTTTGGAGTCTTTTTAATTGCTTTGTTTAATGAGATATATCTCAAAGGAAGAACTGTATTCAAAAATTGGTCTGATCAATGTAGAGTATAAGGTGGTGACTACTTTTTTAGACCTTGATCATATTTCTTCGTCAATCAGCTGTGCTAAATAAAAGGATTTCCTGATACCCTCTGACACATGATGGTCACAAGAGAGGGAGTTATGAACTTTGATTCCTGGGTCTATGACTACAAATGTGTTTTGTAGTGGCATGCCATCTATACAATATAAATAAGGGAGGAACTGCTTACAAAACTGATGAGACATTTTTTTTTTGCATTTAATTTGAGCCCGTTTTCAGTACATCAAGAGTTTACTATGAACATGAAAGAAACTGAAAAAGCTACAGTTCGATGCAATGCTAAAAGATGTTTTTCTACCTTTTTTCTTTTTTTACTCATTTAAGATAGCAAGAAATTAAATAGTTTGGTCATTACAAATACACTGTTACCAATTTATGAAACAGCACCGAAAGGTATGCTTAAGTGTCAGAGTACAGTGTAAATGGAAATGTTCATAAAATTAATAACTCTAATAAATGTACAACTAATGCTGCACATCAGATAAGATGTACTTGCCTACCTCATAAATTATACAGTGGGAAAACTATCAGGGAATTTAAAATAAAAGTTATGGAATATCTTTGTGGTATACAACATGAATCTCATTTTGTTGCTACTGCACAGGAAGTCAGTAGTGAAAGCAAGGAGAAGCTACCTTTTCTTTTTTTTTTTCATCTGTTTTCAACACGATGAAGGTGATACCTGAAAATGAGCTGTTGGACATGTGACTTTAAAATCAAGACATTGCAGGAGTATAATTCAAGACACAGACTAATTTAGTTTTAATCTGATCACTGCAGTTTTAAGAGCTCATCATTCAATTATCAATGAAGGGCTAGACAAAAGAGTATAAAATGGAGTTTTATGTGTTGCTGTTTACCCTCACACAACACATTTTTGTGTTGAGGTGCCAGGTAAAGTAATTTTACTAAATATTTGCACCTGGATCTCTGGTATACTGTTTGATGTTCATCACACTAATCAATGCTGCAGTAGTCTTAACTATATGGGTTGTATCCTGCCAAGGATGTTAACAGCCGCCAGCTTCCAGGTCTTCAGGACATCTTCCACATATCCAAACAGTCAAGCAGCTCGAACTAAGGTGACTAAAGGACAAGTCTGGGCATGAAGCCCTTAAGAGCTTTACTGCCACCAAAAAGTATACTCCTCTGAGGCTTTCAAGGATCAACAGGTGGTTGGTTCGGTTCCTTTACAGGGCAGATAAGTTCCGTTTGGAGAAAAAAACTTCCATTCTATAATTCTGTTGCTGCTTTATCACTTTTCTCTTCAGGAAAGTTATTTTTTTAATGCCAGGAATGTTGTGTTTTAATGGACTGTCACAAGGCTTTATTTACTTTTAACTGGAGCAGTCTTTTTTCTTGTCAGGTTAAAATGGTGTAAAGTAACTGAAAACATTTTTGGGGGGATAAATTATATTTATTTTACTTTTGAGGGGGCAGGCAAAGTGTTTTAGAGTGCTTTGCTTTTTACTGTGTTTTTCTGTAAAAAGTATTTTGAAGATGTGCAATGTTTACCACCATTTGCTGCTAGTCTTCCACGGGAAACAGGAACCATTTTCGGCTGGACCATGGAACATACTACTAGTCATATGGTTGGTCTTTCTTACAGCCAGGAAAAGAAAAAGTTAAGCAAACAGCCTTTGCCACCACAGCAGGATAGCAATTTGCCAGAACCACAGGTGGGTGACTCTGCACTGGCCATTTGCTGTATCTAAGAAAACAAGAAGTTATGTACTCACCATAACGTTCGATGTATGTAATCCATCTCGTCTCACATTCTTACCCGTGGGTTCGGAGCCGAATATCGGCTCCGACTCGGCCGATTTTACTAGCTCAAAGTCTCTCATTGGCTGGGCTAAGAGGGTATCCCATGGTGCATTGCTCCATATCCCCAGATCTAGTTTGCTGTGAAACAACATATGTACTTCATACACACCTCACATCCATATAAACAATTACTAATCAAAGGGACTCTGCAGGTAACAACCTAACCTCCAAATCCTCCAGGCAGGGGGGAAGGTGGGAGGGTAAGTAAGAATGTGAGGCGAGATGGACTACATACATCGAACATTATGGTGAGTACATAACTTCTTGATGTTATGTAGTCCTATCTCGCCTACATTCTTACCTGTGGGACAGCGTCCCTAGCACCTACATCCTGGGTGGCTCATAGGAAAATACTCCTGAGAACTGTGGAGCCAAAGGAAGATCTGCCCCTGGAGACCATGTCCAATTTGTAATGAGAAACAAAGGTGTGAGGAGAAGCCCAAGTAGCTGCAGCACATATATCATCCATTGACAATCTAGCTTGATAGGCTGTGGATGTGGAAACAGCCCGCGTAGAATGTGCCTTGACTGGAGATGGCAAATTTCTACCTCCTGCATGATAGATGAAAGAGATACAACTGGCTATCCATCTAGACAGCGTGACCTTGGATAATGTAGAACCCAATCGGTTTTCCGAAAAGGAGACAAAGAGTTGATCAGACCTCCAGATATCTTTTGTCCGGTGTAGACAGAAGCGTAACTGTCTATGTACATCCAACTGGTGAAATCTAAATTCTGCCTTGCTAGAAAAGTGGGGGAAGAACACCGGCAGCTCAATGGACTGATTCATGTTAGACACGGAAGCCACTTTAGGAAGGAACGAGGGGTTTAGTCTAAGAGAGACCTTATCTTTGTGAAAGATTAAATATGGGGGTTTTGATGGAGAGGGCTTGAATTTCCGAGACCCGCTGTGCTGTTTACCATGTTAAGGATTTTAATTCACAGGTAGCTGCAGGTTCAAATGGTGGTAGAGTAAGGGCTTGAAGAACAAAATTGAGATCCCAGGGCATGACGGGTTCGGACACTGGGGGACGAAGCAACAGGGTACCTTTAAGGAATGCTTTGCATAGTCTGTGTGCCATAAGACTAGGTTCATTCACTACGTGGAAATTAGATATCGCCGCCAGCTGAACTTTGATGGCGGCTGATGCGGACCCCTGATAGAACAGCATAGACAAGCACCCCAGAACTGAATCTATTGGAGCTGTGTAAGGATCAATGCCTCTAGTGTGAGCCCAACTAGAGACCCTTTTCCATTTGCTAGAGTGAATCTTTCTAGTGGATGGCTTATGGGAGGACGATAACATATGGACCACTTCTTGTGAAAAATTATGACATCTGACTAGCGATGGAAGTGGAGTAGCCAGGCTGTCAACCGGAGTGTCCTCAGAGAGGGGTGGAACTGTCCCCGACATGTGTGTCAGTATATCTGGTACAGGGTTCAGAATCCAAGAAGTGTCCACAATGTATGGTTGAAGAAAGGGGAACCATACTTGACGAGGCCAGTGTGGGGCAATCAAAATCATTCTGCTTCCCAAGGACTGCGCTTTCTGAATCACCCTTGAGAGAAGGGGAAATGGAGGGAAAGCATAACGCAGACCGGAGGGCCAATTGTGAACCAGAGCATCCCTGGGTGATTCCCCCTGTGGGGGGATCACCGTGAAGTAGTTGCTGCATTTCACATTGAGAGGGCTGGCAAAAAGGTCGCAGCAAGGCTGACCCCATCTGCTGAAGATTCGCTCTGCCACCAGGCGATTCAGGGACCACTCGTAAGGCATAAGTATCGCTCTGCTTAGCCTGTCCGCTATTACATTGGACTTCCCTGGAATGTGTGTTGCCACCAGAAACCGTTGTGAAGCTATTGCTCAATGCCACACTCCCATAGCCTCTCTGCATAGGGGGTAAGACCGGGTTCCCCTTTGCTTGTTGAGATGCCACACTACTGACATGTTGTCTGAGTGTATCGCAATAGTCCCTAGAGGAAGAACTTCCTGAAGTGCTTGCAATGCAAGAGGCACTGCTCTCATCTCCAGGACATTTATATGCAAATGTATCTCGTGTTCCTGCCACGTGCCTTGGACTGTCCTGCCGAGATAATGCCCCCCCACCCCACCCCATCTGGGAGGCGTCCATGTTCACCGTGGCAACAGGGATGGGAGGAACGAAGGGCTTTCCCCCGTTCAATTTGTTGGTGCACAGCCACCAATGGAGGTCCTGCATGCACCTGTCTGCGAGTAAGATGGGATGAGATAGTGGGAGTCTTTGGAGAGACCACTGGACAAAGAGGAGCCATTGAAGAAGTCTCATGTGTAATCTCGCTAGAGGGACCAACATGATAGTTGCCACCATGGTCCCTAGGAGTTGTAGAACCAGTCTTGCCTTTGCTTGTCTCAGGGGCATCAGCATGTGTATTTGTCATTGCAATACTGCGATCCTTTCTTGTGGTAAGAATGCTCACATTCAAATGGTGTCCAACTCTGCTCCTATAAAGGTGACACACTGTGAGGGCAATAAGGCAGGTTTTTCTCAGTTTATTGTTATGTCCAATTGGTGACATAGACTGATGGCAGCGTCCCTGGTCTAAACTAGTTGATGCCTGGTGGGGTCGGTAAGGAGCCAGTGGTCCAGGTATGGAAACACCTGGAATCCCTGACGTCTCAAGTGAGCCATCACCACTGCCATACATTTGGTGCCACACATTTGGTGAACACCCTGGGGGCTGTGGTGAGACCAAAGGGCAGGGATGGAAACTGGAAGTGACTGGCTCCCATCCAGAAGCGTAGGTGACTCCTGGATGCTTTGTCCATTTTGACATGGTAGTAAGCATCCTTGAGATCGATGGAGCACATCCATACTTCCTCTCCCAACAATGGGAGAATCAATTGTAGTGTGACCATACGGAACTTGGACTTGTGTATGTAATTGTTGAGTTGACTGAGATCTAGTATGGGTCTCAGGTCCCCTGTTCTTTTCGGCACCAAAAAGAATCTTGAGTAAGTCCCTAATCCGATTTGGTCTGAGGGGACTGGTTGGCTGGCTCCTTTTTCTAGCAGCTGAGAGACCTCTGAGGCTGCTTGATCCCTTTGACTGGGTGGAACGTCTGGGATTTTTCTTATTTGCGGGGGTACTGAAGAGAATGGGATGAGGTAACCTCCGGAAACTATCCTTAATACCCATCTGTCCTGGGTAATGCTCTCCCAGGCTTCCGGATACAAGGAAATTCGACCCCCGACTGGCTCCGGATAAGCGCAGCCGGGCACACCCTCAGCAATGAGAGTATGGAGAGAAACGGAAGGAGTCGCAGTCTCCGGAATTGCGGGGGGCCCCCCCTCTGCCTCTGGGGCAACGTCTCCCTGAGTAACCCCCCCTGCCTCTGGAGGGGGGTTCACTTTGTGCGGCAGGAAAAAACCTCTGTGATTTCTTGAACCACATCTTTCCTAGGGATAAGGCCTAGAAGGAAGGGAAAAATGGACCCTTACAGCAGACAGGGTCTTTCCCTCTTGCTCACACCTGGTGAGGGTGTCTTTCACTTTGGTCCCAAACAAGGAGGAACTGTCAAATGGGGCGTCAGTGAAGGAAGACTTGAAGGCCTCCGCGAAGTGACACAGGCGCAGCCAGGCTTGCCTTCTAAGGGCGACCCTTGAGCTTGCTGCCCTACTCGCTCCCTTGGCCGCATACGAGATGAGCCGCACGGTCGAGTTAGAGATGGAGTTGAGGGTAGAAACCTGTGAGTTAACCGTCTGAGCCACCACCTCAGTTATGTTACCCGCAAGAGTATCTCCCAACTCCTTGAGGAGATCTCTCTGGAGCCAAGCGAAGTGAGACAAATAATTCAGCGACTGTAAAGTGAAGGTTGCTGAAGATAGGGTACGCTTCCCATACTAGTCCATGGTCCTAGACTCCTTGTTAGGAGGATGGACCGATGTGGACGACTCTGCAACTTCCTTCTGGGTGGCTGCCACCACCACCATGGCATCTACATGGACTCCTTTTGACAGAAACTCTTTTCCCCTGGGGTGCGGACAGGAATTTGTTGGGACCCCTGGGCACGGGTGCCACAGAATCAGGGTTTTCCCACACTCTTCGACAAATGAGGTCAAGAAGTTCGTCAAAGGGTGAGACACCCAGGAGGCAGAGGGTTGAGCTCCAAAAGCCTTAAGGAATACGGATTCCTCCTCGGAAGGAGTTTTGGAAGGCCAGTCTCCTCTTTGTTTCAGTATCTCCAGGATATCGGAGAAGGAAACATCATCAGAGGAAGACTTGGGGGACCCTTCTGATTCCTCGAGGTCAGTATCGGAGGTGAAAGACTCATCTTGGGAGTCTATGTGCTTCCTCTTGCACAAGTTCTTTCTAGGAGGCTCCTCAGGCATGGACTCTGGGAGACCCTCAGAAAGTTGGGGACCACTCATGGGGGTATCCTTAGGGCCTGGCGCTCTACTGTCCATGGAGGGGAGAGTGTCAGAGCCTCTCGCCGGGTTGGTGGGGGAACGGAATGACCGACCCGGGTGATGTAGCTGACAATCTGGCCAGTGCGCTCCACATGGCCTCAAAGGCAGGTCCCCCTGAGTCCGAGGACCGAGCAGCCTCCGAGGCCACGACTAGGACCGGGGTCCCCCGAGCCGATGCACCGAGTGAGAGACTCGGAACCAACAGCTCTCCCGAAGTATCCCCCTCGGGCCGGACCGAAAAGACCAGATTCTCGAACCCTGTCGATGGGACCGACATAGTCGGAGCCGAAATCGGCACTGATAAACCCAAAGGGGGTATCGGAGCCGGAGCAGGAACATCACGCGGAGCATACCGGCTCCGACGACAAGGATGTGCTCGGAGGAGGAATCATCGAAACGGTCATAGGAACTGGCTCCGGAGCTGAGTGGGTCGGAGCCGAGAACAATTTGGCCAACACCGGCGACTGCAGGAGCCTCTGCATTACCCTATCAACATCTAAATCAGAAAGCCTGGAGGATTTGCAGGAGAGCGATGGAGATTGGGATCTCTTGTCTGGTGAACCATGCCTCACACTGGGCGACTGGCTCTGAATGGGTTCAAGAATAATAGGAGCCGATGCCAACTCAGTTAACACTGATACCTCCTGCGGCCCCGAGGACAGTGGAGCCGAGAAGGTAGACTCCAAAACAGTAATCTTCTCCGGAGGCTCCGAAGTGGCAGATGGAGCCGGAGACCTTTTCTTAGACTTGGAAGCTTTAGACTTTGACTGAGTACTAGAAGCCGAGTCTATAGCTTCCTCAAATGACGGTTTCAAAAGTCCCTTTAATATCAATTTATTTTTCCTCTCGTGGAGCACCCTAGGACTGAACGCGTGGCAAAAGCTACACAACTCCTGTAAATGGATGGCTCAGAGGCAGTAGACACACACAGAGTGTCCATCCGTGATGGACATTTTATATCCACATTTGGAACATCTTTTAAAGCCAGAAGGCTTATGCTCCTTCTGATCCTTGGACATTTTATAATTAACACAAGCAAAACACCTAGACGCAACTTACAAAAAGGGTGGGAAAAACGCACAATTTCGAACACCAGAAAAAACGTACTAAGCACACTCTGAGAACCTCTAAATGAAACGGTTCACACACAATTTAGAAACACCAGAAAAACAGCACTAGACCACACGCTAAGAACCTCTAACTGAAACGGTTCTTCTAGGGATTACACAGAAATAACACAATGACATCAAAGGTTTATCCAAAAACAGAGGGGAGGACTAGGTCCTCTAACTAAAACAGGCCTAGCCCGCTGGAAGAGTCAGGGATACCAACAAACAACTATCACACTCAAGCACTGAAATCACACAATTTAGTGATCAGCAACAAGAAATAGCTATTAAAATAGCTTTTGGGTCTGAACTAACAAATTTCTCAAAGAGAAATAGCAAAAAAGAAGGTACTTAGCCACAGCCAAGTGAGACCACGTCCGAGCTACACAAGTGGCAAACGAGATCTGGGAATATGGAGCAATGCACAATGGGATACCCTCTTAGCCCAGCCAATGAGAGACTTTGAGCTAGTAAAATCGGCTGAGTCGGAGCTGATATTCGGCTCCGAACCCACGGGTAAGAATGTAGGTGAGATAGGACTACATCACATCTCTTCTTTTACCCAAGATGCCTCACTGGTGTGGTGCCTACAGCCACTATGAACTGGGGGTGAGTCATCTTCTACAGCTGTTGTGATCCCCTCAGTGGGCAAGGGAGAGGCAGTCCTGTGGGTCCTGGCAGAGGGAAGAGGAAAGGCTTCCCTGCTGTGTAAGAGCCATTGTGCCTCTCCTTGGGGAAGCTGCTACTAGTGCCATTAGTAACATAGCTCGCCCCATCTTTCCTGTCAAAAAGAAACAGAAAACTAAGAATGTATCCACTCCTCCTCAAATTTCTTTGGCCAATAGTGGTTTACTCAGTATGGCTCAGGGTTTAATTCACGCTACTGATCCTTCTTGTACAGTAGTTTCTGGTAAAAGAAACAGGGATGCATCTTTTCCTGAAGAGACTCAATATTCTTATTCTGAATATTAATTTGAAGGGACAGATGTAGGATTTCTTCCTCCGATTTCTGTGGACAGCTCAGTTTCTGATTGTTGCTGTGGGGGTTTCCCTTACTCTATGACTACTGCTAAAATGGGACAGTGCACTGAGGTTTATCAGTCCCTCAGAAAAGAGAGTTGTTAGAGAAGGATTCTTCCAGAACGTACACCAATTCCTCCTGTTCTGTCTCCTTCAGAGAATGTTTGCGCCACCTCCTCCAATTTTCAGATGTTTCTTAAGGTTTCATGTGTCTGGATGACATTATCAGTTCTCTGCCCTTGCCTCTGGATTATCCACTGCACCAAGGTTGTTCACAAAATGTCTATCTCCAGTTATAGTTCATTGCAGTCTATAGAATATCCACATTTTCCCATATTTAGACAACTTGCATATCTCTGTAGTGTCTTATTCAAAGTGTCAGGAATTTCTATCTTAGGTAAAAGATTGCTTATACAAACTTATACAAACAGGGATTCCAAGATACTTGTGAGAGATGCGCTTATATCTCCAAATTGGAAGCCATGCACTCTCCAGCGAATAGCTGGTCAAGAGGAGTTCAACACCTGCAACACACCACATGGAACACACAACCCTCCAGAACACCCACCATCACAGCCCTCACATAAAAACATAAGCCACACCCCCACCTTCGTGGAGGTTTTCAATACAAATCTACCCAATCAGCAGAGACCTTCAAGGCAGAAACACACTCGACCACCACAACTAAGCACAAACCATAATACACATAGTGCACCTCCACAGTGTGCCCCTCAACCTAAGCCCCTAAGGCAAAACAGCTTGTCCAATACAATAATCATAGGTGATGCAACAGTGAGGCACACTGATGTCCCACTCATGAGGTTGAATAAGGAGACGGTAACAGTCAGCTGTCTAGCAGGTGCCAGAATCGGACACAACACACACAGGTCACTCCACAACAAGTACAAGTATGACTCTGTCATTGTCCATGTGGGTATGAATGATCTGAGACGAACCTCCCTGGACTACAGAAAAAGAGACATGGTGGAGCTCTCAGATTATGTGGCTCAGGCAGGTATGACCCCTAGCCCTGAGCAGCATCCTACCCTTGCCCAGAATGATGCCACAGTACAAACAGAAAATGATTGATTTCAACAGTTTGCCAAGTTTCTGGTGTCATTCTAAGAGGATCCAGTAAATGTCTGCCTGGGATGACATGACTGACCGACCTCAATGCTTTGTCAGAGATGGCCTGCATCTGTCAGCCCTGGGTTTCTGAGCACTGGCTAAGTCTTTTGCCACCCCTATAGTGCTTTTTTAGCCAGTGTTCCAAACTGTAACACCTATAAATAAATGTAATATGGGGGTCATGCTGCTCAATGCTAGAAGTTTAAATTTCTAGATGCACTTGCTCGAAGCACTCCTCAAAATAGAGAAAATCGACATTTGTTCTGTAACGGAGGCCTGGCAGAAAGCATCGCTGCGCTACCATGCTATAACTCATTCCACACCTTTCGGCCCCAGAACAGAAGCTCCAAACGCGGTGGTGTCTCCATATTCATAAAGGATATGCACACCTCCAGACTAGTAGTCCAGCATAATGCATCGGAGATACTCCAGGTACAACTAACATTGGGTAAGATGGTGATTCCGGTCGTAGTCTGCTATAGGTCTCCAACCAGGTCCCAAGACTCTCACTTCACATTCCTAAGCACCTTTGAAACTATTAAGATCCAACCCAACACTCTAATACTAAGTGACTTCATCTACCCCTCCAGCAACTGGGAAAACTACACATGCACCAATGCACTGGCCCAACACTTCCTGGAATTCATCTTTTCAAATGCCCTGGACCAGCTGATTCTTACCCCCACTAGAGGAAGTAATATCCTTGACCTGGTTATTCGTAACATGGGCAACTGTTGCTCTACACCAACAGTCAATTCTTCCCTGGTTAGATCCGACCACAAACTAATCACCATGGAAATCCACATCTCATCCACACCCCCTGCAAAGGTATCCACCATGAAAAACTTCTCCAAAGCTGACTTTGCACTCATAAAAACAAAGATGGCTAACTTCACGGCACCCATGCCAATGGAAAATATATGCTGCATGACTGACGAATGCACTGTACGAGCACATACATAAATGCATTGAACTAGCCACGCCCAACAGAACCAAGACACTCTCCTTCAAAAAAAGGAAGCCAATCTGATGGTCCTCTGCCATTAATAAACTATACAACAGAAGGAAAAAACTGCTGCAGAAAAAGGTGAAGTCCAAAGACTGGAAAAATTCCCTTATTAGCCTCAACAAAAAGTTGAGATCCCTCATCAAAACCTCCAAAGCCAGCTATGACGGCAGAATTGCGGCAGACACTAAAAACAACCACAAAGCCTTCTATAGTTATACCAAGAATCTCCACAGCAATACTCAGATTTGCTCTGAGTTACTGCACAATGGTACCTCCTATACTGAGCCAACAGATATTGCCAATATACTGGCCGACAGATTCAGTGCCAACTTTACCCCCCCCACCAAAGAACCAAATTTCAATACTGGAAGAATGCCAGGCACCCAGCATTACTGCAGCACAGGTTAAAGCTGCATTGTCCAAGGCCAAGAATACAGCTTCCATGGGACCCGACAATATCACTGGCTGTGTTCTACATGAATTACTAAGTGAACTGGCACCACATTTGTGTGCCCTGTTCACTCACAGCCTCACCTCAGGCTTTGTCCCTGCTGAATGGCACCCTGCTACAGTCATCCCTCTCCATAAAGGAGGAGTGACTACAGACCCTGGAAATTATCGCCCCATTAGCCTGACGAGTCTGATATGTAATTAACAATAGGGAATCTCCACACTCTAGATCCCACACAATTTGGTTTTGTGAAAGGTAGATTGCGCCTGCTCAACCTGGCTGACTTCTTTGAATCAGTCACCAGAGCTGTGGATGAAGGTAAGGCAGTTCATAGAGCCTACCTCGATCTGTCCAAGGCCTTTGATACCATTCCTCACTCAGGAATTATTGATAAACTCACCAAGCTAGGCATCAACCCCTATATCGTTAAGTGGGTTGCAAATTGGCCCTCAGATAGAACCCACAGTGTGAAAGTAGCAGACTCCAAATCAGACTGCCGACTAGTCATGGATGGAGTTTCACAGGGATCGGTCCTGGGTCCTCTCCTGTTTGGCAACTAGTTCTCAGAAGTCCAAGCCAGCATGGAGAGACTCTGGCTGACCAAGTTCACAGACAACTGCAAGCTGGAGAGTCATTATTACCCCCCCAAGTGATGCAGATATCCTACAGAAAGGCCTCACTGAGACCAATGACTGGTGTCGAAACCATGGCTTTAAGCTTAATGCCAAAAAATGCATCATCATCTCCTTTCGAAAAAACTCAGTTTCCACTAATTACCACATCAATGGGAGCCCAATGAACACTGAACGCATTATAAGACATCTGGGGACACAGGTTGACAGCAACCTCTCCTTCGACCACCATATTGCCACTGTGGTCAGAAAATGAAGTCCTTCTATGTGGCACACCTCATTACCAAGGGTTTTGCATCCAGGAAGAAAGATGTCATCGTTTCTCTCTACTCTTCCCTCATTAGACCAATCATAGAGTATAATGCCCCATTTGGCATGTACCTCACTAGACACCTCCAACAGCTGGAGAGGCCACAAAAGTACCTCACGAAGAGGATCCTAGGCCTTAAACACGTCCTACATGGACAGACTCAAAAAATTCCAGCTATTCTCTCTCTCATATCGTCTACTAAGAGGCGATCTCTGCTTGACTTACAAAGCCATGTCTGACCCAGCTCTGTTAAAAATGCTACATCTAAATAAATCCCAATCCCTCCGCACCACATGCTGCAGAGACCTCAACCCCATTACCACAATCAACAGAACATGCTGGAGGGGCAAACATGTTCATATCTCAGAGACTGCCCATTCTCGGGAATAGACTTCCCATATATGTCAAGCAGAGCACCTCACTGGCCCTCTTCAAGAGAGATCTTGATGAGTGGATGGGAAATAGGAAGTTCACCCCGGGATCACACCAGTGGCTCTACTTGATAGAGGCACTGGGAACTAATGTAGGGCAGCACAATGCCAAGATACTTCTATGGGCTAGGCTTGTAAAGGCTGCAGGGCCATTAGCCTTGTACACATCTAGGAAAATGTTTTTCTTGACTCCCTCACACAGGATTGTGTTCCTGGGATGTCAACTAGAAACCTCAGTTCAAAGAGCTTTACATCCACAAAAAAACAGAGCTACATCTTGGTATACTTCTAAGGTTTTCCACTCAAACTCTGGTCACTGCAAACAAATACCTCAGAATTTTGAGTCTCATGGCATCTACGGTTCTCTTGATACCCCTTGTCAAGACTCCACAAGAAAAAGACAACAGTGGTATCTGAAGACTCTTTTGTCCCAGCACTAACATTTTGTCTTTTCAAATCCCAGTGCTGGGTTTTGTCAGAAGGGAGATCATTTGTTGGAGAGAACAGATATCCTTAAAGCTAGTACTCCCTTTCTCCTGCCCTGTTCCAAATCAGACAGTCACCACAGACATCTCAGACTTTGCTTGGGGAGCAGTTTCAGGATGGGTAGATGTGCAGGTTCTGTGGGATACCAAGGACATATGCCAGCATATAAATATCAAGGAGATGCTTTCCCTTATCAAGACACTCAACTCTCTGAATCATCTTTTGTTCCCAGGAATTTCAAGTGGTTACAGACAATACCACAGTCATGTGGTATATCACCAAGCAAGGGGAAAACCAGGTCACACCCCCTTTTTAGACTAGCCACGTTAGCTTGGGATAAAGCGTAAAAGCATAATCTCATCCTACATTGTGTCAGATCAAATCTATGTGGTAGATAAGTTAAGGCAGGACCAGGGAAGACCCTCACAAATGGAAACTAGATAGGGATCTTCCAAGATTTGATCCCTCTGTGTGGAAATCCTCAACAGACCTCTTTCCCACCTCTATGAGCAATCAACTGGCAAGATTATGTTCCAGTACATCATGCAAGGAGGCCTAGAAGACAGATGCCTTTTTTCTTTCAGGAAAGTTCCAGTATGTTTTCCTACCCTTTCCACTAATACCCAGCTTACTTCTGTAGCTTGAGAAGGAATCTCTCAAGATCACTGTGGTGATGCCCTTCTGGCTCAGGCATCCATTGTTCTCCCTTCTTTTGGAAAAGGCTGCAGTCAATTATTACATGCTTCCTCACAGACAGGATCTACTCATACAAGAACAGGGGTGTTTGATTTTCCCAAACATCAATCAACTTCAGATGACTGACAGGATAACAGAGTCTTAAGCCCTTTTAGTCACCTGTTAACTGAGTACATGCAGCAGGTACTAATGGATGCAAGAAAGCCTGCTACTAAAAAATCATACATTAGCAAACTGAAAAGGTTTTCTAGCTGGTGCCAACAACCAAAGCCAGCACCAATTCAGGGCTAGCTATTTTCTGTTTTTTCAGTATTTGTGCGAGTTACTATCCTCTGCCCTTTCTTACTCCTCTATCAAGGTTCAGTTAATGACTACCTCAACATGTCTGCCTATGGACCTTAATGGTGGCCCCTGCTTGGCATCTTAATTTTGTGGTAACACTTACTCCATTTGAACCAGCTAACCTAGGTGACTTGAGGTTCTTACGATGGAAAACACTTTTACTGATTGCACTGACCTCTGCAAGAATGGTATCCGAGCTGCAAGCTCTTATGGTGGAGTTACCCTATGTCATTTGCCATAGGGACAGAGTTTCTTTGAAAACTAATTTTTCTTTTATGCCTAAAGTTGTATCAGAGTTTAACTTAAGCCAAACTATCCATCTTTCTGTGTTCTTTCCAGAACATAAAAATGAGGAAGAAAGGATACTCCATACCTTGTTTGTCCACAGACAACTCAAGTATTATCTTGACCGATCTAAATCTTTCAAATCTTTGGATCAATTGTTTACTTCTTGTGAAGGTAAGAAGAAAAAGGAGGAGAAACAACCTGTGCCAAAACAGATCAATTCCAAATGGTTGTCTGAGGCTATTACCTTTTGTTATACTCACCATAACAAAACTATTCCAGGCAGGGTCAAGGCCCACTCTACCAGGGACTTGACTTCATCTATGTTTTTTTGGAAAGGGTTGGGCTCGAAGTATTCTAGAAGCTTGGACTTGGTCCTCTGTACAAACTTTTACAAAGCACTATAAGCTTCATTCCTTCTCTAGGTCCAAGTCAGGCTTTTCTAGGACCATTCTCCAGGGGCTTCTGGACTGCAGTAAGCAAGGGTAGTCTATCCGTACAGCTAAAGCTACTGCAGCAGTGATCAATATGATGAAGATAGCATGGTTATGTAAATAAACTAACCATAGCATTAGCTGTTCAAATGATCACTGCTGCAGTAGCCTTTCCCTCCCTCCATTGTTTTTTTATGTGTTTTTTATGCCAATGTGTGGACAGTTACTGTTTGTTGTTCCTAGCATTGTCCTTTCAGGGCTCAGCCTTTCTCCCTCTCTTTTGCACAAAAGCTTAGAAGAGCTTTGTGCCCAAGTATGTCTTTCATTCAGCGCAGCTGGAACTGCCCAACAGTTTGGGCACATTGAAGGTGCCTTGAAGGTTTGGAAGCTGGCTGGCTGTTATATCCTTGGCACAACATAAGCCATACTGCTAAGGCTACTGCAGTGGTCATCACTCAGTATCTACTGTTATGGTAAGTTTACTTAACACAATTGTACTTTCCAGTTTTTAACAACTGCAACCTCATGCCATCAATTCTTCCTGTAGGAAGAATCCAAGCAATAAAAAACACCAAGTGCAAATATCTCTAACAATAAATGCCTGGATAGCCAAAATGAAGAATCTTCCAAGTGTACTGTGGGAGCATATCAGCAGTGCTTCAAGAATCTGTTTTTCTACTCTTCTATCTCTGTTTATGGTGAGTAACTCAAATAACCACAACAGAGGAACACCACATAATTTTCTGAAACTCGCACAATTCATCTTAATGACAAAATCCACACGCACTTCTTAACGATAATATGACAAAAACTGGATATGGGCTCATACAGATATTTTTTCAGTCATTCTTCTATACATAGTGTTGGCATCACTATAACATAGTTCTGCCTCTGCTCTCCCAGTTTCCTTACCTACTGACCACTACACAGCTATACCACCGACAGAAAGGTTTTCAGATACACACATAGTGCTCAAACTAACCACATTTAATTATGACAAGGTATCTATTCTGAGATTTACCCTCCAGTTATACTTAATACGAGACATTAAGAAGAAACTATCCTAATCAACATTAGAACAAAATATTAAAATAAATATTTAAAAACTACAACATGTTTTAAGTCATCTCACGGTTTAGAATTCCACTCCACAAATCAGTAGAATTTAAAGGTGGATGACAAGCTGCATTCATTCGCGCCACATGTTGAGAGCTCTACCCACTGTAAGACTGGTAAAGCAGAAGTACACCCCTTTTCACTCTAGTAAATTACTGTAGTAAGAAAATAGTGATATTACTTCTGCAATGTCCAGTACCCTGAAAAGTCCCATTACAATAACTATACTCATAAATTAAAAGAACTGTCATTTTAACCAATTATAATATAGTACCCTGTTAACTGCATTTAATCCTCTGCTTTGGCCATACCTGTATCACCATCAGGATCCAATCTAATGGTGAGGCTTGCAGAAGCAAAGAGAGCTTAAAACTTATGAAATGCAGCTCAATGTCCTATTATCAAGACTAGTAACAGTATCTGACTAAGACATGGACTTTAATTTTGTTATAACAGCAGTAATTTTAGCTTGGACTGTATCTACTGCTAAAAAATGTTGTTGGAATGGCAACGTTAACCAGAGTTTAACTGCAATACAGAATGGGACAAAACTCATAAAAAATGCCTAAGAAGGTCTGGTATGAAGGTTGAGAAGAAAGCTTTGAGGAAACATTCACTGCTGAGGGTTTAGATTTTGTTCTGCTGCTGTTTGATGAAACTGTGACTTGTATGAAGCAAGTAAGTAGTGCACTTACCCACTTTTCCCTACAGTAATGTGACCATGGAGTTGGGTGTATATGAGTGAGGACTATATATGCAGGGGGCAAAGTCCCCAATATGCAGGGGGTGTATTGGGGTGTCACACCATGCAAAAAAAAGTTTTTCTGTTTCTTTGCTTTAACTTCTCCAAGTCTTTTGGGTTTCTCATACCGGGATGAGAATGGAACCCATTCCTAAGTCAAAGCATGATTAAAGTTCATGAAATTAGTATTGTTTCAGTCTTTAATGTCAGCCAGAAGTGCTCTTCACAGAACCCGCAATGTGCCCAGTAATGACTCCGCCTGTATTTCATATAGGGTTACATATGTACTGGTAAAGTACAGTTGTGTACAGAAAAACAAATGTGGTGAAAATGACCAATAACTCAGAAGTACGGATAACTCAGGAACTCACTTAGTAGTTTCCTAGGGTTTATTGAGACTCCAAAATAATCGACAACAGCAACAAAGTAAATAAGCACAGTCCAAGCTATACAAACATTAACGCCTTTCAAAGTATGCACTTCCTCAGATGAATAATGAACTCGCTTAACAATCTTTATATACTGTCACTAATGAATTGATTAATTAATAAATTGATAAATTGGTTTGTATTGTGTTAAAACAAAACACTTTACCCATATCTATTACACTTAAATAAAATGTTCCGTTGTAGTTTTCATTGTTTGAATTAACTATTAAATTTTTAATTTAATTAATTAATTAAACAATTCATTAGTGACAGTATATAAAGATTGTTAAGAGAGTTCATTATTCATCTGAGGAAGTGCATACTTTGAAAACGAAAACGCAGTGACTTTGAAAGGCGTTAATGTTTGTATAGCTTGGACTGTGCTTATTTACTTTGTTGCTGTTGTCGATTATTTTGGAGCCTCAATAAATCCTAGGAAACTACTAAGTGAGTTCCTGAGTTATCCGTACTTCTGAGTTATTGGTCATTTTCACCACAATTGTTTTTCTGGTTACTTGTGAGTTCGTGGATGGATAACCAGGAAGCTACTGCAAAGTCGCAGGAGGACCTGGGGTTGACGCGTAAGCTGGCCAGCTAACTGAGCTGGTCAACCTCCTTACACCTATTGCTTCCTCCTTCGTTGTCACGCAAAAATCAAACGCTGTTAACATCCCCAAAAATACCGAAGGGTCGGTTTTACAATCGGTAAAACCTAGGACTGTAAAAGAAATGGAGCTTATAGGTGCGAGAGGGGACACCGGCTGCCGAATTGAACCAACGGAGGGTAGTTTTGATCCTGCCATTACCCCAATTGCGTTACAAAACAGACCGAGGGAAGGAAATGGCAACAGTTCGCCTAAGGAGAAACGAGACACACGTACACAACGTGCTGCTAATAATAAAGGTACTGTTTCTCCTATTAAGGAGATTGGTGACTGGCTACAGCAAAAATATACTTTTAAACACAGTGTGAAAGACACTGCAGTCAAACTGAACAGTAATACATATAAAGATAATTTACACAATCTGTTTAAACTAATGCACAAGCATAGGACTTTGAACGTGGAGAATTCTTATTTAAATGAATGTATTTGTAAAAATATTGTACCTAAAGGGTTAAGAATGTATAAATATCCCAATAATGTGGTACCAGGTTCGCTTTTTCATTCAGAATTGTTAGAAATATTTAACCAGTGTGGGATAGAGATGTTGAAATTAATGGTAAGGGAAAATATTAGGATTCAAGATGAGCTTTTGAAGGAAATTGAGATTTTAAATAAAGTTATCACTAGTGACCTTATGTTTTCAATAGAGGAAGAAAAAAATAAATATTTTAACATTAGAAAGGAGATGGATGAAAATATGGAAGAACTGGTTGAGAGAAAAATTAAGAAAATGGAGAGAGACATGAATGAATATAAAAATAAGATAAGTTAATCCACCTTTTAGAAAACATTTTCAAGAGGTATTTTATAACAAAGGCAGGGCTAGAGTAGAAACTGGTGACAATTTAAACCCTCCAGATAGACTTTCATCCTACGAGGATGAATTTCCACCTCTTAGAAGATCTGAAAGAATTACGAACCGACAGGTAGAACAGGGAGAAAATTTTCAGTGGAGAGGGGGAAGAAGAGGCAGAGGGAGATATTAGATATAAACTCTGAAAACAACTACCCCCACACCCCAACTGAAATTGACAAGGTGAACAACAGATGGATGTACAATAAGTTTCATATATACAATTTCAGTTATCTGAATCTACATAAAGGTCATTCTGATTTATTATCCAAAGGATTAAAATACATACCTGCTACACAAGGTGATTTAGCTAAATCATTAATAGAAATCAAACTATTTTTGAGAAAAATCAATCTACAATTAGTGCTCCCTAACAAAGGTCCCCAAGATAGTGTAAACATTTTAAGACGTAGATCTACATCTAATCCCCCCCTTCATCCCTTATTGAGAAATTTGGAAAAAATAGTTGAGAATGAGATAAGGAAAGATGTAACAAAAGATCAAAGACCTTATTATAACTTAACTAAAGAAGAAATGAAAATTTTAACAGAAATTAAGGATGATCATAACCTAAGGGTTATGAAACCCGACAAAGGGGGAGGTATAGTTATAATGGAGAAAATGGAGTACGAAAGCAGGATGTACAAAATCCTGTGGGATGACAATAAATATCAGCATGTATCTAAAAACGAGATAAATATTGCCTATAACAAGATAGATATAAAACTGAAAGATATGTTAATAGAAGGTTTAATTAATGGTGAGACTCTTGTTTATTTAAGGGTGGACAAACCAAAAATTCCTATGATATTTGGTATACCCAAGATTCATAAGAGTGAGACAGATCCTCCTTTAAGACCTATTGTATCTGCTGTAGGGTCAAAAACACATGCCCTAGCTAAATTCGTGGATGTCAAGTTGAAAGAGGTGTGGATGGATAGGAAACAAATTTTAAAAGATTCATGGGACCTCTTGAAAGTTATTCCCAACATCAATAACATAGA
Organism: Protopterus annectens; assembly: GCF_019279795.1. Classification (NCBI taxonomy): domain Eukaryota; kingdom Metazoa; phylum Chordata; order Ceratodontiformes; family Protopteridae; genus Protopterus; species Protopterus annectens. Next base: position 622,334,850 of record NC_056728.1, on the reverse strand, counting down.
GAGCATTGTCTTTGTCACAATAGATGTTATTGATTTGTTTTCATCTATTCCGTATAAAGAGGGTACCAGATTTTTTGAAGAAATTGTTTACGAGTACCCGAAGTTGTCCAATAATGATAAACTTGTGAGTGTCTGGCTTATGGAAACAGTATTACAGAACAATTTTTTATTTTTCAATGGTGAATTTTATAAGCAGATCCAGGGAGTAGCTATGGGGGCAGCTTGTGCCCCCACTTACGCCAACTTAGTCCTAGCAAAATGGGAAGAGGAATTTGTTTTGAACAGTGCATTCAGCTCTTCCTGGATAAGCTATTATAGATTTTTGGATGATATTGTAATTTTTGGACTGGGACTGAAGAAAAATTAAGAATTTGTATGGAATATTTAAATAGTACAACCAATTTTTTGAAATTTACATATCAAAGTTCCCTTAATGTATTACAATATTTAGACATAGAAATCTATAAAAGAGAAGGAGGTTTGGAAACTAAGGTTTTTAGGAAACCAACATAATGTAATTCCTTCTTGCATTTTGACAGTTCACACCCTTTACACGTAAAAAAGAATATTATTAAAGGTCAATACATTAGAGGGTGTAGAATGACCAGCAATGATGAAGATTTTTTGATGGAATGTGATTTGTTGGAAAATATGTTCAAAGATAGAGGATACCCAGAAAAGTTTATTAGAGATATTAGAAATGAGGTCATGAATGGTAGAGAGACTAGATTTAAACCTATAATAAAGGGATTTGATAATGACAAGATATCTGGACAAAGTGGAAGTAAAATAACAAATACTGATAATTTTCATTCAGCCCTTACTCTAGAATATAATGCTATTAATAACAAAATAAGACACATTTTTTGTAATGAATGGAATAGATTCACAGAATTGATGGATTTGGATAAGATTAATAAGGGGCCTGTTAAGATTGTGTATAAAAATTCTAGAAGTATGAGGAATATTTTGGAAAATAAACATGCTGTAACTTCTCATGAAAGAAAAAGAAAAGGCACTTACAAGTGTGGTAGATGTGCCCAATGTATACACATTCTTAATGGGAATGAAATTAACATCAAGAGTAGGAATAGAGTGTTAGTTAATGATAAACATTTCTATAATTGTGAGTCTATGGGCATAGTGTACTTTGTAAGTTGTACAAAATGTCCGTCTTTCTATATAGGAAAGACGGAAAGGAAGTTAAAAAGACGAATATTTGAACATTTTAATGACATTAAAAATGGAAAGGAAACTAACGCTTTGTTCAAACATAGCAAAGAATGTTATCAGGCTAGTTTTCTTTTTTCTGTTATTGAGCAAACAGATAAAGATATCAGAGGAGGGCCTTGGGAAGAGAAATTGGAGTACAGAGAGCTATGGTGGCAAATGACACTTGAATCTTACAATCCACCAGGGCTCAATGAGCATACCAGTATTCTACCTCTGCTCAAACTAAGGGCAGCTAAATTGTGATATTTCAGTTTTTGCAATTCTTACTATGTTAATTAGCTCTGCATATTAATTCCCCTATGTGCAATATAATATAGTTACTATCCCACATTTAAAAGGTTATTTATTTATATTTATTTATATTTATTAATATTTATGTAATAATAAGTATTAAAATGAAATAACATTAAGGCAATATTAAACTGTGGTTTTTAACTTTTTGTAAATGTATCTGAGCATACAAAAAAACTGATTTTAACAAGTTTTCATTTCAGAATTTTAATATATTATTTATATGTTTTATAATAAGATAGGAAGGCATTAAAGTTATAATGTAATAGTTTTAATGGTCACTAGATGTCGCTAAAGCTTAAATAATGAGTTATGCTTGCATTTTACACTGATATTTTTATTTTGTCATTAATTAACATGTTGAAAGTGGAATTTTATTTGTTTTTTAGCACATTTATCAAAGCATTCAGTTTTTAAAAAATTTAATAGTTAATTCAAACAATGAAAACTACAATGGAACATTTTATTTAAGTGTAATAGATATGGGTAAAGTTTTTTGTTTTAACACAATGCAAACCAATTTATCAATTTATTAATTAATCAATTCATTAGTGACAGTATATAAAGATTGTTAAGAGAGTTCATTATTCATCTGAGGAAGTGCATACTTTGAAAACGAAAACGCAGTGACTTTGAAAGGCGTTAATGTTTGTATAGCTTGGACTGTGCTTATTTACTTTGTTGCTGTTGTCGATTATTTTGGAGCCTCAATAAATCCTAGGAAACTACTAAGTGAGTTCCTGAGTTATCCGTACTTCTGAGTTATTGGTCATTTTCACCACAATTGTTTTTCTGGTTACTTGTGAGTTTGTGGATGGATAACCAGGAAGCTACTGCAATGTCGCAGGAGGACCTGGGGTTGACGCGTAAGCTGGCCAGCTAACTGAGCTGGTCAACCTCCTTACACCTATTGCTTCCTCCTTCGTTGTCACGCAAAAATCAAACGCTGTTAACATCCCCAAAAATACCGAAGGGTCGGTTTTACAATCGGTAAAACCTAGGACTGTAAAAGAAATGGAGCTTATAGGTGCGAGAGGGGACACCGGCTGCCGAATTGAACCAACGGAGGGTAGTTTTGATCCTGCCATTACCCCAATTGCGTTACAAAACAGACCGAGGGAAGGAAATGGCAACAGTTCGCCTAAGGAGAAACGACACACACGTACACAACGTGCTAATAATAAAGGTACTGTTTTTCCTATTAAGGAGATTGGTGACTGGCTACAGCAAAAATATACTTTTAAACACAGTGTGAAAGACACTGCAGTCAAACTGAACAGTAATACATATAAAGATAATTTACACAATCTGTTTAAACTAATGCACAAGCATAGGACTTTGAACGTGGAGAATTCTTATTTAAATGAATGTATTTGTAAAAATATTGTACCTAAAGGGTTAAGAATGTATAAATATCCCAATAATGTGGTACCAGGTTCGCTTTTTCATTCAGAATTGTTAGAAATATTTAACCAGTGTGGGATAGAGATGTTGAAATTAATGGTAAGGGAAAATATTAGGATTCAAGATGAGCTTTTGAAGGAAATTGAGATTTTAAATAAAGTTATCACTAGTGACCTTATGTTTTCAATAGAGGAAGAAAAAAATAAATATTTTAACATTAGAAAGGAGATAGATGGAAATATGGAAGAACTGGTTGAGAGAAAAATTAAGAAAATGGAGAGAGACATGAATGAATATAAAAATAAGATAAGTTATCCTAATCCACCTTTTAGAAAACATTTTCAAGAGGTATTTTATAACAAAGGCAGGGCTAGAGTAGAAACTGGTGACAATTTAGACCCTCCAGATAGACTTTCATCCTACGAGGATGAATTTCCACCTCTTAGAAGATCTGAAAGAATTATGAATCGACAGGTAGAACAGGGAGAAAATTTTCAGTGGAGAGGGGGAAGAAGGGGCAGAGGGAGATATTAGATATAAACTCTGAAAACAACTACCCCCACACCCCAACTGAAATTGACAAGGTGAACAACAGATGGACGTACAATAAGTTTCATATATACAATTTCAGTTATCTGAATCTACATAAAGGTCATTTTGATTTATTATCCAAAGGATTAAAATACATACCTGCTACACAAGGTGATTTAGCTAAATCATTAATAGAAATCAAACTATTTTTGAGAAAAATCAATCTACAATTAGTGCTCCCTAACAAAGGTCTCCAAGATAGTGTAAACATTTTAAGACGTAGATCTACATATAATCCCCCCCTTCATCCCTTATTGAGAAATTTGGAAAAATTAGTTGAGAATGAGATAAGGAAAGATGTAACAAAAGATCAAAGACCTTATTATAACTTAACTAAAGAAGAAATGAACATTTTAACAGAAATTAAGGATGATCATAACCTAAGGGTTATGAAACCCGACAAAGGGGGAGGTATAGTTATAATGGAGAAAATGGAGTACGAAAGCAGGATGTACAAAATCCTGTGGGATGACAATAAATATCAGCATGTATCTAAAAACGAGATAAATATTGCCTATAACAAGATAGATATAAAACTGAAAGATATGTTAATAGAAGGTTTAATTAATGGTGAGACTCTTGTTTATTTAAGGGTGGACAAACCAAAAATTCCTATGATATTTGGTATACCCAAGATTCATAAGAGTGAGACAGATCCTCCTTTAAGACCTATTGTATCTGCTGTAGGGTCAAAAACACATGCCCTAGCTAAATTCGTGGATGTCAAGTTGAAAGAGGTGTGGATGGATAGGAAACAAATTTTAAAAGATTCATGGGACCTCTTGAAAGTTATTCCCAACATCAATAACATAGAGAGCATTGTCTTTGTCACAATAGATGTTATTGATTTGTTTTCATCTATTCCTTATAAAGAGGGTACCAGATTTTTTGAAGAAATTGTTTACGAGTACCCGAAGTTGTCAAATAATGATAAACTTGTGAGTGTCTGGCTTATGGAAACAGTATTACAGAATATTTTTTTATTTTTCAATGGTGAATTTTATAAGCAGATCCAGGGAGTAGCTATGGGGGCAGCTTGTGCCCCCACTTACGCCAACTTAGTCCTAGCAAAATGGGAAGAGGAATTTGTTTTGAACAGTGCATTCAGCTCTTCCTGGATAAGTTATTATAGATTTTTGGATGATATTGTAATTTTTTGGACTGGGACTGAAGAAAAATTAAGAATTTTTATGGAATATTTAAATAGTACAACCAATTTTTTGAAATTTACATATCAAAGTTCCCTTAATGTATTACAATATTTAGACATAGAAATCTATAAAAGAGAAGGAGGTTTGGAAACTAAGGTTTTTAGGAAACCAACATACTGTAATTCCTTCTTGCATTTTGATAGTTCACACCCTTTACACGTAAAAAAGAATATTACTAAAGGTCAATACGTTAGAGGGTGTAGAATGACCAGCAATGATGAAGATTTTTTGATGGAATGTGATTTGTTGGAAAATATGTTCAAAGATAGAGGATACCCAGAAAAGTTTATTAGAGATATTAGAAATGAGGTCATGAATGGTAGAGAATTTAAACCTATAATAAAGGGATTTGATAATGACAAGATATCTGGACAAAGTGGAAGTAAAATAACAAATACTGATAATTTTCATTCAGCCCTTACTCTAGAATATAATGCTATTAATAACAAAATAAGACACATTTTTTGTAATAAATGGAATAGATTCACAGAATTGATGGATTTGGATAAGATTAATAAGGGGCCTGTTAAGATTGTGTATAAAAATTCTAGAAGTATGAGGAATATTTTGGAAAATAAACATGCTGTAACTTCTCATGAAAGAAAAAGAAAAGGCACTTACAAGTGTGGTAGATGTGCCCAATGTATACACATTCTTAATGGGAATGAAATTAACATCAAGAGTAGGAATAGAGTGTTAGTTAATGATAAACATTTCTATAATTGTGAGTCTATGGGCATAGTGTACTTTGTAAGTTGTACAAAATGTCCGTCTTTCTATATAGGAAAGACGGAAAGGAAGTTAAAAAGACGAATATTTGAACATTTTAATGACATTAAAAATGGAAAGGAAACTAACGCTTTGTTCAAACATAGCAAAGAATGTTATCAGGCTAGTTTTCTTTTTTCTGTTATTGAGCATACAGATAAAGATATCAGAGGAGGGCCTTGGGAAGAGAAATTGGAGTACAGAGAGCTATGGTGGCAAATGACACTTGAATCTTACAATCCACCAGGGCTCAATGAGCATACCAGTATTCTACCTCTGCTCAAACTAAAGGCAGCTAAATTGTGATATTTCAGTTTTTGCAATTCTTACTATGTTAATTAGCTCTGCATATTAATTTCCCTATGTGCAATATAATATAGTTACTATCCCACATTTAAAAGGTTATTTGTTTATATTTATTTATATTTATTAATATTTATGTAATAATAAGTATTAAAATGAAATAACATTAAGGCAATATTAAACTGTGGTTTTTAACTTTTTGTAAATGTATCTGAGCATACAAAAAACTGATTTTAACAAGTTTTCATTTCAGAATTTTAATATATTATTTATATGTTTTATAATAAGATAGGAAGGCATTAAAGTTGTAATGTAATAATTTTATTGGTCACTAGATGTCGCTAAAGCTTAAATAATGAGTTATGCTTGCATTTTACACTGATATTTTTATTTTGTCATTAATTAACATGTTGAAAGTGGAATTTTATTTGTTTTTTAGCACATTTATCAAAGCATTCAGTTTTTAAAAAATTTAATAGTTAATTCAAACAATGAAAACTACAACGGAACATTTTATTTAAGTGTAATAGATATGGGTAAAGTTTTTTGTTTTAACACAATACAAACCAATTTATCAATTTATTAATTAATCAATTCATTGGTGACAGTATATAAAGATTGTTAAGAGAGTTCATTATTCATCTGAGGAAGTGCATACTTTGAAAACGAAAACGCAGTGACTTTAAAAGGCGTTAATGTTTGTATAGCTTGGACTGTGCTTATTTACTTTGTTGCTGTTGTCGATTATTTTGGAGCCTCAATAAACCCTAGGAAACTACTAAGTGAGTTCACAGTTGTGTACACTTACCATAAATGTAGATGTTGGAGTGTAATCACTGTTGCAGTCATCACATTTGGGTTATCTGCTTGCAGTAGCCCTCAGTCGGTCTGATTATCAAAGTCTTGGGTCCTGCATCGGTTGCTGTCTCATCTTCCATGACGGCAGGTAGTCAGGGGTATAAAGCATGCAGCCAACGCCATTACATCAGTTTTTCTTGCCCCAGATGCCAGGTGCCCCCCCAATGGGAAGCAATTAAATATATATATGCAAGATTATACCTCCAACAAAAAAGCAAATACACAAAAAAGCTTTTAAGCATAGTAAAGGAGAATAGAGGTATAGCCAATAGAAGACAGGGGGCTGGAGGGAAGGTAACCAGGACTGCAACAGTGAATACACTCTAACATCTACATTTATGGTTAAGTGTACACAACTGTACTATGTTCTTCGTGTTTCACTGTTGCAGTCATCACATTTGGGTAGATTCCCAAACCTAAGGATGGGAGGAGGAATTTAGATAGCACTGGGACCAGCTATAAAGCCCTGCAAGACTGCAGTGGCAAAACCAGCTCTGGATTTAGAGAAAACTGGAAAATGGTAATCCTTGGCGAAATTATGTACAGAACTCCAGGTAGCAACTTCTAGGATGTCCCTGGTAGGGACACCTCTGAGAAAGGCTGTAGAGGTAGATGCAGGCCTGGTTGAGTGTGGTCTTATCCCCTGTGGGATAGGTTTTCCATGGTGCTTATAGCAGAAATGAATGCAATGACCTATCCATTTAGAAATGGTTTGCTTTGAAATGGCCTTCCCCTCTGCCCCTGCAGCAAATGCCACCAGCAGCTGTTCAGATTTCCTTTGAGGTTTAGTCCTGTCCAAGTAAAATCTAAGTTGTGTGTGCACATCTAAGGAGTGCAGTATCAGTTCCCCTTTGTTCTGTGGATTAGAAAAGAAGGTTGGCAAATGAATGGACTGATTAAGAGCCACAGTGGATACTACCTTGGGCATGAAAGAGGGATTGGTCCTGAGGGACACCCTGTCTGCATGAAAGATGATGAAAGGCTCCACTGCCATAAGGGCCTGTAATTCAGACACCCTTCTTGTTGAAGTGATTGCTAAAAGGAAGGCTGTTTTCCAAGTAAGGAATTTTAACTATGCACTTGCAGCTGGCTCAAAAGGAGGTAGAGTGAGTTTTTCCAATACAAAGTTAAGGTCCCAGGCTGGAGTTGGGGCTCTCCTGGGCAGTCTTAAGTTTTTGGCCCCTCTGAGGAACTGCTTAAGCAGTGGATGAGAGAAGAGGGGTGGTTCTGTGTTGTAATGAACTGAAATGGCTGAGGCATGAATTTTGATGGAGGAAAAGGAAAGGCCCTTGTGAAGCATCTCAGTTAAGTATTGAAGAATCTGAGGTAAATTGGACGTTGCTGTGCCCATCCCTCGAGTCTGGTTCCAGGAACAGAATCTTTTCCATTTTTCAACATAAGAATTTCTAGTACTAGGCCTCCTTGCCTCCAGAATGACATCCAACACTTGTTTACTGAGGGATGGTAACGGAGAGATCTGGTAATTAGCCAGGCTGCCAGGTTCAGGGTTTGAAGCTGAGGATGCAGCATCTGGCCCTCCTGCTGGGACAGCAGGGTAGGGGTCTGAGGCAGGTGCCATGGTGCCAGCAGTGACACACTGCGCAAGAGGGGGTACCAGTGTTGGCGTGGCCAGTCTGGTGCAATCAGTATCGTCCTTGGTTTGTCCTGTTTGATCTTTAGTAGTACTTAGGAGAGGAGAGGCAGAGGAGGAAAGGCATAAACTGATAGATTTTTCCAGGTGAAGGACAGAGCATCCACTTTCCAAGCTTGTTTGTGGGGAGTCCTTGTGCAGAATTTGTCCAACTGGTAGTTCTGGGGGGAGGCAAACAGGTCTATATCTGGGGTCCCCCATTTGTTTATCAACATGTTGAAAAGTCTTTGGTTCCAGTTTCCACAGGTGTGGGTCCATGAGATTTCTGCTTAGTTCGTCTGCCAGTTAATTTAGCTTTCCTGGCAAGAATTGAGCATGTAGGTGCACTTGGTAGCTCAAGGCTGTGTTCCACAAAGCCATGGCTAGTCAGAGGGGGTATGAATGGGTACCCCCTGCTTGTTTATGTACCACATAACAGTGGTGTTGTCCATCTTTACCATTAATTGTCCTGGAAGAATGTGGTCCTTGAAGGCTGCCAGAGCATTCTGTACAGCTAACATTTCTTTCTGATTGATATGCAGGTGCTTTTGACTTGGGTTCCATTTGACCTGAATGCACTTACATGTCAGGTGAGCCCCCCATGCATTGTCTGATGCATCTGTTGTTAGGGTTTGTGCGGCAGGGGGTAGAGTGAATAGTAGTCCCTTGTTTTGGTGGCAGGCCTCTGCCCACCAAAGGAACTCTAACTGTAGGCAAGGTATGATAGGAATCATTGCTTCTAGATCCTGAGAATGCTGACATCATAGGCTTTTTAGACACCATTGTAGTTTCCTCATATGCAGTCTTGCATATAGAATTAGGAGAATGCAGGAGGCCATGAACCCCAAGGCTTGCAGTATGTGCCTTGCAGATAGCAGGGATTTTGTGGCCATTAGTTTGAAGTAAGCTGTTAAATGAATTTGTTTCTCTGGCGTGAGGAACAACATCTGGGAAGTTGTGTTCAAGCTTGCTCCCAGGAATATAATTTGTTGACAGGGAACAAGTTGTGATTTATTTTCGTTTATGGTGTACCCTAGACAAGTTAGCACCTTTTGTACAAACGCCAGATGATTCAAAAGTATGTCCTGGCTTTCTGCCTGAATCAGACAATCGTCCAGGTATGGGTATATTTGAATATCTCTTTGCCTGCAAAATGCAATGACTGGAGCTAGGCATTTTGTGAATACCCTGGGGGCAGTAGATAAGCCAAAGGGCAGTGCAGAGAACTGATAGTGCATGTAGCCTGCTTTGAAGCGTAGGTATCTACTGCAAGATTCCCTGACTGGGATGTGCAGGTATGCTTCCTTTAAATCCAGTGTTGCCAACGAGGCATCCTTGCCTAGCAAAGGAAGCAACTGGTGAAGAGTTAGCATCTTTAATTTTGGGATCACCAAAATGGTGTTTAGGATAGAAAGGTCCAGGATAGGACGCCATGAGTTGTCTTTTCTGGGTACCAGAAAAAGTCTGGAGTAGAAACCTTGTCCCTTTTCCTCTTCTGATACAGTTTGAATAGCCCTTATGCTTAAGAGAGAGAGAGTACTTGCTTTTGAGCCTCTGCCAACTATTTGGGGGTAGATCTGGCCTACCGCTTGGGGTTGGTAACGTGTGGAAGTGAAATCTGTATCCTTGGGAAACTATATTTTAAACCCATTTGTCCTGGGTAATGAGTTTCCAGTTTTTTTGTCTGCAGAGCAATCTTTCCCCCTAAAGGAGCAGTCAGTTGAGAAGGGCTTGGAAGTTTTAAAGTTATGTCACTGAGTCAATTTACCATAGGGGGAGTCTTACTACTCCCTGATTTGGAAGAGTGAGCCCCCCACTGCTTAGTCTTGTGTGCAATTTGGGACTGAAACCTGGGTGTTCTACTGGTTCTGGGTTTGGACTGAGAAGGCCTCGAAGAGGCAGGAAAGGACCAATTCTTAGAGGGCCAATGCCTACTAAATCTTGGAGGCTGTACTTGTAGGAAATCTTTAACAGTTTGCATAGATTCAGCTTTTTCCTCCATCTTTTTAAGTACTACTTCTGCTTTGTTGCCAAACAGGCGGTCCTGATTTAAGGGAGCATCCAGCAATTTAGCTTTAACATGATCTGGCAAAGATTGCTCCTTAAGCCAAGCATACCTTCTAAAGTACAGACCCAGTGACAGCAGCCTTGCAAGATGCCTCTAGTGAATCAAAACCACATTGCAAAGTATGTTTTCCAACTTGTTCAGCGGAATGCATTAAATCATGTAAATCCTTATTTTCAGCACAGTCAGGCATCAACATCATTTTCTGTTTCAGTAATCCAATAATATGCTGCTGATACTTAACATATGAAACTGGCAGTTTAAGGCCCTAATGGCCAAGGATGCAGAAGTGTATACCTTCTTATCCCATCTATCCAGCGCCCTGGAATCTCTATCAGAGGGGGTAAGATTTCTGGCAGTAATAGCCTTAATGCCCTTGGGTCCCTGTGAAATGGTCTCAGGATCCACAATAGGATTTTTAAAAAGGAACTTGTGAGAGTCAGGAACCCTGTAATATCTATCAGGTTTTCTAGGAGCAGGAGGTAAAGAGTCAGGGGGCCAAGCTAGATTCTGAAAAGGCATCATCAACTATGTCCAGTACGGGGGGATAGCTAAAGGCCTGTGCTGCGGAAGGAGTAAGAAATCCCTAAGCCTCTTTTTAGAATCAGAGTAATCCTGGCTTTCCCAGCGGAAATGATCCCTAAGAGTAAGCAAGTTTTCACCAAAAGAGAAATCCTCTGGAGGGGAAGCAAAGGGAATAGAGTCCTCTACATCAGAATCCTCATAGGTAGATAAAGGTAAATCCTGATCAGAAGTATCATAAGCAAATTCAGTCCTAGGTCTCTTAGAGGGGGAAGGTTGGCTTCCCCTGATTAAAGTAATAAGGTCTTCAGCCATTCTTATCATTTGTTTTTTAGGCATAGAGGCCTGACCATGCGGTCTGGGCGTCGGTTTTCTAGGCATGGATCGAGTTTTAGGCCTTGAAGAAGAAGATGGCGTCAGTTTAATATGCAAGTCAGTAAGCCTGAATACACCATCAGAAGCCGGTGTCTGCACAGCGGCTTTGGACCCATCTAAGGTACAGACATCCGCAGGTTCCACAGTTGAAGCATCTCGCAGCAAATGGGTCTCAGTAGAGGCCTGCGAATCTGAAGTAGCGGGTATCAGGGGCTGCGAAAGCGCCTCAATGAGTACTGGCGAACTGGTGACCAGCTTAGGAGAAGCGTCGTCGGCAGCTTTGGACGTAGGTGGCCTGTCTCTGTCTTTATCTTTGCGTTTTTTCAGAATTTCGGTAGTCGGGTGGCTTACCGAAGACATATCTGGATAACTGAACTGAGTACCAAAATATTTAGAAGCGTAAATATACAGACGATGAATAGTTCATTGTTTAAATACGGCACAAAACTGACAGCGAGGTACGTCCTGGTCAGGGCCTAGGCAAGGAATACAGTACGAATGAAAATCTTTGCGGTATTTGCTTTCCACAAGAAATACAATTACTGACTTTTAGTGACATCAGTTTAGAGCAAGAAAAAGTCTCCCCAATGGGGTACTTAGCTTTAGTTGAAGACTTCGGTTCTGAAACTCGAAAACCAAAATTTCAGGAGTCGGCCGACCGGCACTTGCGAACTGCTTCTGCTTCGGGCACCGCACGGCAAGAAAGACTGATGTAATGGCGTTGGCTGCATGCTTTATACCCCTGACTACCTGACGTCATGGAAGATGAGACAGCAACCAACGCAAGACACAAGACTTTGATAATCAGGCCGAATGAGGGCTACTGCAAGCAGATAACCCAAATGTGATCACAGCAACAGTGAAACACGAATAACGTCATATCTAAATAGAATTGTAAATTCTTTTTTTATCTCTGTGGAATCCCTGAAGTCTCAAACAGCCCATTAAACAAGTATAGTGGGCCCAAAAACAAAACAGTATAAGAAAAATCTCTGCGTGGAAGATATATCTAGTTAATCACTGTATATTAATCAAATCAGATAATGACAGTAGAAAGAGCAAACTTAAACTCGTACTAAGTCAAAAAAATAATAAAAAATATAATTTGAAATATTGTACAGAAGTATTCAAAAGTAATTCAAGTACGGTAGGCAGCCTGTTTCCAGTCGAAAATCCTTTAGTAAGTACACAGACCTGGATTTTCCACACATAGAAGTTTCTTACACAGTTTTAATTTTTTTTAATAAGACCTGTTGCTCCTACTACTATAGGAACTGTCTGGGTATCTTTCTTTTCACATTGCTCTCATTTCTGCCTGCAAACCCTGATATTTTATGACTTTGTGTCTCTCTGTATGCAAGACACTGTAGTCACTGGATGCAGCAATTTCAATGATCAATTCTATTTTTGTCTTCTTTTCATGGACTACTTTATCTGGTTTTCTAGCATCTATCTTTTGAACTGCTGGTAATGGGTCATCCCATGTGTTGAAACATAATCATTTTCTATGATGCTTTGTGGCTCATGTTTCCAGTGTTTTTCAGCCATTTCCAATACCATACTGTTTGCACAATCCCCAGTGCAAAAGTCTTGCCACATTATTATGCCTTTCAGTATACAGTCCCTTCTACCATTACTATGCCACAACCAGCAACTAGATGTACAACTGTTTTCAATCCTGTTTTACAAAACCTTCATTTGCCTGTTTCTCTTGCCTGTTTCTCACACGTGTTCAATGGAGTTTGTAAACCAATGTGTATGTAGTCCACTATCTTGGGCTGCCAATATTAACCTTTCATTTCTTGGTTTGAATTCGACTCTCTGTAACCATTCCTGCATTCAATCCTGATCAACATGTAGTTCTTCCAGAAGTTTTCTATATTTGCAACTATATTTATGCATTTTCCACATTTCTTGCCTTCTCATCTGGTCCTTCACCTTATATTCTTTTTATTTTTTGGCACATTCAGTTGCAGCCTGAATTTTATTTACTTCTGGTTTGATTTCCATTCCTGCTTGACACCAATATACTTCTGCTAGATTAAGCAGAAACGTTATCTTAGATTTATTCTCATGTTTCAAAACTTTCACTATGTTTGGGTCTTGTGAGGTCAGCAGATGTGTGTGCAGTCCCATGATTGCAGATCTGTACATGTAATCAATTTCAAGGAGGCGCATACCTCCTTTGGAATGGGGAATATATAATCTTGGTAAGCACTGATTTTTATAAAATAATTTGGTGAGCACAAGACATCCTTCTTGTTTTCTTGTCTAATCTATCCAACTCGTTTTGGGAGCAGTCAGTCACTCCAAAACTGCAAGTTAGGACAGGAAGAGCAAATTGGTTTATAGCTTGAATTTTGTTCCTAGATGTCAACACTATTTTCAGGATTAATGTAAGTCTTCTAAAGCATTCCTTACTAAGTTTTATTCGCATTTGTTCATTTTTTATTGTTGATCCTTTGTCAATTTCCAAATATGTATACACTCCCTCTTCCTCAAGTTCTTTTACATCACATTCTTTTTTTTTTTTTTTTTTTTTAATATTAGTGGTACTGTTTATTGTTTATTGAACATCAGTTGTTATTGTTTTTTTTTTTTTTTTTCAAAAATAATTTTTATTTTTATAATAAAACCATGCATACTTATGAAGGTACAAGCAATGAAAAATACACAAATATTACACACATGATGGCTTGCAACAATGTTAGAAGGAAAAAGGAACAAAAGAGCATGATTATAATGAACATAGGAGAACGGTACAACATCTTGCAGTATGCATAGTACACAAACTAACAGCAAAAACCCAAACTGAACAGTATTTACAATGCTACCAGTACTAAAAAAAGAAAAAAGCAACAGTGTCACTAATTATACAACTAAATATTAGCAGCCCTACTTATAGCTTGCAGTAGGAGAGAGAAACCCCTCAAACGAAGGATAAAGTATGTAGGAAAAAAATTGTAGTTTAACCATAGCTTAGTCACATAGGATTACTTCAAACAGGCTTTTCCAAAGTTTACTGAAGTAGGCTCTCTTCTTAGGTCCATTTATGATGAACTTCTGGGCAGAGATATATTTAATGGCCATATCTTTAAATCCCCGCCAGCATAATTTGGTGCGATCTAACCAATTATAGGTGATGTAAAGTTTTATGAGGAAACAAAGCGTTATTAGGATATGAAGATGAAATTTAGGCAGGCCAGGAGGGGGAATGTTTAGAATAACCATTTCCCATGAGAGAGTGGAGTTATAGTAACTCATTTTTTTGAGACGCACTTTGAGAGAACACCAAAGTTTATGGGAATTATTGCAGTGCCACATAATATGTAGAAGGTCAGCTCTCGCACCAGGACAGCATGTACATAAAGGAGAGCTATTAGAGTTAAATTTGTTAATTCTTACAGGGGTATAGTAAGCATTATTATTCAACATCAGTTGAGTGTATAAGAATTTCTTGAAGGGAGATAGTTCTATGCTAGTTTTTATGGCTAGTAATTTTTGATCCTCTGTAATAGGAGGATTTTGATTGTCCCACCAGTATTTGGAAAATAGACAGTTTCCTTTGTAAAGTAATGGGTGTAATAATTTGTATGACAAAGATATTGTTTTATTATTATTAGCAACTGTATTAATCTTCTTCTTCTTCTTCTTTCGGCTTTTCCCGGTTAGGGGTCGCCACAGCGGATCACCTTGTCCGCACATTGAATGGCAGTGGAGTTTTACGGTGTCGAGTTGCCAGCCCGGCGCCCAACCTTCCACAGAAGGCACACTCACACGCACACCTAGGGCCAATTTAGAGTGTCCAATCCACCTGCAGCATGTCTTTGGGATGTGGGAGGAAACCGGAGCACCCGGAGGAAACCCACGCGACCACAGGGAGGACATGCAGACTCCGCACAGAAGGCACCCCAGCCGAGGATCGAACCGGAGAACCTCTTGCTGTGAGGCAGCAACTGTATTAATGATTAGGTTTAATTTATCAATTAGCTACATATCAGGGAATAAATTGTTGGTTTGTGAAGAAATAAGTTCCCTAAGTTGACGTAGAATAACCGTATACTTGTTATTAACCTTGAGAGTTAATCGTAGTTCAGCAAGAGACAAGGATTTATGTTTAAAAATATCCCATACTTTAAGGTCTTTAATGAGAGGGAAATCAGCAAGATCTATCATCTTGTTGTTGATTTTAAGATTTGGATTAAGGTGTAGTGGTTGAAGAAAAGGTAGAATAAGTTGAAGATTAATGTCCTTAATCAGCTTTTGAAAGAGTTTTATTTGGAATTTCAATAGGGAGGATAGTTTTAGGCTATTCAAAGAAGTGAGTGATAAAAAAGGAATAGCCTTAGGATTAATTTTATTAGAGAGAATATGTCTGTGCCACATCTTTAACCACGCTGGGTAGTGAGTTTGAGCTTTATTATTCATGTTTGCAATGGACCATAGTTTACTAGAGCAAATAATCAGATAGTAAAGATGAAAATTTGGAAGGCCCACTCCACCTTTCTCCTTGGGTAGACTTAATTTGGAAAAAGAAATCCTAACATTCTTAGGAAACCAGAGAAATTTGACCAAGGTTTTATCAAACTGTGAAAAGAGGTTGTTTGATATAATTACATTTGTCGCACTAAATTGATAGAGAAGTCTGGGTAAAATATTCATTTTCACAATAGCTACTTTTGAAAGAAATGATAAAGTTCAATAGCTTCCACCTTTGTAGGTCTTGGCATATGATAGACCATGATTTTAGCAAATTATTTTGAAGCATAGAGACTTGATTGTGTTCAAAGTTAATGCCAAGGTATTTGAGACTATATGAGATGTGAAAGGAAGATTCAGGAAAAAAAAAAGGTTTATGCGCCTCAGGATTTATTGGGAGAATATGTGATTTTTTATTGTTGACTTGGTACCCAGAGGCCTTAGAAAAAACAGTAATTGCTTTTAAAATTTTTGGCAGATGTGTTAGGAAATTGAAAGTAAAGGTTTAAGTCATCGGCAAAGGCCGATAGTGCTACTTGTGTGTTGAGAATTTTAGGTATGGTATGATGTGTATTTTGAGTAAGATATAAGAAAAAAGGTTCAATAAATAGATTGAAGAGAAAGGGAGAGAGTGGACAGCCTTGTCTTGTACCATTAGTGATCTGGATGGAATTAGATCTTTTTTATTTATATATAGATACGTGCATGAGTTTGAATAGAGAGTTCTGATCATATCTAAAAAGGTTGTGGGTATATTAAAATGTGATAACGTGGAGAACAGAAAGTCCCAGTTTACCCTGTCAAATGCTTTCGATGCATCTAAGGTCAAGGCATATAACGGGTTTTTCTCTTTTTTAGTAAACTGGATAAGAGAGTCCAGTGTTAGTGTATTATCCCATGTATGTCTGTTGGACATAAACCCAGCTTGATCTGGTGATAGTAAATGTGGTAATACCTGTTTAAGTCTGTTAGCTAAGATGGCAGAGAACATTTTGATATCAACATTTATAAGCGAAATAGGTCTGTAGTTATGTGGGTCTGTTTTTTCCTTGTTGTTTTTAAGTAGTAGAATTGTTTTTGAGTTATTCCAGTGTATGTCAGTGATTCCATTTTTTATAATGAAGTTAAAGACTTCTAGAAGAATAGGGGCAATTTTTGAACTAAAGGTTTTGAAAAAATTAGTAGTGAAGCCATCCGGGCCAGGGGATTTGCCTATTTTAAGTTTATTAATGGCATTTTGAATCTCTCGCGTATTAACTGGAGCTGATAGGAGGGATGCTTGATCCTGATTGAGAGATGGGAAGGTGATGGAATTAAGAAATGTATCCATCTGCGGATTAGAGGTGGTGTGCTTGTTCTTGCTATATATGTCCGTATACATGTCATGAAAAAGTTTAATTATCTCATAGTCTGATTTGTATATTTCCCCTTTGTATTGCAAGATGGAGATTGTCGGAGCGCCACTATTGTTTTTGAGTATTCTAGACAAAGTTCTAGATGGGATTTGTGCCCATTCAGAGTAGGTTGCAATTTGTATTTGTTCCTGTAGCGAGTAATTATGTAAATGTAGCTCACATAGTTCTTTATGTGTCGCATTGATCAAATTCTCTAACTTGGAGTCAGGGAGGGTTTTTAGTTCTCTTTCCAAGGAAGCTAATCTTAGAGCTAGACTAGATTCTTTTTCTTTATTAAGCTTGTTAAAGAATGTGGCTTTGCTAATCAAATACCCTCTTAATTCAGCCTTGCAAGCCGCCCATTGTATATCAAGCGCTATTTGAGATTTACCAAAATCAGCATATAATTCAGTGTCTTATTGATTCTCTCTACAATCTCTTTGTACTTTAGTAAGTTATTGTTAAAGGACCAATTCATATGGGGGGAAGTAACAGATGTGAAAATAATCATAAGGGAGATTTTTGCATGGTCAGATAATAGCCTAGGCTCACACCTTAGTGTGTTCTTGAATTTAGAGAGAAATTTAGAGATTAAGAAGAAGTCTAAACGTGACCATGATTTATGGCAGTTAGAGTAGAAGGTGTACATACTGTCCTTAGAAGAGTCAGTACTAAAGACAATAGTATCCATGAGATTAAAGTCAGACATTAGTTCTTCAAGAGCAGTAGAAGCTTGAGAGTTATATGAGGGGGAGTTGCTGGTACGATCTAAACTGGGATTTATCACTGCATTCCAATCCCCTCCTATTATAAAAAGGTGATTTGGAAATGAGCTAAGGATATTATAGATTTCTAAGATGAAAATATGTTGTTGGGTGCATGGGCCATATATGTTCAAAAATAAAACAGGTTTGGTAGAGTCCGGCAATATGGATGTAAAATAACACCACCTACCATATTTGTCAGACTTGCCTTCAATTATAGTACCCTGGAATTGTTTCTTAATTAAGATGGCTACTCCCTTAGAATTTGAACTATCACCACCCGCTATTATAGTCCTGATCCATTTTCTGTTAGATGTTTTTTCCCAGCTTTCTTTGGGTAGATGCATCTCCTGTAAAAAACAGATACTAGCCTGAGATTTAAAAAAATGATGTAGTATTAAGTTCTTTTTCACAGCATTCTGTAGGCCTTTAACATTCCAGCAGTCTACATGCCAGCTACTGAATTCTTTAGTTTAATTGGAGATATTGAAAAGTTATAAGATAGGGAGATTGTTGTTATACCTACACATACTGAGGTTTTCTTAGGGAGAGTTGTCTTTGGGTTTAAAGGAGGGAAGAGAGCATGATACATCTTTAACACTGTCTTTACGAAGAGGTTAGCAATGCGGTAAGAGGTAGCCCATAACTTCTTCAGACTAACCCCAGTGCCTAACCACCCGTACTCCTTGTATGAAGAAGTATATAAACACACAAACAAGAACCAAAACTTTCCTATACATATGTACAAAATATAACTCTTCCAAAAAATAACCAACCTAGATTACTTACAAAAACACCCACTGAGCTTCCAAGATTATATATTATGTAAAATACAGTTTAGATAACTTGCGGCATGTTCTGTAGTAAAATAGAGCAGTGTACAATGAAAATACAACTACATGCCTACTCAAGGGTGTACACTCTCAGGAGTCCACCGTTTAACATGAATTTTAAATAACTAAGATACTATATGTATTTAAATAAAATTTTAAATGATGATATAGGTGAGTTAGTAAGTCACAACTTGCTTCGAACATCTTTTAACTCAACAATAGTAAGTGATGTAGAGAACTTTATCTGAAACATATATTTATGTATAGTACCCTTACACCAAACCACCAGCTAATTATGTTAACATTATAACACCACCACTATACATGGAAGGAAAGAAAAAAAGGAAGACCCATTAAATTAACTAAGTATATTAAGTAGATCAGTAAACAGACCTCTGTTCTACTGTCAGGCTATGTGACACATAGATCTGAATGATTAGATTAGATAGAGTCACTTGCATCAACCTTAGAGCCTTGCACTCTTAAAATACTTAAGTTTACAATCCTTGGGTTTAACACCTTATCTCAAAGACTATTCTGAAGTCAGCTATAGATCTTGGCATGTACCATATACAACACATTATAGTGATTACCTTATAAATCAATACTGTTATCAACCCCTCAGCCACAGTAAAAAAAAACAGGCTGCAGTAATCAACAATAGAGTTAGGAAGTATCTAATACTACTAGAGAGCCATAGAGAAAGAAGCTTAAACAGCATTGGCTACACAGAGTTAGCAAGTGATGCTCAATTAGGAAAGGCATCTTTCTGAATAGATAGTTTAAAAACATGACAGCATATAATTGAGATTGTTTTACATAGTTTATGATGCATGACTAGCATCACTATAACTTTAAAAATAGACAAAAAACAGTGTTAAATGTCTAAAAATGACAGCCTTCGAGTGTATTGCAAGTCTAGCATATATGTTTAGCAAAAATAGTTAGCGTTTTGTTCTACGCAGTACGAGCTATGAAGACTTGAAAACTAAGCAATAGCTCCACACGCCACATGAGTAACAGCAAATGCCTTAGCAACAACGTCGGGAACCTGGTTATCCACGCAGGTATAAAATAAGATGCATATCTCTTAAGGCTTGTCAAGTCTAGCCAAGACTACTATATAGCTTTCTAGCAAAAGTCGTTTATTTGCATAGGGCACAAGGATACATGCGCGTTGCAAAACGGAAGTCATCAGCAACACTCAGCGCCTGAATGTGAGTCTTGTTTTTCTATTACCTGTTTCCACCCGATTCTTCCAATCCAAGTTGCAAAAAAAAAGATTTTAAACACGGTTCAAAATTCCAGGGAAGCAGTTAGTCATGTTTGCCTAGAATGTCGTGTATTTCCTGAGGCACGCATTCTATGCGTTATTCGTAGTGTCCCGAGGATGTTGCAGAAGCATCAAGGTGTTGCAGTCAAATGGGACCCTCTTGGAAACATCTTGTGAGGAGATCTGTGCCTAGCTACACGTGGTTGGCGCTGACAGTTAAGAGAGGCCATTGAGAATTTTACAAAGGCAAGTAGATGAATATTTGCTTATACAGTTTGGTATTTGTATATTAAGCGAAATTTTCCGACAAACCCTTAAAGGCAATGTACAGTTCTGTTGACTGACTTGAAAATAGAGTCGCTAGCAATAACATAATTTCAGGAAGTGGGAACTTTGTTAAAAGCCTTGATAAAGGCTGTTTTTGCTTCGTTTTGAGTATTCACTGAGTATCTCACTTCATTACTATAAAATATCAAGTTATTGGGGTATCGCATTTGAAAACGGATGTTTCTTTTGATTAAATCTGAGCAAAACGGAGCTAGTTTTTGTCTGTTTTCCTTAACAGTTGCAGGTAGATCTTGCGAGAAGGAAATTTTGTGCTTGTTCCACATAAAAGATTTATGTTTTTTGGCTGCATTTAGAATTTTTTGTGTTACTTGATAATCGAGCAGTTTAACATACACTTGACGAGGATCTGTGGTGTCCTGTCTTCTATGAAGTGCTCGGTGAGCTCTTTCAATGGTAATTTCAGGCTTCTCATCAGCAAGTTGTAGTAATGATTCAAAGATTTGTTTTGCAATAGTGATTAAGCTTTGATTGTCATAGCTCTCAGGAATACCTCTGATTAGGATATTGTTTCTCCGACTTCTTGCCTCTAAATCTGTTATTTTCGTTTGTAATTCTGTTATAACTGTTGATTTAGCACAAAGATCTTCAGTGAGAGTTTGAATTTGAAACTCATTTGTCTGAGTTTTTTGTTCAAGTATGCCCACTCTTTCAGCAATCTGAGTGACAGATTTTCCAATGGTTGAGAGCTGTTCCGAAAAGTTCTGAATAGCTGCATGTATGGGTTGCAAGGCCTGTTTTAATTCATCCATGTGAAAGCCAGTATCCTCAGTAGTGCTAGTAGTATTTTTGTTAAGTTCCAATTGTTGTTTGTTGTTTTTTTGCCTTTTTGAGAGATTCTCTTTTTCTGGTGAAAAGATTACCGAAGACTTAGCTTTTGTTGTCTGTGTCTCCATTGTAATAGGATCATTTGAAGGTTTTTGCTGTCTGGCCATGTGGTCTTCAGAGTGCTGCAGCAGAATAATAGGCCTTCTAGATCACAGTAAGTATAAGACTTAGAAAGCTGATATAAGAAATACAGTTGATTTAATCTCTTTTAATAGCTGAAAGTACTGGCTGGTTTGATTTTATGATGCTGGAGTGAATTCCTTTATTCCATAGAACGTCCCGAAGCTTTGAGATGTATAAAAAACTAAGATAAGACTAAATGAAGTAGGGAGCTCAGTTTAGATGCAGTTCACCAGGCGACCACCATTTTGGAATACCTTTTACATCACATTCTTGTCCCAAACTATTGTTTTCTTACTGCTGCATTTTTCCTGCTAAAATTTATAAGTTGCTTTTGCACATTTAACAAGACCAAATGACATTCTTACATCATCTGAAAAGTTTTGACTACTTGCAGTTGTGCTTTCAGTTCCTCATCTGATGAGCTACACAGTTTTAAATCAATAAGAAAGAGAAGATGAGAAGTCTTCAGACTTTGTTTTCTAGGAGCCAAATTATAGCCATGGCCTAAGTTAAGTAGACAGCTTAATGGGTTAAGAGCAAGACAGGATAGTGTTGACAGTCACCCTGGAATACTTTCCTTTGAATTTTTATCCCCAGAATAATACTTTGCCCTTTATCATGGCTTAATTGCAAAGTGGTCTGCCACTCTTTCATGGTCACTGTAATGTAGTCAATCAGTGTAGGGTGTATCTTATAAATTTTTAAGCACTCTTTTTATCCATGAATGTGGGATACTATCGAATGCTTTTCTGTAGTCAATCCAAGCCATGCTTAGATTCTTCCCCTTTTTACAGTTCTCCACTATGACTTTATTTAACAACAAATGATCCTTTCTTCCACAGGACTTTCTTTTACTGCCCTTTTGTTCTACTGCCATAATTGAGTTTT
Source organism: Protopterus annectens (assembly GCF_019279795.1). Taxonomy (NCBI): domain Eukaryota; kingdom Metazoa; phylum Chordata; order Ceratodontiformes; family Protopteridae; genus Protopterus; species Protopterus annectens. The sequence continues at coordinate 622,312,672 of NC_056728.1, read as the reverse complement.
CTTCTACATGACTATAGACTCTGTTGGCATCAATTCCAGTGCATAGTTTATATGTTGTCTTTAGGCAAGTTACTGGTCTATAATTTTTAGGGTAGCTTGCAGATTCACTTTTAAGTAGGAGCATTGCTTTTCTTGTTAGCCAGGTTGGTGTCTGT